>NC_056741.1:541350128-541650128 GCF_019279795.1 Protopterus annectens
ACTACATCAGCATGAATTTGGCAGCTGCTCCAAGTTATTTTTAGTTCCAAAAAAGACAAGAACCAGGAATCCATGCTCTCTTGTACCACAGCCAGTACTCCTGACAAAGAGGAGATTGCCAGCACAAACACCACTCACATCACATAACCAAGCACAACACGCACCCACCTATGCAGAGGTCCTCATTAAAACTTACATAAACAGCAAAGACCTCCAAAACGCACTCACAAACATTCCACATACAACACGAAACACATCACAAACAGCAGACAACACACCAGTGTCTCACAAACCCAGCCTATAAGGCATAAGCATAAGCAAACACAGCCCATAAGGCATAACAATAAACCAAACATATTGGTCATTGGTGACTCAGTAGTGAGACGCACCGATGTCCCCCTCATCAGGCTCGACAAGGAGAAGGTCACAGTCAGTTGTCCGTCAGGTGCCAGAATCTGCCACATCACGAATGCACTTAAGTCTGTCCACAACAGGTACAAGTATGACTCTGTCATTGTCCATGTTGGTGTGAATGACTTGAGACATACCTCCCTGGACTATAGGAAGAGAGACACGATTGAGCTCTCAGAGTATGTGTCCCAGGCAGGTATGACCCTATCCCTAAGCAGCATCCAACCTTCACCAAGAATGATACCACAATACCATCAAAAAATAACTGACTTCAACAATTGGCTTAGTTTCTGGTGTCATTCCAAGGGGATCCAGTATCTGTCTGCCTAGGATGACATGGTTGACAGGCCTCAGTGCTTTGCCAGAGATGGCCTCCACCTGTCACCCCTGGGATTCCGGATCCTGGCAAAGGCTGTTGCTTCCCCCATTGTGCCTTTTCTAGGCAATATTCCAAAGACAAATCTTTCAATATAAAAGATCTGTCAAAAAGCAAATCGAAGGTCATGCTGCTTAATGCTAGTAGCCTTAACCTGAAAATGTACTCACTGGAGACTCTCCTTGCACTGGAAGATGCCAACATCTGTGCGGTCATGGAAACTTGGTTCAGGGCTGTGGAGAGCACCTCTGCCTTACCAAGTTATACCTCATTCCACACATTCTGACCCCAAAATGAGGTTGGGAAGACTACGGGTGGTGGAGTCTTTATCTTCATTGAGGATAAGCACACCTCCAGACTGGTTTGCAAACATGACGCACTGGAATTACCCCAGGTGCAAATGACAGTTGGCAAGACACCCATCCAAGTTATAACCAGCCATAGACCCCCCCCCCATGATTCTGGAAACCCACTCCTACTACCTGGATCTGATTGACTCCATCAAGGTACCTCCTAACACCCTGATCATTGATGACTTCAACTACCCCACCACAGACGAGGTGAACTATTCCTGCACTAATGCACTCATCCAGCAATTGCTTGACTTCATCGGTTGTAACACACTAGATCAGCTTGTCTTATCCCCCACAAGGAGAGATAACATTCTGGACTTGGTTCTCACCTGTCTGGTGGACACCTTCTATCAACAGGCTTTAAAACAAAATGAAGAAACTGTTTTACAAGGGTAAAAAGGAACAAATTCCAAAATGGAAAGCTCCATCCTTAGCATCAACAAGCAAATTAGATCACCAATGAAAACCTCAAAAGCCAATTATAAATCGAAATTAGCTTCCGAAACAAAGGGAAACCACAAAGCCTTATTCAGTTACATTAGGAACCTCCATGGCAAAGCCCATATTTGTTCCGAATTGGTACTTAATGGTATCACGTACACTGATCTTGTTGACTTAGCCAACCTGCTAACAGATAGGTTCAGAGCAAATTTCAACCCCCCTGTCCCCCCCAGAAGCCCATTCATCATCCCCCGATACTTGTCCCGCACCTCACATCTCTGTAGATCAAGTGTTAAAGGCCCTATCCAAGGCAAAGAACACAGCTTCCATGGGACCCGATAGTATCCCAGGCTGTATTCTGCACCATCTCCAGCAAGAACTATCTTCACCATTGAGCACCCTATTCAACCACAGCCTAAGTACAGGCTTCATTCCAGTAGAGTGGAGAACTCCCAATTGTCATCCCTTTGCACAAATGTGGTGCTACTACTGACCTTGGAAACTATTGCCCCATTAGCTTGACAAGTCTTCTTTGTAAATCCATGGAGCATTTTATTATGGATGTCATAAACAAGGACATAGATAATCTCCAAGCACTTGACCTCACCCAGTTTGGATTTGTCAAGGGCAGATCTTGCCTGTTGAACCTAGCTGACTTCTTTGAGACTGTCACCAAGGCCCTGGATGAGGGAAAGTCTGTACATACAGCTTGCCTTGACTTGGCCAAGGCCTTTGACACAATTCCCCACTCGGGCATCATTGAAAAGCTAACAAAACTTGGTGTAAATCCCTATCTCATCAGATGTGTGGTCAACTGGCTCACTGACAGGACCCACAAGGTCAAAATAGGCACCTCCACCTCCGACAGCAGACCTGTCACTAGTGGTGTTCCCCAGAGATCTGTGATGGGACCCCTACTGTTTGTCATCTACCTCTCAGAGGTCCAGGCAAAGACAGAAGGTTTGTGGTTGACCAGGTTTGCAGACAACTGTAATTTGGGTGCTGTTATTGACTCCCCAAATGATGTTAACATACTGCAAGAGGGTCTCACAGCAACCAATGACTGGTGTCAAATTCATGGTCTTACGTTAAATGCAAAATGAATGTATTATCATACCATTTGGCAAAAACACTACCCCTACTGATTACCACATCAGTAGCAACCCCTTAAGCGCACATACTGTGGTGGGAGACCTGAGTACTTAGGTTGACAACAGTCTCACATTCGACCATCATGTAGTGGCAGTGGTCAAAAAATTCTTTTACTTGGTTCAGCTCATTAAGTAAAGAAATTGCATCTAGAAAAAAGGGAAGTTATTACCCCTCTGTACTCTTTCCTCATTAGGCCAGTAATAGGGTATGACCCCCCCCCCCCCCCGTTTGGTGTGTACCTCTCCAAACACCTGCACCATCTGGAAAGTCCACAGAAATACCTCACAAAGAGAATCCATGGCCTCCAGCACCTGCCCTAGACAGACAGGCTCAAATCAATATCACTCTACTTGGTATCATACAGATTGCTCAGAGGTGAGCTGTGTCTTTCCTACAAGGCAATCTTTGACCCCGCCCTGCTCTTGATGCTCCATATCCGTAAATCTAACTCCTTGCGCATTACCCACTTGAAAAGTCTAAATATAATATGCAATGTCAACAAAACCTGCTGGAGAGACAGGTTTGTCTCCCAGAGGTTGCCCCGTCTCTGCAATAGACTTCCCATACACATCAAACAGAGTACCTTGCTGACCCTCTTCAAGCGCAGCCTTGATGACTGGATGGGAAACCACAAATTTGTCCCAGGGGTTCCACCTGCTTCATTAACAGGGGTGACAGGTGCTGACGAAGGTTTATTTTTTGGGGATAGGCTTGTACGGGCCCCAAGGCCAATAGCCTTGTAACCTCCTATGATCCTAAGGCCAGTTTTGGACCTCAGTCATTTAAACCAATTTGTAAAACATACAAAATTCCAGATAGTCACAGTCCAGTCCATTCCACTTTTACTCAGTAGGTTTCCAGAGTGGTTATTATCCTGTGAAGATAAAGAAGCATTCATGGAGATTTCTCCTTTTCAGGGAGTCAGTCTAACCACAGCACCCTCCATGGGTTCACCAAATGCATGGCAGTACTCATAGCCTATCTCAGTCTGGAAGGGTTTCAGGTTTTCATGTACTTTTCATGTACTTAGATGATTGGTTCCTAACTTCTTCAGCTAAGAATCTATTCATCCAAAGAAGAGACACTTTACTCCAGTCGCTTCACAGCTTGGGTGTTACAGTCAACATCCTCAAGAGCCAGCTAAATCCCACTCAGTCATTAGAATTCATCAGATGCCATCTAGCTAGATCCATTGAATCAGGTAGCTGTCTAACCACACTCCAGGATTCTTTCACTTCAGAAAGTAGCGAATTAGGTCTTGTGTCATACCTCTCCATCGGGGTAACTGATTCTAAAATTACTAGGCCTTATGGCATCAATAATCACTCTGGCTCAGTTTTTACATTTGTACATGAGGCCCGTCAGTGGACTCTGTCAGTTCAATGGTCCCAACTACATCATCCATTGAGTACACCAGTGAGACTAACTCCAGTATGCAGGAGTCACATCAGCTATGAGTATCTTCTCCAGTTTTGTTTGAGGGCCATCCATTCTGTCACCCTCCTACCATAGTTATGACCACCAAGAACATTTCCCTTTTAGGGTGGGGGGGGGGGCATTACAAAAGGAAGACTGTTCAAGGTACTTGGACACATTTAGAGGCCAGTCTTCACATTAACATTCTTGAGATGACAGTAGTTCTATTAGCTTTGCAGACATTTCAAGACTCTGCCAGAGAATGAGATTTGCATTTAGACATGCAGTATGCCAGTAGTATGGTACATCAGCTAGAAGGGGGAACTAAATCATATCTTCTGTGTCAGGAAGCCATGAGGGTTTGGCAGTGGGCGATGTCTTCCTGCTGCTTTCTTGAACCAGTGCACATTCTGGAGACTTCCAGTGTGCTAGTGGATAAGCTAAGCAGGAACATTCTTCTGCTTCATGAGTAGTTCTTCAATCAATCTCTGGCAAACAGAATTTTTGGTTGGTGGGACCAACCTTTTTGTGACCTGTTCACATCTCACCTCAACAAAAAGTGCAGCAGTTACTTTGCCCTCATCCCTCCTCAAGGTCAGTCACCAAGGGACTCAGTGGTCCACACTTGTTCCCCGGGTCTTCTGTATGCCTTTCCATGTTCCCTTTGATTACAAAGTTCATTCAGAGAGCCAGGAAGAGCAAAGCAAAAATAATCCTCCTCATTGTTCATTATTGACCCAGCAAGTATGGTTCCATTTTCTTTGGCCTCATCTGTTATGTCCTCCCTAGACACTGGCTCACAGACCAGATCTCATAACCCACCCATCCGGTTATCCTGTCCTGGATCTAGACACTTTGAATCTAAAAGCTTGGTTATTCCAATTTTAATGGTGGCCAGAGATCGCGGGTTTTCAAAAGAGGTAGTTCACATTCTAACAGCTACTCAGAAATCTAATACCAGGAAGGTTTACTCAAGTAAACGGAATAGATTTTCATTCAGGGCTGTAGAAGATGAATTAGATCTTTCTGTTTCTCTGCCTTCAGTATTGGATTTCTTGTCAGAATTATTTCATAAAGGTTCCAGTTTCTCTACTATAAAAGTTCAATTACTAGCTATTTCAGATTTTCATATCGGCCACAATCAGATACCTAGATCCTCTTTGAAAGTTTCTAAAGCCTTCCTCGAGGGAACCTTTCTTCTTAGACATCCCAAAAGAGATCCTGTTCCTCCTTGGGATATCACGAAAATGCTGCAAACACTTACACAATCCTCATTTGAACTAGCAGTCTCATTAGATCTCATGTACTTAATATGGAAAACAGTCTTTTTGGTGGCAGCCACTCCAGCCAAGGGAATCTCAGAGTTACAGACCCTTTCTTGCAAACCAGTGTATTTGATCTTTCATAAGGACAGAATTTTCTTAAAACCAAATTCTTCCCTTATTCATAAGGTGGCAACCAAATCTAACATCAATCTATAAATCTTCCAGTTTTCTTCTCAAAGTTCTCAAACAAAGGATACTATACATTGCATTTGCTTGATGTTCATAGATAACAGATTTTTTCTCCACATGACAAAAGACTCGAGAAAATCAGATCAATTATTTGTTACTTTTTTCAAAGTCAAATTAGAGTGTGGTGTTTCCAAGGTACCCCTTTCTAGATGACTGTCAAACTGCATTTTATTTGTTCATGACAAACTGGGTTTATCATTACCTAAAAGGCCAAAAGCTTTTTCAACAAGATCAGTAACAACTTCTACATTTTTCAACAAAATTTGCCTATTGATGAGATTTGTGCTGCTGCAAAATGGTCAACTGTTCACACTTTTGTGCCCCATTATCAAGTGGATGTACAATCCAGATCACGCTCCTCTTTTGGCTCCACTGTGCTCTGGAATATCCTTCCTTGCTGCCTCCCAGGAAATCAGTAGAATCTATCCCCTCAGTTGAATCAGACAACAATGGACAACACTGGATACGGGTTATGTACTCAACATAACGATAGAACCGTGTTGTCCTGTTTTGTCTGGTTCAACATACCTCCCTCCTTCCCTCTTCCAAATTGTCACCTATTGTGTGTCAGAGATCGGATGGTACTCTAAGGAGTTTCACAGACATCAGTCTCATCTGGTTGCTTTTTCTTTCTACACTTAGATACCTTTATACTAGACTTGGTTCAAGTATAGTTTTTAATAAGTTATCAATATATGTTAGTTGAAAAACTCAATCTCTGGTATTCAGGGAGAGGCAAAGAAGGATTATGGGTAGGGGGAGTCAGAGCCCTGGATCCACACCTTTGGAGGTGCCAAGACCAGATCTGAGTCAAATCCGAGTTCCGTCAGTTGAACCAGATGAAAATAGGACAACACTAATCTATAATGGGAAACTGTCAGAATTTGAGTTGCAAGCTTTCTTGGTGGGTAAACCCTATTTCGTCCATGTTTAAGAAAGGGCATCTTTAAGAACAAATCTCTACCTCATGCCAAAGGTAGTTTTTAAGTTTTTCTTTGAATCAGGCTATCAATCTTCCAGCGTTTTATTCTAACCCTCAGGACCATGGAGAAAGGATTCCTCATACTCTGGACATGCGTAGGCATCTCGGGTATTATCTTGACAGAAATAAATCCTTTAGAAAACTCTTAACACATATTTATTTCTTACACTGGGATTTAAAAGGATAATCTCTGTCAAACATGCTGTAGTTGGTTGTCCCTGATTTTTGTTATGATCACCATGTTGAACAATTTCCAGGCAGTACTAAGGTCAGTTTCTGTTGGCCTTACATTCTTTGATATATCAGAAAAGGGTGGACTCCAGAAGATTACTAGAAACAGTTATGTGGTCTTCTGTATATACCTCCACAAAGAATTGCTTAGCGGATTTTTTTTGTTTATGTCCTATACTGGCATTACAATGACTATTCTCCAGGAGCTCATGGATCCATATTCTTCTTCCTGCCATGTTAAATAAGCTTTGGTATTCTACCCACATGCTACTGCAGGAGAGGAAATGATGAATATAGTGCACTTGTGTAAGTTCTACGTACCCATAACACTTTTGCAGTAGCTGCATCTACTTACTCATAATCACTTCTGCAATGGATGCATTCACCCACCAACTCACTAGCAATTTATTTTAATATTCTTTTTGTGTTGTTGTTGTTGTTGTTCAGGGCAAGTACGCTATTTCATTTTTGTTAGGCATGAAATTCCTGAAGATGTTCCACTCTGACTGCTGATTTTCCCTACCCAGATCAGCCATCAGAGTGGATCAGAGGGAGGGATTCAGAGCTTTTGGAAGCTGGCCAGTTGCTGTGTGTTGTGCAAGACACAACCCATAGGCTATTGCAGTTGTGAGGAAACCGAGCATCTACTGTTATGGGTAAGTAGAACTTACACAACTGTACTTTATGGTTCACTCAAAAAACAATGAAAGACCACCAGGATAAAGGGACGAGAAACAAAAAACAGTATCCAAATAAACAAAGTGCCAGGCCACCAAGGCTGTCGGTTATTAGATTTATTTAGCTTAAAAGTAAAACGTAAAAATGGGTAAGTGCTTTCACGATACACTAGATCATTTCATCAGACAGTCACATAAAAAAGAAGAGGCATCTATATAGCAGCAGCACTGTGACATCATTTCCTGTTGAAAGAAACGTAAAAAAAAAACAAACAACAATAAAAAATAAATTATATCACATAATGGCAATATACTTAACACCAAAGTACAAAAATGTTAAAACATTCATGCAAAAAGTATATGCCCATATTAATGTGGGAGTGGGTGTGCCTTCAGCATAGGCTTCAGGGAAATAACCCCATTTAGTCCTGGAAACCTATCTGCTTGAAGTGATAAAATCCATGCTTGTTCCCTTGCCTCCCTGTCTTATTCTTAAGATCCCTGCCCCAATATCAGTTTCAACTATCTCCTGTGCCAGAAACTTAAACTTATGAGAGTTCCCTTCAGCCACCACATGGTATGCTAATACATTTTCCTGCCTCCCATTCCTAATGCGTCTCAAGTGTTCTAAAATCTGTTCCTTAAAAGCACGATTGTTTTTCCCCATGTAAAAAGTATAGCAGAGGGTGCAGAATGCCAAATAAATTAAGTTTTGTGTGGAACAGTCTACATAAAACATGCACTCAACAGAAAAACCCTCCTAATGCTCTCTTTCTATAGCATAGTTTTCTGTTCAGGCTAGGGTTGTTTCTGAAAGAAAACAGTGGAACTTCTGATACACCTCCACTCAGTTCTTCATAGACAGTTAGAATCCCCCAATGTTTCTTCACTGTATCACAGAAAGTATTTACTTCACTCAAAAATGTGAGTGGAACCCTCACTGTATGTTGTGGATTAAATATAGGGAATGCCTCTGCCTATTATTGGGCATAATAAGCACTTCTACCCCAACTTTTGGTACTGTCTATTTTTGCGGATGCACCCAACTCCCCCCCCCCCCCCCCCCCCCCCCCCCCCCCCCCCCCCCCCCCCCCCCCCCCCCCCCCCCACCCCCCCCCCCCCCCCCCCCCCCCCCCCGCCCCCCCCCCCCCCCCCCCGACCCCCCCCCCCCCCCCCCCCCCCCCCCCCACCCCCCCCCCCCCCCCCCCCCCCCCCCCCCCCCCCCCCCCCCCCCCCCCCCCCCCCCCCCGCCCCCCCCCCCCCCCCCCCCCCCCCCCCCCCCCCCCCCCCCCCCGCGCCCCCCCCCCCCCCCCCCCCCCCCCTTTATATTACAAATCCCCGGGCGCCCCAAAAAAAAAAAAAAAAAAAAAAAAAAAAAAAACAAAAAAAAAAAAAAAAAAAAAAAAAAAAAAAAAAAAAAAAAAAAAAAAAAAAAAAAAAAAAAAAAAAAAAAAAAAAAAAAAAAAAAAAAAAAAAAAAAAAAAAAAAAAAAAAAAAAAAAAAAAAAAAAAAAAAAAAAAAAAAAAAAAAAAAAAAAAAAAAAAAAAAAAAAAAAAAAAAAAAAAAAAAAAAAAAAAAAAAAAAAAAAAAAAAAAAAAAAAAAAAAAAAAAAAAAAAAAAAAAAAAAAAAAAAAAAAAAAAAAAAAAAAAAAAAAAAAAAAAAAAAAAAAAAAAAAAAAAAAAAAAAAAAAAAAAAAAAAAAAAAAAAAAAAAAAAAAAAACTATGGTCTTAACACATTCTAGTACTGATTTACTGATGGCTATGGCTAGGAATGCAATCTCTTTATCAGAAGCTGTGTATGTAAATCTCAGGAAGTCAGTTATAGAAGGTAAAAACATAAATTCTGCTAGCAATTCAAGGGAGCCATCCCATAATAAAAGGATATCATCCACAAAACTTTTATAGTACAAAATGTGATGATGGAACACATTATCAGTTAATACTGTACTTACTTCCCATTGTGTCAGTGCTAGGTTGGCGTAGCTATTAGCACTAGCTGCTACAAAAAAGAGTTATCCAGGAGGTCCCACCTGAAAACATAGGATTCAAACTTACTCCCACTTCTTTTTAGTGCCAAAGAAGACAGGGGACCTGAGACTAATTTTATACCTAAACAGTTTGAACAAGTAGAAGTCAAAGTTCCGAATGGTTATGGTTCAGTTCATCATATCTCTTCTGCACAAGGACGATTGGCTGTGCTTTATAGATCTCAAGGATGCGTACTATTCTATCAAAATAGACAGGTGCTCCACTAGACACCTGCGCTTCCGTCTGGGAGCCAGTCACTGCCAGTTTAGAGCACTGCCCTTTGGTCTCGGGTTGTTCACCAAATGCATGGCGGTAATGACAGCTCACTTGAGACGCAAATGATACCAGGTGTTTCCCTATCTCAAAGATTGGCTCCTCACTGCCCCAACCAAGCACCAGCTTCTAAAAGCCAGGGATTACTTGCTTCAGATCTCCAGCATGTTAAGTTGTATTTCTCGCCTTCGTTCTTGCTGGTTGGGATGCTCCGACTTGGCCATCTTCAATAGCTCGAGAGCTGTTTACTGGCTCGAGGCTACCCCTTATCCCATAATGCCTAGCGATAGCTACCCAGATCTCGTTTGCCGCTTCAGTTGCGAGGTGTCGTTTTTCTGGCTCAGGCTTATATAGAGTTTTTTGTGTAACTTTTTCACTAGAATTTAACTTTTCTAGTATTTTATTTTTAGCGATAGTTTGTTTCTGTGATAGATAATTGTTTATCTTATAGTATCCCTCTTTTTGTAGAACTTGTTTAACTTAGAGAGTTCTCCCCCACCCCTCCTCTTCTTGTCAGGTTAGCTGTTTAAGTTAGAGGCTTTCCTTCTGCTTTTTTCTTATAGGCTAGCCGTTTAAATTAGAGGCTTTCCTATTATCTTTAAAAAAAAAAAAAAAAAAAAAAAACTTTAGCTATAGTCATCTAGAAGGTGTGTTTTTTGTAGACTGTATATTGGTTCTTGTTATTGTTGTCATAATTGGTTTCTTTCTACTGTAAAGGATGTCAAAGGAATCCAAAGTTTCTGGGTTCAAGAAGTGTGACTCATGCTGTCAGAAAATGTCTCTGACAGATGGGCACACTTTTTGCATCTATTGTTTAGGCGCTGTACATCTGCAGGACTCTTGGTCTATTTGCCATGCCTTTAGTCCAAGAGTCCTGCAGGAGCATAAGAATAAACTGATTCTTAGGGGTCTTTTAAAACCCCAGGATTCACCGGCCAAGAGCTCACAGCCAGTGAAATCCCCTAAATCCACTAAGCCGTCGGCTCCAAGTTCGGAGCCATCTTTGGTTCAGGATTTACCTTCTACGTCGGTGCCGGCTGGCACCGACAAGACTATCTCCCCGTTGGCTCCATCAGAGGCTTCGGAGCCATCGTGGAGCCACAAGAGGCTGAGGTCCCCTTCACTAGAGTCGGTGCATTCAGCTCCTCTGTCTCCTTTACTTCAGAGCGAGCGTAGTCGACGATCCTCTCACTCCTCTCGATCCTCTAGACTGTCAGATCATGCTGTGGAGAGAGTGGTCAGTAGGTTGCTAAAGTCGCAAGCACTAGCTAAATTGTTGTCCATCCCTCCTCAACAGGTAGCGGCTCCGTCCACTTCTCTCGATGTTCCTCCTCCAACTCCAATGAGTTTGGAGCCGGAGTTCGTTGTGGTTCGAGTAGTGGAACTATCGGCTCCGATAACTCTATCTCCTTCTGTTCCAACGTCGGCTCCGATTCCCTCTGTGGTACCTTCCATTGAGGGATCTGTGCGCTGGGGCTCCCTCGTCGGCTGCGAGGAGGCGAGTGGCATCGAGCACTTGTCTGATCCGTTCTCCCTCTCAAAGCTTCGGCGCAGGTGACCTTGGCTCCAACATCGGCCTCGGAGCCGTCCCCCTCGGTGCAGAGAACGATTCCTATTTCTTCGGAACCGGAGCTTTCTCTTTATTGTGGCAGGGACGCCTTCGATGTCATGCGGAGTGTGCTGTCCCCTGAGTCAGCTCCACTATCAGCCCCACCGGCTCCATCCCCTGTAGTGCCTGTGCCAACCTCTGCTCTTCCTCCAGACCCTAAGTGTAGGGAACCGATGCTCCAGGACACCCCATTGGGTGTTTCCTCCTTTTCTGAGGCCTCTCCTGATCACTCAGAAAAGCCCCCTCAGAAGACAAAATGTAAGAGGAAGCACATTGACTCCCCCGAGTCTGTCACTTCTGATACAGACTTAGATGATTCAGAAGGGTCCCCGAGATCCCCCTCTGAAGATGTTTCCTTCTCTGACATCCTAGAAATGCTTAGGCAGAGGGGGAACTGGAATTCCCTAGCCCCTTCTGAGGATGGGTCAGTATTTCTGGATGCCTTCGGTTCCCGACCTTCCACCTCCTGGGTGTCTCTGCCTTTCGATCCACTTATGACAGTGGTGGCTCGAAAGGCTTGGTCAGCTCCGGATACAGTGGAACCAACTCCGAGGAGACCTAGTACATTCATTACAGCACCCCAGGATAAGCAGTTCCTTTTGAAAGGTGTCCCTGTTGACGCTATGGTGGTAGCAGCAGCCACCAAAAAAGAGTTAGCGGAGACCTCTTCATCTGTCCATCCCCCTAACAAGGAGTCTAGGACGATGGACAGATATGGGAAGCGAATGTTCGCTTCAGCGACCTTTTCTATGAGGTCACTGAACTACCTGTGTCATGTTACCTGACTTCAAAGGGATCTCCTTAAAGAGCTCAGAGATACATCCAAGATCTAACAGCTGAGGGAGCACAAGCCAAGGTAGCTTCCCAGCTAGCGACGCTTAATTCTTTTGTTAACTCCTCCATGAGGCTCATTTCTTATGCAGCCGATGGGGCGAGTAGATACGCAGGTACTGGGGTGGCCCTTAGGAGGCATGTGTGGATGCGGCTGTGTAACTTTGCGGAACTCTTTCGCGCATCCTTCACCAACACTCCCTTTGATGGTTCCTTTCTTTTTGGACCACAGGTGAAAGACACTTTGACTTGGTGTGAGCAAGAAGGCAAGACTCTCTCTGCCATGGGAGTCCGTTTTTCCACTCCCCCTAGACCTTACCTCAAGGGTCAGAAGAGTGGGAAGATGTGGTTCTGTAAATCTCAGGGAGCCTTGCCTGACACACGTAGTGATTTTTCCTCCAGAGTCAGAGGGGGAAACAATAATAATAGACGCTGCCCTCATGGCAGAGGGGGTCCGCAGAACCAGAGCAACAGAGAATCCTTCTCTGATAAGCCCTTCCAGCATCCCTGAAGGGTTGCCGGGCTGCTCAAGTCTTGAGGCAGTTGGGGGAAGACTTTCACTGTACCCAAAAGCCTGGCAAAATTTAACACAAGACAGATGGGTACGGTCCGTTATATCCAGAGGTTGCAAAATTCCCTTCCATCAACCCCTTTTACAGTCAAGGAAGGCCCTTCCAGATGTTCCACCCCATCTGAAGGAGCAAGCAGTAATAGAAGTTTCAAAACTGCTAGAAAAAAGAGCCATCCAGGAAGTCCCGGCTGACCAGCACGAATCCGGAACTTACTCAAGGTTCTTTTCAGTACCAAAAAAGACAGGGGACTGGAGACTGATTCTGGATCTTAGCAGACTAAACAGGTCTGTGCAAAGAACAGAGTTTCGGATGGTCACACTACAGTCCATTCTACCCTTTTTGGGTCAGGACAATTGGATGTGCTCGATAGATCTTCAGGACACGTACTACCATATAAAGATGGACAGGCGCTCCAGGAGATATCTTTGCTTCCGGCTTTAGCGGTCGTTATCAGTTCAGAGCTCTGCCCTTTGGTCTCACCACAGCCCCCAGGGTGTTCACCAAATGTATGGCAGTGGTCATGGCTCACCTGAGGCATCAAGGATTCCAGGTGTTTCCGTATCTAGATGACTGGCTCCTTACTGCTACCACCAGGCATCAACTCATACAAGCACGGGACTACACAATCACTATCTGCTCCCAGCTTGGCATTACAATAAATTTCGAAGAATCTGCCTTGTTGCCCTGTCAATATATCACTTACATAGGAGCAGAATTAGACACAAGGGATATGTTTGCAAGGCTACCACTAGAAAGGGTGTCCGGAATCCGTCAGCAGGTACAGGTTCTGATGCAGAGCAAAAGGATCCAAGTCAGGTACGTCCTTCAAACTCTGGGTTCCATGGCAGCAGCCATTCTCCTAATCCCTCTGGCGTGCTTTCATATGAGAATTCTTCAGTGGCTTCTGTTTACACAGTGGTCTTTCCAGGAGCTACCCATGACTTACATGATCATGATCACGGATGCATGCAAAAGACATCTTTCTTGGTGGATGGTCTCCCCACTAGTTACTCAGGGCAGACCTTTCATACAACCCCCTCCGGTAGCCACAGTGACGACAGATGCCTCCCTGATAGGGTGGGGGGGCATTATCTGGGCAGGACAGTCCAAGGCACGTGGCAACCCCATGAGTACCATCTGCACATAAATGTCCTGGAAATGAGAGCCGTGCTCCTGGCGTTGCAAGCCCTTCAAGACTCTCTTCCTTCTGGGACCATTGCTATTCAAACGGACATGTCAGTGGTGTGGTACATCAACAAGCAGGGCGGAACCAGATCTTACCCCCTGTGTCGAGAAGCACTCAGACTTTGGCAGTGGGCGATTTCCTCCCAACGTTTTCTGATTGCGACGCACATCCCCGGGAGATCCAATGTCATAGCGGACAGGCTCAGCAGAGCTATCCTCATGCCTCACTAGTGGTCTCTGATTCAGGAAGTTGCGAATCTTGTTTTCCGCAAATGGGGACAGCCTTGCTACGATCTCTTTGCCACCCCCTTCAACAGCAAATGCAGCAACTACTTCTCCCTTCTTCCACGTCCAGGTCACATACCCAGAGACGCTCTAGTCCATGATTGGCCCCAGGGACTTCTTTATGCCTTTCCTCCTTTCCCCCTGATACCCAAACTTATACAGAAAGCAATATCGTTGGGTTGCAAAATGATCCTCATTGCTCCCCACTGGCCTCGACAGATATGGTTCCCATTCCTGCACCGTTACCTTCTCGATCAACCCTGGACTCTGGACCCAATTCCAGACCTCCTAGTTCATCAGTCAGGCGGGTTGCATCAGTCCCTCAAAACTCTCCAGCTCACAGCTTGGTTGCTCCACTTCCAACCTTAGCCAGGCTTCCCAGCATTTCCCCAGCAGTCTGTGACATTATCGTGTCCTCTCATAAGTCTACAATGAGAAAAACATATGCTAGCAAATGGAAATGTTTTTCTTGTTGGGCAAAGGCTAGGAATGTGGATCCCTTTTCAGCCCCAGTCCATGAAGTCCTGGAATTCCTAGCACAACTGTTTCACTCCGGGTCCGCTTCTGCTACGATCAGGGTACAAATGACGGCCATTTCTAACTTTCATGTTGGTTTTTCAAACTCTAACATTATGTCTCATAAGCTCTGTAAAGCTTTTTTGAGAGGGACAACTCTTCTTAGGCCTCCAGTGAAAGATCCCCCTCTTCCTTGGGACCTTAATTTAGTCCTAACCTCTTTAATTCTGCCCACTTTTGAACCAGCAGCGTCCTGCTCTATCAAGTTTCTATCTTGGAAGACACTCTTTCTGGTAGCTATTACTTCAGCCAGACGCGTCTCTGAACTTCAGGCACTATGTGTTCGTCCTCCATACTTGATTTTTCATAAGGACAGGGTTGCTCTGAGGACTAATCCATCGTTTCTCCCTAAAGTCTACTCAGAAAATAATTTAAACCAATCTATAGATCTTTGAAGCAACAAATACAAAAGGAGATGTAGGCAAAATGATGAAAGCTAGTAACCACAATAAAATCTTGCCTAGGACACCACGATGGAAACCCGCAGTCCAAGTAACACAGTTTATTTGTAGAAATAACACAAAATAACGCTAACAATCCACAATGCGTTTTCGATCAACAATCTTCTTCAGCAAAAACTGTAACGCTAACAATCCACAATGCGTTTTCGATCAACAATCTTCTTCAGCAAAAACTGAAACACTGAATAATGCTTCACTCCTTATTAAATACCCTGCCCTGTTGTCTGTCTAATTACAGAAATTGCTAATTAGTTTAAAAACATCAACTAATTTAAAGTACCAGTATGTAAAAAAAGTTTGTTTTTAACTTGACAAACTGTATTTTAATCAAATAGTTTTAAAATAAATAAATAATTGTTTACATAATTAGAATATGAAATGACTTGAACATATTCTGATTAAAAAACATGTATGGTGTTATAAAATTTCACATTAAAACCACTTTGTTGTTTAAAAACCTTTTTAAACTGATTTCTTCCAAGTTGTATATATTGAATGTGATAAATGGTGACATCTGGTGGCTTTGTGATGTATGTACAAGAGCTTTATAATTTTGCAGATCTAAGTTTTAGTACTGGCTTTATTCATAGATTCATAGATTCATAGATTAGTACTAAGCTAAGTGCCCTTGTGGGCCATTTTAAGCCTAGCCAGTTATCCCTTGTGAGACTCAAACCCTGTACCTTGTGTTTGTAAGGCAAACATCTTAACCATTAGGCCACCCTCCCAACCCTTAGACAAATAATCATTCAAACCTGGAAATTTATTGGAATCCAGTACTATCTGCCAGTATAACTCTTTATATTCAAGTTTATCTTCCCATAATCCACCCCTAATATCCCTAGGTAAAGAGTCTAGCACAAAAAAAGAAAATTCTGCTTGTGGGCAAGAAACTTGATGTCTAAACAATGCATTTTTCACATTTTGTTTTTTAACTTCATATAAGTGTTTGTAAATGCGACATCTTAGTTTCCTTTCTGTTTTTCCCACATAAAACGAGGTACAGAAATTACAGGTTGCAAGATATACAACACCATTGCTGTTGCAGTTAAATGTACCTCTGCTAGTGAGTGTTCTATTCCTAGCTTCCAAAAAAATCTCCTTTTTGTTGTTAATCCTGGGGCATTGGGAAAAAAACCCACATTTGTATGTCCCCACACCCCGGGTGCCAGTTTTCTTGTCTTTAGGGGCTCCAAATTCAAACATTTGTTTGAAATTGGTGTCCCTCCGATAAATAAATTTTAGTGGTCTTTGATTTTTGAAAGGTAAATCTGAAATTTGAACAAATCTTGACCATTCCTTAGATATAACTTGCCTAATAGGCCCTGAATCCCCCGTATAATCAAGTATATACGCTGTATCTAAAGAAGTGGTTTCTTTGGAGCCCAAATCGTTGATTGTACTAGAGATGTTCTGTCCTAGAATAGGGGCAAATCTATTATGCCTTTCTTGGACCACTTCGAGTAAGGCCTCATCAAGTAGTGGTCTTGGATAACCCCTGTCCATTAACATGTTGCAAACATTGTTACTTTCACTTGAAAATTCTGAGTCGTCTGAGGTCATTCGACTGACCCTAACAAGTTGTCCCTTCACTATGTTTTTCTTTTGAAAATAAGGGTGAGAACTTTGGTAGTGAAGGTATGAATTTGAAAAAGTTTTCTTGCGATGTATACCTGAGGAAAATCATGTAGCCTGCTTTTTAAGTATAATGTCCAAATACACACATTGTTCCACATTTGCCTCAAATGTGAAATCCAAAAAGTTGGTGGTGTCTTTCAAATAATCCAAAAATTCATGGAATTTTTCCATTGTGTCTGTCCAAAATATACATATGTCGTCCAGGAATCTCTTGTACAAACACCAGCATTGGGTGTATGGACTGTTCAAAATGTATAGTTTTTCCCACCTTTTCAAAACTATGTTGGCATATGTAGGGGCACATTTGGCACCCATGGCAACACCTTTCTTTTGTTTAAAAAATTCCCCTTGGAAGTACATGTAGTTGTTTTTTAAGATAGTTTCCATGAATAAAAGACAATTTGTAAAATCAAGGTGTGACAAAGTGCCTTGGTCCAAAATCTCTTCTTCCAACCATAAAAGGCCTGTCTCGTGTGGGATGGAACCAAATAAATCCACTATGTCTAGGTAATAAGGTCCGGTGAAAATAATTCTGTTTTAACACTCCTTAGAAAGTCCCAAGAATCCTTAAGGACCGTGTCTCCAGTGTATGACAAGACCTTCAGTTTGTCATCTACAAATTTGGCTAGTGGTGTAGTGATAGACCCCTCAGCCGAAACTATTAACCTAAGTGGTGGATCTGTGGGATTCTTATGAACCTTTGGTATTCCAAATACCGTCGGGATCCGAGGGTGTTGATTAAATAGAAAGTTGTGTTGGTCCTTACTGATGGAACCTTCCAACAGTAAGTCATCCAACATTATATGTATTTTGCTTTTGGCTATGTTCACCTCATTGATCGAGGCCTTAGAATATTTACTAGTGTCATGTAGGGATTCCCTCATCTTGGATTCATACAAAATGTGGTCCATTAGAACTGTCCCCCCTCCCTTGTCAGGATGCATCACCCTCAAATTCTCATTCTGTTTGATTTCATTTAATAGTTTTTTCTCTGTGATAGGTTAGGAATAACGTAATGGTTTGTGATAGTATTCCTTAACTCTCTTTCCATTAAGTTGCCAAAATTCCTAAGTTGTGGTATTCCTTAACTCTCTTTCCATTAAGTTGCCAAAATTCCTAAGTTGTGGGTGAAGCGGTGGATTAAAAACACTCTTCCTTTTGAGACCTGGGGTAGATGGTGTAGTTACTTCGGACCCATTGAATAATAAATATAAATTTTGTTTTCTCAAGAATAGTTTCAAGTCTATGATGGATCTGGGAATGCTGGCCTTCCTATTGGGAACAAATTTAAAACCTTTTGAAAATAATTCAAAGTGTTCAGGCTTTACCTCCAGGTTACTATAGTTGAAAATTTTGTAATTGTTGAGTTCCCAGGTCTTCCCTTCCTGGAAGATGGCCACGTGATTGCCTATCACCTGTTGTAACCCCTCTGGTTGTAGTGAACCCGATTCTGGTTGCGGATCCGATTGGATCGACGGAGGGGGGGGAGGACCCTGACCTAAAGGGTATTCTTCTTCCTGAGGCAGGTTGTCTCCAAAATCGTCCCTATGGTCATAATTGGGGTTTGGTGAGAGACACCTCTCTTCCCTAGTGGTCCTGTAATCTTGCATCCCTGAATAAAACTTAGGTTTAGGATATGCTACATTGTTCCTATATTCCTTCAGGTCCCTAGCCAGCTTGCCACACTTCCTGTTCATGTTGGTAATGCAATCTGAGTCTATTTGCCCAAAAATGTCATAATACTGTTGTTTTTCCTTGTCTACTTTAAAAAGCAAATCATTAATTATCCTGTCGTTAGTGGTTTCCATTTCTTTTATCAAACAAGCCATAACCCTCTCGTTCTCTGTTAAAATGGCTTTAACAACCTCAAACCCACACTGGTCAAAAATTTTTATTAGATTCAAGTGAAAAACTTCCTCGACTTTGTTAGGGAACTTTGATAGTCTTAACCCTTTCGGTACTACCTCCTTTGCAAGGCACTCCTTTAAATAACTACAATCACATTCTAAACGTTTGTATTTGCCTAAAAGGAAGTATAATTCATCAAGACTTTGTTGGTATGTTTTGTAAGATTTAGCCCCTTTGTCACAAGTGTCACTTTGCATATTATAACATTTGCGCAAAATACCTTGAAAATCAAGGTTACATTGTTTGTTAGTGTCACCTTTGTTAATATGTCCAGAAAGTCCTTCTCCTGGAATAAATGGTGGCGTTCCACTGTTTCTATTGAGTGAACTGCCACTCCGAAGTAGTCTCGGAAAGTCAACAAAATTTTGGCTCCCATGTGAAGTGGAACCGTTGGCTTGGTTAAGTGAGCCAATGTTAGGGCAGGGAATAGCTTGGTCCGCTCCTTGGTGCGTTATACCACTCGTTTGTGCATTGCTCTGCAAACCAGGACTGAAAGCCCTTTGAAATGCGCTAGTATTTGGAGCCCCTAAAGACAAGAAAACTGGCACCCGGGGTGAGGGGACATACAAATGTGGGTTTTGTTCCCAATGCCCCAGGATTAACAACAAAAAGGAGATTTTTTTGGAAGCTAGTAATAGAACACTCACTAGCAGAGGTACATTTAACTGCAACAGCAATGGTGTTGTATATCTTGCAACCTGTAATTTCTGTACCTCGTTTTATGTGGGAAAAACAGAAAGGAAACTAAGATGTCGCATTTACGAACACTTATATGAAGTTAAAAAACAAAATGTGAAAAATGCATTGTTTAGACATCAAGTTTCTTGCCCACAAGCAGAATTTTCTTTTTTTGTGCTAGACTCTTTACCTAGGGATATTAGGGGTGGATTATGGGAAGATAAACTTGAATATAAAGAGTTATACTGGCAGATAGTACTGGATTCCAATAAATTTCCAGGTTTGAATGATTATTTGTCTACAAAGCCAGTACTAAAACTTAGATCTGCAAAATTATAAAGCTCTTGTACATACATCACAAAGCCACCAGATGTCACCATTTATCACATTCAATATATACAACTTGGAAGAAATCAGTTTAAAAAGGTTTTAAACAACAAAGTGGTTTTAATGTGAAATTTTATAACACCATACATGTTTTTTAATCAGAATATGTTCAAGTCATTTCATATTCTAATTATGTAAACAATTATTTATTTATTTTAAAACTATTTGATTAAAATACAGTTTGTCAAGTTAAAAACAAACTTTTTTTACATACTGGTACTTTAAATTAGTTGATGTTTTTAAACTAATTAGCAATTTCTGTAATTAGACAGACAACAGGACAGGGTATTTAATCAGGAGTGAAGCATTATTCAGTGTTTCAGTTTTTGCTGAAGAAGATTGTTGATCGAAAACGCATTGTGGATTGTTAGCGTTACAATTTTTGCTGAAGAAGATTGTTGATCGAAAACGCATTGTGGATTGTTAGCGTTATTTTGTGTTATTTCTACAAATAAACTGTGTTACTTGGACTGCGGGTTTCCATCATGGTGTCCTAGGCAAGATTTTATTGTGGTTACTAGCTTTCATCATTTTGCCTACATCTCCATTTGTATTTGTTGCTTCAATTTTCGGATGGCTGACACCACGGAAGCAGTATCCAACACAGACTTCTGCTACGAAAGCAGAGGTGAACTCAGAAAGGTTATAGGTCAGTTGACCCATCTAGTGGAACTACTAACTCTGGTTTGCTATTCCCTGGTAGGCGAGGCTTCCGGACGTAGGAACGCCACACCACCAGTACACTCACCTCGAGGAGCCGGCCAAAGTGATTCCGGTTCCAGTACTAGCGCATTTCAACGGGCTTTCAGTCCTGGTTTACAGAGCAATGCACAAACGAGTGGTACAATGCACCAAGGAGCGGACCAAGCTATTCCCTGCCCTAACCTTGGCTCACTTAACCAAGCCAACGGTTCCACTTCACATGGGAGCCAAAATTTTGTTGACTTTCCGAGACTACTTCGGAGTGGCAGTTCACTCAATAGAAACAGTGGAACGCCACCATTTATTCCAGGAGAAGGACTTTCTGGACATATTAACAAAGGTGACACTAACACACAATGTAACCTTGATTTTCAAGGTATTTTGCGCAAATGTTATAATATGCAAAGTGACACTTGTGACAAAGGGGCTAAATCTTACAAAACATACCAACAAAGTCTTGATGAATTATACTTCCTTTTAGACAAATACAAAAGTTTAGAATGTGATTGTAGTTATTTAAAGGAGTGCCTTGCAAAGGAGGTAGTACCGAAAGGGTTAAGACTATCAAAGTTCCCTAACAAAGTCGAGGAAGGGTCTGTTTTTCACTTGAATCTAATAAAAATTTTTGACCAGTGTGGGTTTGAGGTTGTTAAAGCCATTTTAACAGAGAACGAGAGGGTTATGGCTTGTTTGATAAAAGAAATGGAAACCACTAACGACAGGATAATTAATGATTTGCTTTTTAAAGTAGACAAGGAAAAACAACAGTATTATGACATTTTTGGGCAAATAGACTCAGATTGCATTACCAACATGAACAGGAAGTGTGGCAAGCTGGCTAGGGACCTGAAGGAATATAGGAACAATGTAGCATACCCTAAACCTAAGATGTTAAGTTGTCTATCTCGCCTTCATTCTTGCTGGATGGGTTCGGAGCCGACCTCGACTCGTTGGTTCCACTGGCTCGAGGCTCGGCTTATATCCCACACAATGCTAAGCGGGGATTACAGATCTCGCTTTGCCGCTTCCGAGGTTGGTTGCTTCTACCGTTCCTGGTAAGTGGTTAGCTTTATACTAAAAGTTATTCTTTTTTCCCCTTTTAACCTTAATTCTTCACAAATTAGTGTAGAATATAGTTTTTATCCCGACCCTATTTTTCCCGTTTTCTTTAAAAGACCGCTGGGTTCTTCCCTTGGGCCTTCCTTCCTCTTCTTTAGGGGTGGTGTGTTTTACGTAGTTCTTTTTTTTTTTTTTTGGCAATTTTTTACTAAAATTAAAATTAAAGAACGCTGGTTCTTCTTCCTTGGAGCCTGGCCTTCCTTCATTCCTGTGTGTGTGTGTGTCTTTAACTTTTTTTTTGTTTTTAATCTAGTTTTTTTACTAAAATTGTAAATTTTAGTATTAATAATTTTTCTGACAGGGTATAACTGTGTGTTTGGTGTGTGTTAGTGTACACCTGTCAGTTAGGATAATGTCAAAGGAAGCAAAGGTCTCTGGATTCAAAGTGTGATGCGTGCTGTCAGAAAATGTCTCTGACAGACGCTCACACTTCTTTCATGTCTGGGGCCTTTGCACTCCTGTGCTGTGTGCCATGGCTTCAGCCCCAGGGTCCTGCAGGAGAGAAAGGAGGCTTGTTAAAACCAGAGGATTCCCTGTCAGTTTCAACAGGGAAGCCCTCTCCGGTTTCTGAGCGAGACCTCAGGTTGTTCAACCTTTTGCCTTTACGGCTCGCTGGAGCGATAAAGACTCAGTCCACAGTTTCTGTGGGCTCCCGACTCCGGCCAGAGGAGGTATCGAGGCGAACCTGTGTCGCTCCCGACAAGATCTTGAACCGACAACCAGAAAGGTCACCTTCTCTTGGCTCCGTTCATTCGGCTCCAGGATCTCCCCTGCTGTCTGAGCGGGCCAAAATCTCATTCCTCTAGGTCATCGAGGCTTTCGATCATGACCTTCAGAGGGTAGTGAGTCGACTTAAGTGCACTTGCCCAGATGCTTCAGAGCCCGACTCATCAGTCGGTGCCTGCCCCCATCAACTCTTTCCTCCTTCGACTCTTTGAGTTCGGCGGTCGGGTCGGTCGGAACCGAGAGACTGTGCCGGGCGGGCGAGTAGTCTTCGGCTCCGTCGTCCTCGTCGTTTTCTTCTTTTTCTCTGTGGGGGAATCGCCGGCGGACTTCCCTCGTCGGCTCGCCATCACTGTCGGTGCCGAGGGGTCCTTAGCTCCTCGGGCGGGGACCTCTGGCTCTGCCTGACAGGGGTGCAGGTCATGCGGTGTGTTAGAGCCTGGCTCTACTCCACAGTCGGCTCCGTCAGCCTCCTCTATGCTGCCTCACCTCATCCCGGACCGCAGAGAGCCAGCTCCTCAGGAGCCCTTTGGGATTTCATCCTCTTCCTGATTTGGCAGAAGAGCCCTCGGAAGAGGAAGTTGACTCACCTGAGTCTATCACGTCGGACACAGATCTGGATGATTCTGAGGTTCCCCGTTCCCCTTCTGAAGATGTCTCATTTGCAGACATTCTGGAGATCCTTAAACAGACAACCCTTCAGAGGGCGAATCTGTGTATCTTGAGGCGTTGGCTCTCGTCCTTCCACCTCCTGGGTGTCCCCCTGACCCCCTCATGCAGGTGGTTGCTGCATGGGCGGCTCCTGATTCAGTGAATTCATCACAGCTCCATCAGACAAGCAATTTTTATCAAAAGGACTTTCTGTGGATGCTAAAGAAGGAACTGGCTGATCCTTCAGTGCCTGTCCATCCACCTAACAAGGAATCTAGGTCCATGGATAGATGCGGGAAGCGGATGTTCTCCTCAGCGACTTTTACCATGAATTACCTGTGCCATTTCACTGCGTCTTCAAAGGGACTTGGTCAAGGAGAGAGTGAGATGTTGAAGGACCCTAGCTGCCGCGGGGTTCAAGAAAAATGAACACGCAGCTGGCTATCCTAAATAATTCCATTTCCCACTCCTCTCTTATGCGGCCGATGGAGCGAGCAACTGGGAACCTTTCAAGGCGTCTTTCGAACTCCCCTTTTGATGGATCATCTCTTTGGTCCTCAAGTGAAAGAAACCCTGACTAGGTGACTGATGGCAAGACCCTTTCTGCCGTCGAGTCCATTTTCCCGACTCGGGCCCTACCCCAAGGCCAGAAGGGGAAAGAGTTCCGTAAACAATCTCAAGGGACTTGCCTGGCGCACAAGAGTGGTTTTCCTACCAGAGGCAGAGGTGGGAATAACAATGGTAGGCGATAAGCCCTAGGGGCAGGGGGTCCAGGGTAGCAATCGGGGAAGCCTTTCCTGACAAGCCCTTTCAGCATCCCTGAGGTGTTGCTCGACTGCCCATCTTCGGAGGCAGTCGGGAAGATTGTCACTGTACCCAGAAGCCTGGCTATCCTTGACACAAGACAAATGGGTACAGTCCATCATTTCGAAGGTTATTCCATCCCCTTTCTTTGTTTTCCAAATCAGTCAAAAATCCCTTCCAGATGTTCCACCGCTCAAAGGGATATAGCAGCTTTGGAAATTTCAAAACTGCTTTCAAAGAGAGCTATTCAGCCAGTGCCAGCAGACCAACAAGGATCCGGAATCTACTCAAGGTTCTTTTAGTTCCAAAGAAAACAGGGGACTGGAGACCAATTTTGGATCTCAGTATCTTGAACAGATCGGTCAAGAAAACAAGATTTGGATGGTCACGCTGCAATCCATTCTTCCCTATTGGGAAAAGGAAACTGGATGTGCTCTATAGACCTTCAGGACTATCACATAAAATGAACAGGCTCCAGAAGATTCCTCCGCTTCAGGCTGGGAACCAGTCATTTTCAATTCAGGGCCCTGCCCTTTGGTCTCACCACTGCCCCGGGTGTTTACCAAATGCATGGCAGTGGTAGCTTCTCACCTGAGGCGACAAGGATTCCAGGTGTTTCCATATTTGGACGACTGGCTCCTCACAGCTCCCACCAAGCATCTCCTTCTGATGGCCAGAGATTACACTTTTCGTCTGTCAAAACTGGGTATCTCAATAAATTGCGAAAAGTCTGTTTTGTCGCCTTGTCGTTACTAACCACTATATAAATTTAGATACTGTAAACATGTCTGCAACACTAACGAACCAAAGGATATCAGACATTCAAAATTGGTGTCACTTCTTCTCAACAACAACAGAGCCAAAGCCAGGTTAGTTCTAAAGGTGTTGGGAATCATGGCAGCGGCCATACCTCTCCTCCCATTGGCCAGATACCACATACGGATCCTTCAGTGGATGCTCTTTTCTCAATGGTCATACCAGGAACTTCCAATGTCTCACACCATTATGATCACGCATTAAAAGCATCTCATGTGGTGGATGTCTTCCCCAGCTCCTGTTGGGGAGACCATTTGTTCTCTGACAACGGATGCCTCCCTGATCGGGTGGGGGCATTATCAGGGCAGGACAGTCCAGGGCACATGGCAATGCCACTTGCACATAAATGTTCTGGAGATGAGAGCAGTGCTTTTAGCGTTGCAAGCCCTGCAAGACTCTCTTCCCTTGGGAACGATTGCAATCCAGACAGACAATATGTCTGTAGTGTGGTACATCAGCAAACAAGGCGGAACCAGATCATACCCCTGTGGAAGCACTCAGACTGTGGCAATGGGCGATTTCTTCTCAGCGTTTTCTGATAGCAGCGCACATCCCGGGAAGTCCAATCACATTGGACAAGTTGAGCAGAGCTATTCTCATGCCTCACGGTGGTCTCTGAAAGACTCTGTAGTGAGAGAGATATTTCTCAAGTGGGGTCAGCCTTGCTGCGATCTTTTGCTACTCCCCAAAACAGCAAGTGCAGAGAATACTTCACTCTATTCCCTTTACCAGGTCAACCCAGCAGGGGCGCTAGTCCAACTTTGGCCCGGGGACTTCTGTATGCATTTCCTCCTTTCCCACTGATCTCTCAAGTAATACAGAAAGCTATCGCTCAGAAGGCCTCATTGATCCTCATTGCTCCTTACTGGCCTCGACAAGTGTGGTTCCCCTTTCTACATCGATTTCTTTTGGGCGACCGTGGAATCTGGACCTAGTTCCAGATCTTTTGATCCATCAGTCGGGTCAGTTTCATCGCTCCCTCCCTCTCTGAACCTCACTGCTTGGTTCCTCCACTTCCAACCGTAGCCAGGCTTCCTCAATTATCTCACTCTGTTAGAGATATTTTGATAGCTTCCCATAAATCTTCCACTCGAAAGATTTATTTGGGTAAGTGGAAACGCTTCTCATATTGGGCACAAGGAAAGGACATAGATCCTTTCACGCTTCCATCCAACTAGTCCTTGATTTTCTTGCTGAACTCTTCCATGCAGGTTCATCTCCATCTACTCTTAAGGTTCAATTGGCAGCTATTTCTAATTTCCATGTGGGTATTTCTGAATCTGCCCTAAAGTCCCACAAACTCTGCAAAGCCTTTTTGAAAGGAGTTTTTCTTCTCAGACCTCCTGTAAGAAATCCTCCTTCTCCTTGGGACCTAAATTTAGTTCTTGCTTCCTTGATTCTTTCCCCTTTCGAACCTGCAGCTTCATGTTCCTTAAAGTTATTATCATGGAAAACTCTCTTTCTGGTGGCTATCACATCAGCTAGAAGAATTTCAGAACTTCAAGCACTCAGTTGTCGTTCTCCTTACCTTGTGTTCCATAAGGACAGAGTTTCCTTACGAACTAACCCGTCCTTTTGCCTAAGGTGGTTTCAACATCAAATCTAAACCAATGCATTGACCTCCCTGTCTTTTTCCCGGAGTATTCAAATAGGTCTGAACAAAAATTACACTACCTGGATGTTCATCGTCAATTAAGGTACTACTTGGACAGGATGAAACTATTCAGAAAATCTGATCAGCTGTTTGTCTCCTATGCGGAAAGCAGAAAGGGACTTCCAGTTTCTAAGGTATCTTTATCCAGATGGCTAACATCTCTGATTACCCTTGTTTATGAGATTAGACACCAAAAACTGCCTAATAAACATAAAGCCCATTCCACCAGAGCTTTGGCTACTTCTCTAGCCTTCCAAGACAGACTGCCTATTGACACCATTTGTGCAGCGGCTACTTGGGCTACTCCTCACACTTTTATTTCCCATTATAAGTTGGATTTAGCTTCTAGGCATAGAGCTAATTTTGGTTCCACTGTTCTCAGGAGTCTGTTCCGTTAGGCCACCGGGACAAGGTGCTAGGGGCCGGTCCCATCCAGCAAGAATGAAGGCGAGATAGACAACAGTTATGTTCTTACCATAACGTTCCATGTTAGTTGTCTTCTTCTCGCTTCTTGCGTCCTTCCTTCCCCTGGCCTGGACAGACCTAGAGGAGTTGTGATCGTGACCTCTCTTTCTACCACCTCTTTCTTAGTCATATGCTATTATGCATATTTCTTATTTCAGGATATAGGTCACCCTTTTCTTCCTGCTGTTAGAGGTGGATTCTGTTTCACAGTTGTACTGTTTTTTGATATAAGCTGGGTTAGCTTACAAACGAGATCTGAGGTAACTCTCGCCTAGCATTGTGGGATATAAGGGGAGCCTCGAGCTGGTGGAACCAACTCGAGCTTTTAGAGTGGCCGAGTCGGGCAGTCGGCTCCGAACCCATCCAGCAAGAAGAAGGCGAGAAGAAGACAACTAACATGGAACGTTATGGTAAGAACATAACTTCTATTTTTATTCAGGGATGCAAGATTACAGGACCACTAGGGAAGAGAGGTGTCTCTCACCAAACCCCAATTATGACCATAGGGACGATTTTGGAGACAACCTACCTCAGGAAGAAGAATACCCTTTAGGTCAGGGCCCCCCCCCCTTCCGTCGATCCAATCGGATCCGCAACCAGAATCGGGTTCACTACAACCAGAGGGGTTACAACAGGAGATAGGCAATCACGTGGCCATCTTCCAGGAAGGGAAAACCTGGGAACTCAACAATTACAAAATTTTCAACTATAGTAACCTGGAGGTAAAGCCTGAACACTTTGAATTATTTTCAAAAGGTTTTAAATTTGTTCCCAATAGGAAGGCCAGCATTCCCAGATCCATCATAGACTTGAAACTATTCTTGAGAAAACAAAATTTATATTTATTATTCAATGGGTCCGTAACTACACCATCTACCCCAGGTCTCAAAAGGAAGAGTGTTTTTAATCCACCGCTTCACCCACAACTTAGGAATTTTGGCAACTTAATGGAAAGAGAGTTAAGGAATACTATCACAAACCATTACGTTATTCCTAACCTATCACAAACAGAGAAAAAAATATTAAATGAAATCAAACAGAATGAGAATTTGAGGGTGATGCATCCTGACAAGGGAGGGACAGTTCTAATGGACCACATTTTGTAAGAATCCAAGATGAGAGAATCCCTACATGACACTAGTAAATATTCTAAGGCCTCGATCAATGAGGTGAACATAGCCAAAAGCAAAATACATATAATGTTGGATGACTTACTGTTGGAAGGTTCCATCAGTAAGGACCAACACAACTTTCTATTTAATCAACACCCTCGGATCCCGACGGTATTTGGAATACCAAAGGTTCATAAGAATCCCACAGATCCACCACTTAGGTTAATAGTTTCGGCTGAGGGGTCTATCACTACACCACTAGCCAAATTTGTAGATGACAAACTGAAGGTCTTGTCATACACTGGAGACACAGTCCTTAAGGATTCTTGGGACTTTCTAAGGAGTGTTAAAACAGAATTATTTTCACCGGACCTTATTTTTATTACCCTAGATATAGTGGATTTATATGGTTCCATCCCACACGAGACAGGCCTTTTATGGTTGGAAGAAGAGATTTTGGACCAAGGCACTTTGTCACACCTTGATTTTACAAATTGTCTTTTATTCATGGAAACTATCTTAAAAAACAACTACATGTACTTCCAAGGGGAATTTTTTAAACAAAAGAAAGGTGTTGCCATGGGTGCCAAATGTGCCCCTACATATGCCAACATAGTTTTGAAAAGGTGGGAAAAACTATACATTTTGAACAGTCCATACACCCAATGCTGGTGTTTGTACAAGAGATTCCTGGACGACATATGTATATTTTAGACAGACACAATGGAAAAATTCCATGAATTTTTGGATTATTTGAAAGACATCACCAACTTTTTGGATTTCACATTTGAGGCAAATGTGGAACAATGTGTGTATTTGGACATTATACTTAAAAAGCAGGCTACAGGATTTTCCTCAGGTATACATTGCAAGAAAACCTTTTCAAATTCATACCTTCACTACCAAAGTTCTCACCCTTATTTTCAAGAGAAAAACATAGTGAAGGGACAACTTGTTAGGGTCAGTCGAATGACCTCAGACGACTCAGAAATTTCAAGTGAAAGTAACAATGTTTGCAACATGTTAATGGACAGGGGTTATCCAAGACCACTACTTGATGAGGCCTTACTCGAAGTGGTCCAAGAAAGGCATAATAGATTTGCCCCTATTCTAGGACAGAACATCTCTAGTACAATCAACGATTTGGGCTCCAAAGAAACCACTTCTTTAGATACAGCGTATATACTTGATTATACGGGGGATTCAGGGCCTATTAGGCAAGTTATATCTAAGGAATGGTCAAGATTTGTTCAAATTTCAGATTTACCTTTCAAAAATCAAAGACCACTAAAATTTATTTATCGGAGGGACACCAATTTCAAGCAAATGTTTGAATATGGAGCCCCTAAAGACAAGAAAACTGGCACCCGGGGTGTGGGGACATACAAATGTGGGTTTTGTTCCCAATGCCCCAGGATTAACAACAAAAAGGAGATTTTTTTGGAAGCTAGGAATAGAACACTCACTAGCAGAGGTACATTTAACTGCAACAGCAATGGTGTTGTATATCTTGCAACCTGTAATTTCTGTACCTCGTTTTATGTGGGAAAAACAGAAAGGAAACTAAGATGTCGCATTTACGAACACTTATATGAAGTTAAAAAACAAAATGTGAAAAATGCATTGTTTAGACATCAAGTTTCTTGCCCACAAGCAGAATTTTCTTTTTTTGTGCTAGACTCTTTACCTAGGGATATTAGGGGTGGATTATGGGAAGATAAACTTGAATATAAAGAGTTATACTGGCAGATAGTACTGGATTCCAATAAATTTCCAGGTTTGAATGATTATTTGTCTACAAAGCCAGTACTAAAACTTAGATCTGCAAAATTATAAAGCTCTTGTGCATACATCACAAAGCCACCAGATGTCACCATTTATCACATTCAATATATACAACTTGGAAGAAATCAGTTTAAAAAGGTTTTTAAACAACAAAGTGGTTTTAATGTGAAATTTTATAACACCATACATGTTTTTTAATCAGAATATGTTCAAGTCATTTCATATTCTAATTATGTAAACAATTATTTATTTATTTTAAAACTATTTGATTAAAATACAGTTTGTCAAGTTAAAAACAAACTTTTTTTACATACTGGTACTTTAAATTAGTTGATGTTTTTAAACTAATTAGCAATTTCTGTAATTAGACAGACAACAGGGCAGGGTATTTAATCAGGAGTGAAGCATTATTCAGTGTTTCAGTTTTTGCTGAAGAAGATTGTTGATCGAAAACGCATTGTGGATTGTTAGCGTTACAGTTTTTGCTGAAGAAGACTGTTGATCGAAAACGCATTGTGGATTGTTAGCGTTATTTTGTGTTATTTCTACAAATAAACTGTGTTACTTGGACTGCGGGTTTCCATCGTGGTGTCCTAGGCAAGATTATATTGTGGTTACAATCTATAGATCTTCCTGTGTTTTTCCCTAATCATACCAACAAGGCAGAGTACAAACTACACCAACTGGACGTTCATAGGCAATTGTGTTTTTACCTACACAGGACTAAAGAAATAAGGAAGTTGGACAAACTATTCCTTTCTTATGCCTTGGGCAAACAAGGTCTCCCAGTTTCCAAGGTAACCTTGTCAAGATGGTTGCCACACACTATTTCTTTCATTTATCAGTTAAGGAACAAAGAGTTACCTATTAAACTGAAAGGGCATTCTACTTGGACCTTGGCCACCTCTGTAGCCTTCCAGTCTAGGTTGCCCATAGATTCCATATGTGCAGCTGCCACGTGGGCAAACCCTCATACCTTTATTTCTCATTACAAGTTGGATATGGTGTCCAGGAGCAGAGCTGACTTTGGTTCCACTGTTCTAAAGAGTCTGTTCTACTGAGTCACCCAGGATTTTAGGTGCTAGGGACGCTGTCCCAACCAGCAAGAACAAAGGCGAGATAGACAACTTAACATAAAGAAGTTATGTACCTACCATAACGTTGCATGTTAGTTGTCTTCATCTCGCCGTCCTTCTTGCGTCCAACCCTCCGTCCCCCTGTCCTAGTGGACCGAGAGGAGTTTTTCTGTTTCACTGGCTGTGTGTTCTCTTGTTTTCTCTATTGACTTAGAGAATATGGCAGGTATAGTCAACTGATTTTTTGACTGGTTTATTCTTTTGTTATGTCTGGAGTTAGCTATTTCAAACGAGATCTGGGTAACTATCGCTAGGCATTATGGGATAAGGGGTAGCCTCGAGCCAGTAAGCAGCTCTCGAGCTATTGAAGATGGCCGAGTCGGAGCCGAGGATCGGCTTCGATCCCAACCAGGAAGAAGGAAAGCGCGATGAAGACAACTAACATGGAACGTTATGGTAGGTACATAACTTCCTTTTCTTAGACATTTCAATTAATCATGGAAAATCAAACCTTATTCTGGTACAGGCTTTGGAATTTATAGGAACTCAACTGAATACTATGACTCATGTGACATCATTACCTCTTCATCATATCACATTACCTAGAAATCAAGTGCGGGCCATACTGTTACACCCGTCTCCTCCAGTGAAACTAGTGCTTCAAGTTTTGGAGTCCATGTCAGCTGCCATTCTTCTGCTTCCTTTAGCAATATTCTTTGTGTGAATTTTCCAGTGAACATTGGCGGTACAGTTGTCTATTCTTTACCAGCCTCTACCATTTCCCATAAAACTCATTTCAACCTGCAAACATCATGTTCGCTGGTGCATTCAGTCAGGCGACCTGTTTCTGATCAGACCATTGTCTGTTCCTCTCCCAATTGCCATGATGACCACTGATGCTTCCCAGCTGGGGTGGGGCATTTCATGGGAAAGATGGTCCAAGGCATGTGGTCCCCCTCAAAGACCAAGTTGTATATCAGTGTCCTAGAGATGAGCACACTCCTTCTAATATTGCAAATCTTTCAGGACGCTCTTCGTCTAGAGACTGTTGCAGTCCACACGGGCTACATGTCAGTGGTCTGGTACAAACAAGGAGGAACTGTTCCTACCTGTTGTGCAGAGAGGTCATGAGGGTTTGGGAATGGGTGATAGCTTCAGAACGCTTTCTCATTACAACACACATACTAGGGAATACCAAAGCATTAGCAGACAGACTCAGGAAGTTCATTTTGATTTCTCACAAGTGGTCCCTCAACCAAACAGTAGCAAATATGTAGCAGTAAGTATTTCGCTCTGATCCCCCCTCCAGGGAGTCACTGAAGGATGCTTTGATTCATGACTGGCCCCTGGTCCTCCTCTATGCCGACCCTCCTGTTCATCTGATTCCAAAGTTCTTACAGAAAGCAAGCAGGCTGAAGAACTCAGTCATCCTTATTGCACCTTTCTGGCCTCGACAAGTATGGTTCCCCTTCCTTTCGTCTCACTTGACATATCCTCCATGGATACTGGAGTCCACTCAGGATCTCCTACCTCATTCATCAAAAATTCAACATCTCAATCTCCACACCTTCAAGCTGACTGCTTGGTTTCTCTATTTCACATACAGTAGACACCCTCTTATCTGGCCTCTCTTTAACCGGCTTCCTGTTTAACTGGCCATCAAATTTCTGCCATAGCTCTAGCAAAAGAAATAGAGAAGAACGACACTTCTGCCTCCTCTGGGCTACATAATGACAGAGATTTGAGTTTTAGACTTCATATTCATTAGAAAAAATGCAAACTAACACAAATCCTGTTATTCTAGCTTATTTATAACCCATACATGCTGTTTTGTATGCTTTTTCTGATTAACCAGCCATTCGTTTATCTAGCCTAAGGTCCGGTCCCAGCGAGACCATATAAGAGGGAGTCTACTGTAATAGTAAGACGGTTCAGGCTCGCTTTCCCAGTTCATGACATTATCTTGGCTTCTCAAAAGGTCTCTGCCAAGAAAGTCTACAGAAGCAAATAGAAAACATTCTTTATATGTGCTTCCATGCAGAATATTGACCCTTTTTCAGCATCTACTTCGGCCATTATTCTTTTTATCACTACTTTTTTTTAAGGAAGGTGGTAGCTTTTGTACCATTAAACTTCAGTTGGCAGCCATATCCAACTTCGTCCATGCTGGAAATGAATCATTCTGTCTGGTGCCTTCCAGATTATGCAAAACTTTCTTAAAGGAAGGTATCCTCCTTAAACCTCCAATAAAGGATCTCTCTTCTTCTTGGGATGTCATGGTGATTCTTCAGGGGTTAACTCAGAAGCGCTTTGAACCAGTGGACAAATGCAGTATGAAGTTTCTTTCTTACAAAGCAGACTTTTTTAGCAGCTCTCAGTTTAGCAAAAAGAATTTTTGAGCTTCAGGCTTATCGGCTAGACCTCCTTCCATTATCTTCCCTAAGGATGGGATATATCTATGACCCAACCCTTCTTTTCTGCCTGAAGGGGCCATGGAGAATAACATTAACCAGCCCATACAATTACCAGTTTTCTTTTCAAGTTTTCTAATAAGGATGAATATATGTTGCAACTTCGTGATGTTCACAGACAATTATATTTTTATCTTCACAGAACAAAACAGTATAGGAAATCTGATCAGCTGTTTGTATCTTTTTCCCTTAATCTCTTGTGTAAGGCAGTTTCCAGAATTACTCTGGCCACATGGATTACTGAATGTATTTTGCTGACTTATTCTCAGAGTCTTGGAGTTACCTTGTCCTCCTAGATCTTATTCCACTAGCTCTGTGACTACTTCGTCTGTCTTTTCATCGGCAACTTCCAGATTCAACATCTGCGCTGCAGCCACTTTGTCAAAGACTAATACCTTTGTCACCCATTACAAATTAGACATTGTTTCCAGAAGCAGAACTTCCTTTAGTTTGATAGTGCTCCGACATGTCCTTCCTTGAGGGCCTTCCAAGAGTTAGGTAGTTGGGGACTCTGACCCATTTGTGAGGAAGAATGAAAAGGACAGAATCAGATTCAGAGGTTATGAGCTTAATAACTTGGCATCTTTGTTGTCTATTTTTATAGGTTCATAGGTGTGTAGTAGGCTAATGGCCCTGGAGCCTTTACAAGCCTAGCCCATAGGATTACCCTGGCATCGTGCCACCCGATCTTAGTTCCCAATGCCTCTGTCGAGCAGAGCCACTGGAGTGATCCCTGGGGTGAATTTTCTATTTATAGGTTCATAAGTGCATTCTTTCTCACCTTCCCCTGGCCCTGTCACTCCTAGAAGGATCTTTGTATGATATTGGAATCATCATATTCATGGTTTGAGCCTCAGTCTTTTTTTTTGTGTCTGTTCTGTTTCTATAATACACTGGTCAGCAAGGCGGCAAACTCAATCTGAGGAGTTGGGGATGGGATAGAGGTCGAGATCTGTCTCTGAAATCTTGTATATGCAGCTGATTTGGATCCGAGGATCGGATCCTAGACCCATTTGTGAGGAAGAATGAAAATGGCAACACAAATGCCAAGTTATGATAAGTCCTTAACTTATAATTTTCTAACTCCAGGTTAGATGCTGTAGTAATTTCTCTGTTAAAATCAGCTTCTATCAGACTTCTTATGGCAAGTAGCCTTATTGCTTCTGACAAGCTGGGAAAAGCCTCAATTAGTTGGGAATAAAGATTATACTTCTTCCACTTCAGCTGTCTGGATAATGAATTGTAAGGCTCACTTGTCTAAGTTTCTGCTGCCTTTCTTTGACAATTAAAGAAAGTAAATTCTTGTCTCCCTTCTTAAGAGATTAAGATTATCTCTGAAATCTGATGATGTGAGGTTGTTCTATTACGCCGTTCATTCTTACAGATGGGTTCGGAGCCAATCCTTGGCTCTGAGTCAGCCTACTACAAAACTCGAGGTCTTCAGATAGCTCAAGGCCAAGTCCCTATCCCGTGATGCACCTAGAGTTACCTCAGATCTAGTTTGCTGCTGCAATAGATTGGAGGTTCTCGCTAGCTCGGGCCAGTAAAACCTTTCTTTATTAGATATATTTGATAAATATTTGATAAATAGTTTCTATTTATATCTTAGATATTTAGATAAAGCTCGTATAGCTTTGTGTGGTTCCCTTCCTTTGGTGCTCTTTATCTAGTATTTAGCTCTTTGGCCTCTTTTATTTAGGCCTTGTTTAGTGTTTTAATTGGTTGTGTGCTGTTAGCTTTAGATTAGTTTTAGAGTTATAAAAGTGACCTTTCTGTCACAACTTTGAATTCTTCTCTTTAGAATTGAGATAAAGTGTGTACATTAGTAGCTATTTTATAATTGTGTGCATTTATATAGTGACTTCTGTCACAACTTGTGTATACTTACTCTTTACCATTTAAACAAATAGTTTTGTGTGCATGTGTTTGCAATTTATATTTAGCCTATATTTTTAGGAAGGCTTGTTGTTGTTTAATTGATGTTGGGTGTGTCTATTTTTTTACAGCACCCTACTAACATTGTGCTTTTTGAAATGGCTGAACACCCTAAATCAGGGTTTAAAAAATGTCCTAAATGTGGGCAGAAAATATCTGTCAACGACAGTCACATAAATTGCGTTTATTGTTTGGGAGCATTGCATCTCCAGGAAAGCTGCTCCATATGCCACTCTTTCTCTTCCAAGGTTCTCCTGGAGAGAAGGAGAAAATTGATAGATAGAGGTTTACTTAAACCTTCTTTCCAGGAGGCTTTGAGCGACCAAGATGGATCCAGTAAGTCCTCAAAGTCTTTAATGACTTCTACATCTGAAGTAAAAAAATCGAAAAAGTCTTTGACACCTGCTCCACAGACCTCGGAGCCGACTGTCTTATACTTTTGGAGCCGGTCCCTAGTTTTGGAACCGGTATCCAAAATACCTAAATCTCCACTTTTACAATTGGTACCACCTTCGATCCATTCATCTCGGTCTTCGATTAGCCTTTCTGATTTGGATGTGGATTGTGTGGTGCAGAAGCTTTTACAGGCACTGGCCTTTGCTAAATTGTTATCGGCTCTGACCCAAGCAGCTTCAGAGCCAAAGACCCTTTTACCAGCTACTACTGTTCCTTCTCCGAGCCATACCGGTCCTTCGGAGCTAGAGGACTCAGACTTCTTGATCGTGGAGCCTTTGGGAGCCGACTCCTGCTCTAGTGTCCTCGGCTCCATTTACTGTAACATCCTTGGCTCCGATCAAGGAATCTAGGAGCCAACACTCTCTGGTCGGGTCTGGGGAGGATAGTCGCACCAACTTATCGGTTCTGACTGTGCCTCTTGGGGCTTCGGCTCGGATGAGCTTGGCTCCTACCTCTGGCTCGGAGCCAACTGTCCCAGTGCCAGGGTTATCGATGATTTCCTTGGATCTGTCGGTCCCTTGACATCAGAGCAGAGGTTCCTTCAAAGCCGTGAGGAGAGTTAGGTCTCCTAAGACATCTTCGACCTCAGGTTCGGCTTCCTCCTCCCCTAAAGCGCCTATGTCTGCTTCTGCTTCACAGATCCTTCCCAAGCGTAGAGACCCAGAGCCTCAGGAAGCCCCATTGGGTGGCCCATGCTCTTCCAAGACCTCACCAGAAGCTCCCACTGATGAGGTTCCCAGGAAGAGAGTCTGTAAGAGGAAGCATCTAGACTCCCCCCAGGAGTCCCTGACATCTGATACCAACTTAGATGAATCAAAAGGGTCCCCCTTTGAGGATATCTCATTTGCTGAGATACTAAATAATCCTTAGGCAGAGGGGCGACTGGCAGGCCATCAACCCTACTGAAGACGAGTCTGTTCTCTTGAAGGCTTTCGGGTCTCAGCCCTCCACCTCTTGGGTATCTCCACCCTTCGATGAACTTATGCAGCTGGTCTCATGAAGGGCGTGGGAGTCTCCGGACACCATGAAGCCTGTCGACAAGAGGCCTAATAAATGTATCTCTGCTCCCCAGGACAAATCTTTTCTGACCGAAGGTATGCCAGTTAATGCCATGGTGGTGGCGGGAGCCACCAAAAAGGAAATTTCATAAACTTTCTCTTCTGTCCACCCCTGCTAATAGAGATTCTAGGATCATGGCTAGATATGGGAAGCGCACTTACAGTTCAGCGACTTTTGCACTGCGTTCGCTCAACTATCTAACCCATTTTACTAGACTGCAAGGAGATCTCTTTAAAGAGCTTGGAGATAGTTGTCAGGGTACAGTAGCTGGAGCTTCAGATAAAGTTGCCTCCCAGCTTGCCACCCTCAACTCCATAGTTAACTCGTCCATGCGCCTCATTTCGTATGCAGCTGATGGAATGAGCAGGGCAGCGGGTACAGGAATTGCTCTTAGGAGACACTCTTAGATGCGCTTGTGTTTCTTTGCGGTGCCCTTTAAGTCATCCTTTGTAAATACCCCTTTTGCTGGCTCGTCCCTTTTCGGGCCCAAAGTTAAGTAAACTTTGACCAGGTGTGAGCATGAAGGAAAGACTGTCTGCTGTCGGAGTCCGTTTTTCCACCCCTACCAGACTGTACCCCAAGGGTCAAAGGGGAGGAAAGATGTGGTTCTGAAAAGCCCAAGGAGCCTTTTAGGGCACACGTGGTGAACCCCCTCCAGGCACAGAGAAGGGGGCAATAATGGAAGACGCTGCCCTCGCGGCAGAGGGGGTCTCAGAACCAGAGTGACAGAGATCACTTCTTTGGGAAGCCCTACCAGCACTCCTGAATGGAGGCCCAGCTGTCCTACTCTGGAGGCAGTCGGGGGGGGGGGGGTCGCTTATCTTTGTATCCAGACACCTGACTAAAAATAACAAATGACAACTGGGTGCAAAGTATCATTTCCAGAGGATATTTCATTCCTTTCACCACACCCCTTCCGCTGACAAGAAAAATCCCGGACGTTCCACCCAGTTACAGGGAACAAGCAACAGTAGAAGTCCAAACGTTGCTAAGAAAAAGAGTCATCCAACCAGTCCCAGCAGACCAGACAGGATCCGGAACTTACTCAAGATTCTTTTTAGTTTCAGAAAAGACAGGGGGCTGGAGACCTATTTTGGACCTCAGCTGGCTAAACAGATCTATCAAAAGGAGAAGTTCCTGATGGTCACACTTCAGTCGATACTTCCCTTCTTAAGGAAAGACAATTGGATGCGCTCGATAAATCTCCAGGATGCGTGCTACCACATAAAAATGGCCAGACCATCCAGGGATCATCTGCGCTTCCGGCTGGGAGCCAGTCATTACCAGTTTTGAGCCCTGCCCTTTGGTCTCATTACAGCCCCCAGAGTGTTCACCAAATGTATGGCAGTGGCCATGGCTCACCTGAGACGTTTAGGATTTCATGTGTTTCCGTACCTAGACGATTGGCTCCTCACCGCCACCACCAGGCATCAACTCATTCAAGCCAGGGACACCACTCTTTCACTCTGCAGTCAGCTGGGCATTACATTAAATTCAGGAAAATCTGTCTTGTCGCCATCGCAACATACCTTTTTTATCGGAGCATAATTGGGCACCACCACCACTCTGAGACTTCCAGCAGAAAGAGTCTTACTACTCCGTCAGCAGGTCCACAATACCATAGCCAAAAACAAGGCTCCTGCATCAGAAGTACTAAAATTGTTAGGCATGATGGCAGCTGCAATATTAGCCATGCACATGCAGATTCTGCAGTGGCTGTTGTTCACTCAATGGTCTTACCAAGAGCTCCCAATGTCTCATCTTATAATGATCACGAACACATGCAAAAAGGATCTTTAGTGGTGGTTGACCTTTCTTCATGTCACGATAGGTCGTCTTTTTGTTCTACCCCCACCATCAGCCACAGTGACCACGGACACTTCCCTGATAGGGTGGGGGGTGCATTTTCAGGGAAGAATAGCCCAAGGCACATGGACCGATCAAGAGACACATCTGCATATTAAATGTCCTAGAGATGAGAGCAGTACTTTTAGCGTTAGTTCTTCCAGGACTCCCTTCCTCTGGGTACGATTGCGATTCAGACAGACAACATGTCAGTGGTCTGGTACTTGAACAAACAAGGAGGAACCAGGTCCTACCCCCTTTGTCACGGGGTCCTAAGAGTATGGCAGTGGGCTATATCCACCCAGCGCTTTCTGTTAACAACGGACATCCCGGGGAAATCCAACGTGATAGCAGACAAGCTGAGCAGAGCAATTCTTTTGCCTCACGAGTGGTCCCTCAAGAAAGAAATAGCAGACAGAATATTCCACAGGTGGGGCCAGCCTTGCTGTGACCTTTTCGTCAGCCACATGAACATGAAATGCAGAAGCTACTTTGCCCTGATTCTGCCTCCAGGAGAAGCCCCAAGGGACGCACTCGTATACAATTGGCCTTCGGGTCTCCTCTATGCATTCCCTCCAATCCCGTTGACACCCAAGGTACTACAGAAAGCAAAAGCCCTGGGAAGGACCATCATTCTAATAGCCCCTCATTAGCCTCGTCAGATTTGGTGACCCTTCCTTTGACTTCATCTTTTGGAGGACCCTTGGATTCTGGACCCAGTTCCAGATCTTCTGACGCATTCGTCGGGGGAACTTCATCCCTCACTTCTGTCCCTGAAACTGACAGCTTGGTTGCTCCAATTCCCATCATAGCCAGGTTCCATAACCTTTCTAATGAGATGAAACAAATTCTCATATCCTCTCATAAATTCTCTATGAGGAAGCTATACCTTAGCAAATGGAAGAAATTTTCTATATGGGCCTCTGAAAACAACATTGATCCTTACTAAGCCCCTATGGCCTCCATTTTAGAGTTCTTGACTATGATTTTCAACAAAGAAGCTGCAGCAGCAGCAGTTGGTGTTCATCTTGCTGCCATTTCTAATTTTCACCTTGGATTTGAAGAGCTGAACATTATGTCAAACAAACTATCCAAAGCCTTTCTCAAAGGAACCTTTCATCTCTGACCACCTGTGAAATCTCCCTGTATCCCATGTAATCTAAATTTTATGCTTTCTCACATTATTCTCCCTCCATTCGAACCACCTTCCTCATGTGATCTCATTTTTTTGTCATGGAAGACTATCTTTTTAGTAGCTATCACTTCTGCCCGCAGAGTGTCAGAGCTTCAAGCCTTGTCCATTAAGCCTCCTTATTTGAATTTCCATGCTGACAGATTCACACTTCGAACTAACTCCTCTTTTTTGCCTAAAGTTTGCGCTGAAGCTAATCTTAATCAAATTATTGATCTGCCAGTTTGCTTCCCCAATCACTCCCAACAATTTAGAATATATATTGCACAAACTTGATGTTCATAAACAGCTCCGATTTTACTTGGATAGAACAAAAGATTTTAGGAAATCTGAACAGCTGTTCATCTCCTTTTCAGACTCCAGGAAAGATATGCCAGTGGCCAAAACAACTCTGTCCAAGTGGTTAATCTGATCGTATCATATTTGCTTATTCAGCTGCTAATATGCCCTTACAACATAAAATTAAGGCTCACTCCACCAGAGCAGTGTCTACATCCTCTGCCTTTTCTGTCAGACTTCCTTTTGATAACATTTGTGCAGCAGCCACTTGGTCAAGACCTCATACCTTTATCACTCATTACAATGTTGACAGGGCCTCCAGGGACAGGGCCTCCTTTGGGTCTACTGTCCTGAAAAACATACTCCCGTGAGCCACCCGAGATAGATGGTGCTTGGGACGCTACCCATCTGTAAAAATGAACAGCGAGATAGAACAACTTCACATAAAGAAGTTATGTACTTACCATAACGTTCCATGTGAGTTGTTCATCTCGCTTTCATTCTTACTTCCCACCCTCCTACCCCTCCTGGGCTTTTTGAAGACCGAGATGCTGGATTCTTCCTGGTTACTCAACCCTTCTATAGCTTTCTCTTATGGAGTGATAGAATGACATATGTTGTTATTATATGCAGCAAACAAGATCTGAGGTAATTCTAGGTGCATCATGGGATAGGGACTTGGCCTTGAGCTATCTGAAGACCTCGAGCTTTGTACTAGGCTGACTCGGAGCCGAGGATCAGCTCCAAACCCATCTGTAAGAATGAAGGCGAGATAAACAACTCACATGGAACGTTATGGTAAGTAAATACACTAGATACACCAGTGAAGCCCAACAGTTTCCAAACAAAATAACAATGTTCAAATCACTGGTATAGTAGCGGTATCAGGTCCCAAGAATTCACACTGGAGCTGGGTTAGTAAAACACTCTCTTTAATGATAACTTCGGGTTGAGCGCTTTCATCTACACACAGTAGACTTCCTCAGAACACCATATCCAAGAACATTAATGTTTAAATGGTAATAACCTTCCACTCACTTCACAGCATTAATTAGCATCATTAATATTTAAAAAGTTCATAAATTAAATACTGCAACTACATAATCATAAAATGAATCAATAAAACTATACACATGAACTTAATAATAAAATATAAATTAAAACCTATTTAAAATCACAACAGAAGAAATTTCATATTATGGAATGTGTAAGAAGTGCACTAGAAAAATATAAAAATTGTAAGAGATGTATGAAAAATGTGTAAAAAATGGGGAACAATTATAAAATTTTCGGCTAAAATTACATAGATTTACACATATTTCTATACTGCAAGAATACAGCTCTGCACCTATAGTATAATTAACATTCTATATTTTTAAAAACTAATTCAGGAACTCAGTAAGGGTTTAGTGGAAATACATTAATTTAATCCTGGGGGGGGGGATTAAATGAATGTATGATGCATTCAATAAAATTTGCCATTTCACTTCCCTCTCCCCCCAGTTTAGCTTTCACATTGGAAGGTTATTACCGCTGCTATACCAGTGATTTGAACATTGTTACTTTGTTTGGAAATGTCATGGTAAGTACATAACTTCTTTTTATCCTAGTCACCATTCATCACGCATGGGTCTAGGATCTGACATCGGGTCTGAGCCGGCAAAAACGTAGACAACAGCTTAGCTCAAGCTCCTCCCCTCCCATAATGCTTTGCTGCCCTCAAACCCCTCAGATCTCGTTTGCCACGTTTAACAGACACACACAGATTCCTCATCTCCTCAGGAATTTCAGACTTTCTAACAAGTAGATTTATTTTGGGTTTTTTTCTACTTATTCTTTCTTTATTATCTTAGTATTTTAGCTTTTGTAGTCTCCGTTAGTGAGCCGGTGTTTTATTTTACTCCTGCCATTGGTTTGTTTGGCTTTTGGCGCCCTTTTCGGTTTGTGGAGAGTTAGGGTAGTAAATATAAACTTTTTTCTTTTGGATATTTGTTTTCTTGTTGTATTGTAATATACATAGGTTTTCAGTGTGTTTGTGTGTAGGACGGACCTTAATGTTTAGAACTCTTGCTTGGTTGTTTGACTTCTCTTTGGCTTATCTCTCTGGATTTGGTTGTGTTTCCTCCTTTGACCCTATGTCAGAGAAACCTATAGGGTTTAAGAGGTGCTCCTTATGCAGTCAGAAGATGCCTGTCTCCGACTTGCAAAAGGAGTGCCTCTACTGTCTCGGCGCCGGCCAACAGGAGGTTGAATGCGGCATTTGTGCCACATTTAACCCCAGGGCCCTGGTCAACCGCCGAAATAAACTGCTCCTAAAAGGCATGGTTCAGGGGGGTCCTTTGGTCAAGGAGCCTTCGACCAAGTTGGGCCCCTCTGACCATAAAAGAAAGGCTACCTCCTCTTCCCCTTCCGGGCAGGTTTCGGTTAAGAAAACTAGCCTGTTTGATCCCAGATCCTCAGGTCTGACTCCAGCCTTAGTGGCGTCGGAGCCGAGGGTCTTGAATCCTAGGACCTCTAGAGAGTCGAAGCCCAGATCCAGGGCCTCTGGTCCCAGGTCTTCGGATCCGAGGGTTTTGGAGTCAACTCCTGGATCCAAGGCTTCTGGATCAAGGTCTTCAGATCTGAGACAGAGTAGACTTGTCACGGATTCCACCCCTTTGGATCTGAGGAATTCAAGAGCTCTTCCCTGGATCTAATATGGTCTGATCCAAGACCCATGTCGGATCCTATTGTTGTTGAGGATTTTCCCTTGGATCCTTCGGAAGGGGATCATTTGTTTACCCCTCCGCATAAGACCCGTTCCCCAGACCATTGGACAAGGCCCTAGGGGTCCTGACATGGGTCTCCAGCTAGGTCTTCTCTTTCCTCCTGATCCTTCAGGAGCAGCTTTCCTTCCAACATGGACAGGATGATGCGGTCGAGTTTGGGTTTTTGGCTTCCCCAGCCCACAGGATTAGGGAGCCTTTTCCTATTCCCCGACTACTTTCTCCTTGTCCGACCTCACAGGGATTGGATTTAGGGATGCTGGTGCGCAGCATGTCTCTACCCCATCAGAGTTTATGGTGAGTTTGGCTCCCCTTCCCCCAGGGCAGGTGGGGCCAGCGGCCCAGGTTGTCACCCTGGAGTTCATGGGGGCAGGATCGGGTCCGGGCTTTCTGGACGGCTCTCTGCCCCTCGGTGCTTCAGCTGTTGATAGTTTTGGGCTGGCCTTCTCCATAGGGTTGGAGGTACTGGCGGGGTCTGCTCCTTCCTCCTTTGTGATGTTGTCAGTGGAGGAGGGAGAGGGGACTCCGTCCAGTCCCTCCATGTTCTGGGTGGTGGAAAGATCTCTCTCTCTCTGCTACCAGTGTAGCCTCCCCTGCTCACTGAGCTCCATTCCAGCCCCAGAGTTTGAGTGGACCCTCTCATCCCGCTCCTGGTAAGCCCGTTCGACCTAGCTTCCAAGGGGGAGTTACCACGATACGGGTCCCCACCTCTTTCTTGTCTTTCTTTAAGCCTCCCATGGAGGAAGTTCCTTGCAAGAGGACATTTAAGAGGGGACATTTTGACTTCTTGATGGAGTCTGTCATGGAGGACATGGATATCGATGAAGGGGATGGTTCTCCAAGGTCACCGCCTGATGATGTCTCCTTTGTGGACATTCTGGAGATTCTTAAGGTTAAGGGCGGTTAGTCTGCCCAGCCCCTGTCCTCTGAGGAAGCCATGTTTCTAGAGGCTTTCAGTACGGGCCCATCTACCTCTTGGGTGTGTCCCCCTGCTGACCCTTTGATCATCCTTATTGCTAGCAGGGCATGGAAGGAACCCAATACAGTGGAGCCAGTGCCAAAGAGAGCGGACAAGTTTTTGAGTCTTACATCAGACAAGGCTTTTTGGTCCAAAGCAGATGTCCTTCAAGGATGCATCTGCAGTCCTTACAAATGGGTTGTCCTGTCGTCAGGCAGCCCTTTGGTCGGCCGGATTCCAAAGTCTGGGTCTGGCCTCGGCTGGTGTCGCACTTCACCCGACGTCATAGCTGCAGTTCTTCGGTTATAAAGGCATCAGCCGACGCCATTTTCCTCAGTCTTTCTTGCTGCGTGGCGCCCGAAGCAGAAGCTGTTCGCAAGTGCCGGTCGGTCAGAACCAGAGATTACTACTACAAGTACCGAAGACTTCTAAAAAGCTAAGTACCCCGTTGGGGACTCTTTCTTGCCTCAGCCGATGTCAGAAAAAGTGAATAACTGTTTAACTTGTGGGAAACAAATACCTCATAAAGATTTCCACTCTTACTGCTTACCTTGCTTAGGCCCAGACCACGACGTAGCAGCTTGTCTAGCCTGTGCTTCTTTCAACCGACGGACGCTTAGACGTCGGTCGGAATTTGCTGAAGAGTTTTTCGGCTCCGATTTTGCTTACATTATGCCGTCGGATACTCCGACTACGCAAATGTTAATGTGATTGTGGTGTCTGCCGCCACCAAGAAAGAGCTGGTAGAACAGAGTTCATCTGTCCATCCTCCCAGTCAAGAGTTGAGCGTGATTCACAGATTCGGAAAGCAGGTGTTTGCATCAGCTTTTTTCAGCCTGTGGGCCTTAAACTACTTGACACATTTCACCCATCTTCAGAGGGATTTGATTAAGGAGCTTGCCACTTCCCTCTTGGAGTCCATGCCTGCAGAGGACTTTAAGGCCTTTTCTCCCAAGCTGGACACTCTCACGTCCATAGCTAATTCGTCCATGAGGTTGATATCCAACACTGCAGAGAGTATCTCATGGATGGCGGGCACAGTCATTGTCATCAGGCGTCATGCCTGGCTTCATTTATGTGGGTTTGCAGAGGCCTTTAAAGCGTTGTTCACCAACGCTCCCTTCGATGTTTCAACCCTGTTTGGACCAAGTGTTAAAGAAACTTTGATCCACAGTAATCAAGAGGGGAGGACATTGTCGGCTGTGGGGATCAAGTTCTCTGCCCCCAAAGGTCCTTTTCCAAGACCCAATGGGGGAGCAAGAAGATGTGGTTTCGTAAGTCACAATCTTCCTTTCAGGAGGCTCAAGAAGATTCCTCTTCCAGGGGACGGGGAAGAGGTTTCAATGGTCAATGCCAAGCTAGGGGCTGAGGAAGACCGCAAAACCAGGGCTCCAGAGAGCCTTTCTCTGAGAAGTTCTTTCAGTACCCTTGAGGCATTGCCCGCCTGTCCCTCCCTGGAGGCAGTCGGGGGTTGTTTATCTCTGCAGCCTTTGGCCTGGGCAAGCATCACAACCGATCAATGGGTGCTATAAATTATATCCAGGGGCTACTGTATTCCTTTTTCTGATCCCCGCTGAAAAGCAGAACACTCCCTGATGTACCACCCAGTCAGAGAGAGAGTTAGCCCTTTTAGAGGTGACCAGCCTCATTCCAAAAAGAGCCATCCAAAAGGTCCCTGCAGGACAGAGAGGATGCGGAACTTACTCCCACTTTTGTTTGGTACCCAAGAAAACAGGACCTGTATCCAATTCTGGACCTCAGTCAGTTAAATCTATCAGTCAGAAAGTTGAAGTTTCGGAATGTCACTGTACAGTCCATTGTGCCCCTTCTGCACAAGAATGACTGCATGTGTTGTATCAATCTCTAGGACAGGTCCTATCATATCAAAATAGACAGGCGGTCCAGGAGTTTTCTCCACTTTCACCTAGTAGTCGATCACTTCCAGTTCAGAGCCCTGCCCTTTGGACTCACCACAGCCCCCCAGGTGTTCACCAAGTGTATGGTAGTGGTAGCAGCTTATTTCAGGCTGCAGGGATTCCAGGTGTTTCCCTACCTCGGTGATTGGCTCTTCACAGCTCCCACACAGCATCAGCTGGTGGAGACCACACAGTTTCTTCTTCGTCTGTTCGATCAGCTTGGAATAACAGTGAATCTTGCCACATCTTCCTTGACGCCTTCTAAACAGCTGGAGTTCACTGGCACTCAGTTGGACACTACCGTGGAGATTGCAGCTCTTCCCCTCCAACTTGTGCTTCTTATCTGGTCTCATGTACAACATCTTCTGGAGCAAACTCATCCTTCAGTATCTTTCATTCTCAGGGCTGTAGGTTAAATGGCAGCAGCCACTTATCTGGTTCCACTGGCCAGGTATTACATGAGAGTTCTGTAGTGGATCCTTGGAGTTCAGTGGTCCTCTGTCTCTCTCTCATCCTGTGTTAGTCCCTATATGGCTCACTCCAATATGCTGGAGATATCTGTCATGGTGGATGCACTCTCCAGACCTCCTAGTGGGTAAACCCTTTTCTCTCCCAGTTCCGGTGGCCACGGTTACCACGGACGCTTCCCTCCTAGGGTGGGGGGCACATCCAAGGGAAGACTGTCCAAGGGATGTGGTCCCAGTCAGAGACCAAACTGCACACATATGTACTGGAGATGACAGCAGTCCTCCTCTCATTGCAAGCCTTTCAGGACTGCCTTCCTCTAGGGACATTAGCAGTTCACACAGACAACATGGCTGTCAAGTGCTACATAAACAAGCAAGGGGGCACACGTTCTTATCTGCTTTGTCGCGAGGCCATGAGGGTTTGGGAGTGGGTGATGTCCTTGGGGTGCTTTCTCCCTGCAACACACATTCCTGGAGCATCCAATGTACTGGTGGACAAGCTGAGCAGGGCTATTCTGACCCCTCACGAGCGGTCTCTGAATCCATTAGTGGTGAAGCAGATCTTCCGTCAGTGGGGCCAACCGAGCTGTGATCTGTTTGCTTCCCATCTCAACCACAGATGCATTAGATACTTTGCCCTGATCTCTCCAGAGGGGGGAGGCCCCCAGGGACGCTCTGACTAATGATTGGCCTCCGGGTCTTCTTTATGCTTTTCCACCTTTTCCATTAATCCCAAGAGTTCTTCAGAAAGCAAGACACCTCAGGACACAGTTGGTCCTCTCATTGCCCCCTTCTGGCCTCGAAAAGTATGGTTCCATCTTCTACAGTCTGATCTGAAGCACCCCCACTGGATCTGATCTCCCATCCCTCGCTCCATCTGCTTCCAAATCTGCAGACCCTCTGTCTGACAGCTTGGTTTGTCCAATTCCAGTGATTCTTACTAAATCCAGGCTTGCGTCCCCTTTTAAGGATATTATCCTTGTTTCTCAAAAATCTTCTACCAAGAGACTTTACAGAGCTAAGTGGAAGAGATTCTCTATTTGGGCTAAAAGTCAGAATCTGGATCCATTTTGGCTCCTATTTTTCACATTCTTTTTTTCCTGGCTTCTCTTTTTCAGGAGGGCTCTAGTTTCTCTACGATCAAAGTCCATTTGGCAGCAATTTCTAACTTTCATCTCAATAACGAAGTTTTCTTCTCGACTCTGCAAAGCCTCCTTGAAAGGTGTCTTTTTGTTGCATCCTCCAGCCAAGGACCCTTCTTCACCATGGGATCTTGCTCTAGTGCTGCAATTTCTAATTAGACCCCCTTTTGAGCATGCTGCATCCTTTGACCTCAGATTTCCTTCTTGGAAGACTGCTTTTTTGCTGGCAATAACTTCAGCAAGAAGAGTGTGAGAGTTGCAGGCTCTTACCATTAAGCCTCCTTATTTTAAATTCCATAAAGATAGAGTGGCTTTGAGACCCAACCCTTCCGTTATGTCAAAAGTGGCCACTGAAGCAAATCTCAGTCAGTCTATCCAACTTCCAGTGTTCTTTCCTAATTATGCTAATAAGGGGTAATACATTTTGCGTACTTTATATGTTCATCGACAGCTTTGTTTTTATTTGCACAGAACTAAGTCCTTTCGTCTCTCAGATCAATTGTTTGTGGCCTTTTCAGTCAACAGGAAGGACCAAGCTGTCTCAAAAACTACCATTTCCCATTGGATTTCTCAGCGCATTTCTTACATATACTCCCGCAGTGGTTCTCCTTTGCCTGGGCCATTTAGGGCTCATGCTACCAGGTCAGTGGCTACATATGTCAGCTGCCTTTTCAGCTCTTCAGTCCTTGGATGACATTTGTGCAGTGGCAACTTGGTCTTCTCCTCATTCCTTCATTTCTCATTACAAGCTTGACTTAGTTTCTAGGGGAAGGGTTTCCTTTGACTCCACTGTTCTTCGGCGTGTTCTTCTATGAGACCACCATGACTAAGATAACATCAGATTAATACTTACATACTTTTTATATTTTTATAACTTAACATTGATTCAGACTTTATATTGAGCTAGGCAGCTCAGCTGTTTGTTTTGTTCCTAGCACCAAAAAATGAAGGAGAAAAACTTCCCAGTTTGGCTGCACTTTGAGTAACAGCTTAATTCTAGCTATCCCAGAAACATAGCAGAGAAAAGCCACTGGACTTATATTTTTGGGTAAATTTCAATAACTGGCTAGTAAGTGCACGGCCTAGATGCCAGGGAAAAAAATGCAGAGGACCTGAAAGAAAGTCAGCTACAAAAGGTGAAGAAAAAAATACTAACTGGGAAAAGTACTGCGACTGTTCAGCAAAAAGTAGTGCAAGCTCCTGACATGACTTCCAGTAACCCAGAGGAAAGTGTAAAGCAGCTGCGCACAGACCTAATTAAAATAAACAGAACAGTGACGGAGTATCTCATCTCAAACAACAAAAGGCTGGAAAAAAATGGAAGAAGCTTTAAACAGATATTCAGATGAGGTGATAAAACTACAAAATTCAGAGGGTGAAATAAAGAAAAGGCTGTTTGAATATGAGACTGCTCAAGAAAAGATGTTTAAAAAAATAATAGAATTAGAGGACAGAGCTCTTAGGGAAACCTGAGATTTTCTGCTGTACCAGAGAAGCTGGAAGGAACAGATAGTATTAATTTTGTGAAAGCACAAATGAGCACCTGGACTGGTGTTCCACAGCAGGAGTTGTTAATTGAAGTGCACACCATGTGTATGCTCCATACCTGGCTATGAGAAACAGTCCTAGACCTTTAATAGTAAAGATGCAATCCTGCCAGCAGAAGGACAAAATGCTAAAAGTGGGAGACAACAATGTGTTTGTGGAGAATGATATTGTACACCAGGCAGAAGAGAAGCAACTTTATTCCACTATTCAGGGATTGTCAGGAAGTAGATGTGAGATTCTATACTCATTCCTCATTAGACCCATTATAGAATACAACGCCCCATTTGGTATGTAACTCTCAAGACATCTGCAACAACTGGAAAGGCCACAGAAATACCTCACTAAAAGAATCACAGGCCTAAAGCAGATGCCCTACGCTGACCGCCTTAAAAAACTCCAGCTATACTCGGTCGCATATCATCTACACAGAGGCAATCTCTGTTTAACATACAAGGCCATGTCAAACCCAGAGCTGTTGGACATGCTACACTTAAAGAAATCCCAATCCCTCAGAGCCGCACGCTTCAGGGATCTAAACCTTGTCATCACAATAAACAAAACATGCTGGAGGGATAGGTTCCTGACCCAGAGACTCCCCAGACTCTGGAATAGATTTCCTATACATGTCAAGCAGGGTGCCTCTTTGGCCCTCTTCAAAAGGAACCTTGATGATTGGATGGGAGAAAGGAAATTCACCCCGGGGATCACGTCAGTCGCCCTGCTAGACAGGGGTCCAGGGAAGTAAATAGTGTGGGAAGATATAGCCAGGGAATTGTTATGGCTAGGCTTGTATAGACCCTAGGGCTGATAGCCTAGTACCAACCTATGAACCTATAAACTGCTGCACCCAGCTATTTTCAAAATATTCTTCCCTGCTGGGACAAAATCATTTTTTGATGAAGTACATGGCAAGGAGGAAATACAAGTTTGCCCAACAAAAAGTGAACCGTGAAATAGAAAGATATTCTGCTTCTTAGTCTTCTGGTAATAAAGACCATAGAGAGACTGTGGCAGTGAAACCTTTTCCAATTTTCAACAGAAAATACTTCGGAAAAGGTAAAAAAAGCAAAAGACTCGACTAGAAGAATTGAGAGTATATTGGAAATGAAGCAGAGATAGGATTTGGGAGGTGGAGATGAACAGGAATAAAACCAGTAACTTGGAAACTTACATGGAGTTACAAAGCAGTAATTATATTTGTGAAACATGACAGAACAAGAAAATCTGGAAATATTGGAGTTTATTTGGACTTTATTAAACTTGTAGGGGACTCTAAAGCATATGCCCTACTTCATTTTCCTCTTTCCTCTTGCATCGAGTTTGGCCTTTCATCCATTCTCCATATATTTTGCCTTTGTGTTCTTCAGAAAATATGTTTTGGGTAGAAGTAGTACAGGTAATGAGCTATCATGCTGTAGATGGGGGAATGTTTGTGTTGTGAGATGTGCTTTAGGCCTACCATCATTCCTGTGGGATGACATCAGTAAAGGTTATGTAAGGTAGGTGCTCTGCATGCTAGATCTCCAGGCCTTCTGGTTTTGTGTGATTGGTATTGTTAACTTGAGAGGGAGGTCTTACTCTGGTAGGTGTGTCACGTATTTTACTGACAAAGGTACTGCAGGCCTTACAGCAGCGCTTCTTTTCCATAGCATGTCGATCCTTGTGGTACTGGAGACACTACTCAGTCTCTCACTTGGGGTACCAGCGGTCCAGAAGAATAAGGATTTGGTCTATTCTAGAACAGTAGACTTTGAAACTGTTTTTAAAATATATTAATATTTCTGTTGTGTGTTTTTTAACAAAAATTACCTCTGCAGCTGCTGTACTTTAGTTCTACATACTTCATGTTTAGACTGCATAATGTGGTTGAATATGCTTGTTGCATAAATCTCTTTGGAAGTTAAAACTATTTTCCACAAATGTGAGATGTGTAACATGTAATTTACTGTTGTAATTGATAATAGAAAATTAGTGTAAATGAGCCACCACATGCGCCGTGCACAGAACAAAAAAGTGGAGCTTCGCAGTGGATATGCAGAATCTTATGTGAAGCAGCATGTCCTTTCAAAGTGATGTTTAATTTCTTCGTAAATTATGGTATAATCAGTAAGTCAAGTACTTCAGCTGGGGTTTATTTTTAGTTAGGCACAAAGTGTAAAACCAATGCTTTCATGGATGGATTGGGCTAAGCTTCTAGGCCACAAATATTTTTGGGAACAATATTCCACCATAGTTTGTCTTAAGAAGTACAAATAAATCAACAGTCTGCATAAGCCTAATAGTATACCTTTTTAGATGAATGTCTTTATGTCAGTTGTTTCACTGGTAACTTGTCACTTTTTAGATGCATTATTGCTACATTCATTAATATTAAGCCAGCAAGATGAAGTTCACTAACTGTAAGAACTACAACTTTTAGTCTGATTTTGTAGGGCAGCTCTTTGTTTCTGCTTTAGTGGGATATGAGGCTCTGGGTGGAGGTGACAGGAAGTTTGCTTCTGATATTTACTTTCTAAACTACATGCACAATTGGACTTGTTTGCGTTCAGTAGCATAAGTGACATTCTGCAGATGGGGACTGGGAAGAGTTTTCCTTTTCCTCAGTGGTTGTCATTTCTTAATAGATATGCAACTTTGGAGTAAGTGTAATTAAGTAAGGAAGCTTTGGTAGTGAAGTCCTTCAACACATGAGGAAGGGTACAGGAAAGGACTCTCCCCTGAAAAAAAAATGCTTGTCTTGCATGTCTTAAGCTTGTTATATCTGTGTCCAAGTTTTTATATCAGTGTACATTTTTGAGTTTGCACTCTCTTACGAACCTGCTTCAGTCTCTCTGCATTAAAAAACATAACTCATACAGTGCAAATTCTTGTCTGGTAAATTGTAAGTATGGTGTGCAGAGCCAATCGTGTAAAATGAGCTTCTTTTCTTAGATGTTGGCTTCATAGCTGAAGTTCATATACAAGCTAATAGTGTTACCCATCTCATTTCTGTAGATGTGTATGAAATCGTTTCTTTCTGCTTGTTTAATACATATCTTTATGCTTTATAGTTTTGTATGTTACAAGATTAAAATAATGTAAAAACCTGGATTTTTAAAATGCTTTATTTGTTTTCTTATTTATTTGCATTTTTGCCCCCATAATTAGTCATTAGTACCATACAAGTCCTGTCAGCTTCCTCATTCCTCATCACAAGGTCTGCTAGGAGGGCCAGCTTTCAGACAACCATCAGTGATGGTTCACTGTTTTCTGGTTGGTATAATAGTTAAGGTGTTTACCTTACAAACACAAGGTGCAGGGTTTGATTCTCAGATGGGGTAAACTGGCTAGGCATAAAATGGCCCACAAAGGCAGTTAGCCTAGTACTAACCTATGAACTTATATCTTTAATGGTCAGAAAATACTTAGGAAAGGGGACGAGGTGGATGAAGTTAACTGTAAGTAGAACAATATTGTTTGGTACGATTTTTATATGATTTTTTTGCATGCTATGGAGTAAAGTTTTCTCAGTTATATGTAAGTGTAATGGAGATACTAATTTAAACAGGTGTTCTTGCTTTTTTTTTTCTTTTTTCTTTCTCCCTTCTTCTGCTCTCGTTCTCCTTGTTCAGTTAAGAAATTAAGGTACTGCAAAGTAAAAAAAAAAAAAAAAAAAAGTCTCAATCTGTGAGATTCGAACGCTGTTATTTCGGATCCTTTGTTGATATCGACTAAGATTAGGTCGGATCCGAGAGTCATGCCAGAGCCTATTGTAGTGGAGGATCTTCCCTTGGATCCCTTGAATTCAGTGCAAGCCCTGTCCTTTCCTAGTAGGTTTCAATCTTGGCACAAGAGAATACCTTCAGGCTCCAGGCACTGCTCTCCCAGCAGATCCTCCATATCCTCCCAAACTTCCAAGAATGCCTTTCCAATGAATATGGACAGGATGATGCGGGCCTTTCTGAAAGCTCAGATAGAGTTGGGGCTTCTGGCTTCCCCGGCCCATAGGTCGGGAGTCCAATCTCCCACTTCCTATTTAAACGTTCCTCATCAGACCAGTGGCTTGGATTCTCAGGGACTGATGAGTGGGGGGGGGGGCTAGGGGAGTGTCGCGGTCCTGCTTGGCCCTTGCCTAGTGGGATCGGCAATTAGTACTGTTTCTACGCCCCCTGGACAGACCATCTCTCTGGTCAGGGCTGTCGACCTGGCGTCCACGGAGTTGGATTTGGTCCCAGGGTTTTCAGACTGGTCTTTTCTCCTGGGCGCTTTGGCCTTTGACAGCTCTAGTCCGGTGCTGTCTGGTGGAGCTGGAGGCCAGGAAGGGGGGCGTCTACCTTCTCTTTTGCTAGGGTATTATCAGCAGTAGAGGGGGATGGAACCTCCTCCAGTCCTTCCGCTTTCCAGGTGGCGAAAAGATCCTTCTCTGCGATCAGAGTTGCTTCCCCTGCACACGGTCATCCTACCCAGCCTCAGTATCTGAGCGGGCCAGGTCATCCTGCTACCGGTCAGCCCATCTGACCTAGTATCCAGGGGGGTGCCTCCCCCTCAGGGGGACCCCTCCTCTTCTGAGTCTTTCCTGCAGCCTCCGGCAGAGGAAATTCCCAGGAAGAGGACATGTAAGACTACCCTATGGAGTCCTTAACTGAGGGTACGGATGCTGATGAAGGGGGCGGGTCCCTAAGATCTCCGCCAGAGGATGTCTCTTTTGGAGACATACTCGAGATCCTCAAGGCCAAAGGCAGTTGGTCTGCCCAGTCCCCGTCCTTGTAGGAAACCGTATTTCTGGAGGCTTTCGGTATGGGCCCATCTACCTCTTGGTTGCCCCCCCCCCCCCGCTGATCCTGTTATTGATCTCGTGGCCAACAGGGCTTGGAAGGAGCCACATACCATGGAGCCAGTACCAAAGAGAGCGGACAAATTTCTCAGTCCCCCAGCAGATAAAACATTTTGGTCCAAAGCGGTCCCGGTTGATACTGTTGTGGTGGCCACTGCCACCAAAAAGGAATTGTCAGACCAAAGTTCTTCTGTCCATCCTTCCAATTGTGAATCAAAAGCTCTGGACAGATTTGGAAAGCAGTTGTACACCTCGGCTACCTTTAGCCTGCGAGTATTAAATTATCTTGTGTATTTCACCCGTCTCCAGACGGATTTGATAAAGGAACTACTTCCCTCTCTGGGTCCATGTCTGAGGAGGAATTCAGGGTAGTGTCTCCTAAGTTGTCAACCCTTCATTCAGTTGCGAATTCATCCATGAGGCTAATCTCCAATGCTGTGGAAGAATCCTCACGGACGGTGGGCTCGGGCATCGCCATTAGGCATCAAGCCTGGCTGCACCTGAACAGGTTTGCAGAGGCCTTCAAGACGTCGTTTACCAACGCCCCCTTTGATGGTTCTACTCTCTTTGGTCCCACTGTGAAAGAGAAAGAGACGGTGGACCTTGTCGGACATTTGGATCAGATTTTCTACCCCTTAGAGGTCCTTTTCAAAGACCCAGAAGGGGAGTAAGAAAATGTGGTTTCAGAAGGTGCAGTCTTTCTTCCAGGATGTTCAGGAGGATCCCTCTTCCAGGGGATAGGGAAGAGGTTTCAATGGTAGATGTTGCCCCAGGGGCAGAGGAGGCCTGCAAAATCAAGGTTCCAGGGAACCCTTCTCTGAGAAACCTTTGGAGCATCCCTGAGACATCGACCCAACTGTCCCTCCCTGGAGGCAGTCAGGAGTCAGTTATCTTTCCACCCTCTAGCCTGGGCAAGCATTACAAACGATTAGTGGGTGCTAGCAATTATATCCAGGGGCTATTGCATTCCCTTTTTGGAAGTTCCCCCGAAATCCAGAACCTTCCGGACGTGCCACCCAGTCAGGAAGAGTTGGCCCGACAGGAGGTTGTGAACCTTCTTCAGAAAAGAGCCATCCAAGAGGTCCCCGCAGGGCAGAAAGGATCCAGAACGTATTCCCACGTCTTTTTATTCCAAAGAAAACTGGAGACCTACATCCTATTCTGGACCTCAGTCCCAAGAACCTGTTCATACAGAAGTCGAAGTTTCAGATGGTCACTGTGCAGTCGGTTGTGCCCCTCTTGCACAGCAACGACTGGATGTGCTCAGTGGACCTCCAGGACGCGTACTTCCATATAAATATGTCTCGAAGGTCCAGGAGGTTTCTCCGCTTTCGCTTGGGAGCTGATCATTTTCAGTTCAGGGCCCTGCCATTTGGCCTCACCTCAGCCCCCCCCGGTGTTCACCAAATGCATGGCAGTGGTGGCAGCTCATCTCCAGCTGCAGGGAATCCAGGTTTTTCCCTATTTGGACAATTGGCTCCTGACAGCCCCTACAAAGCATCAACTGCTGGACAACATTCATACCTTATTCTCCCTTTTTCATCAGTTGGGCATTACAATGAACATGGCCAAAACCTCTTTGATTCCAACCCAACGTTTACAGTTCATAGGCACTCTGTTGGATACCAGCACGCAGTTCGCAGCCCTTCCTCTTTACCGGATGTCTCTTATTCGCACCCAGGTTCAGGTTCTGCTGGAGCAAACGTGTCCTCCAGCTTCACTCATTCTCAGAGCTCTAGGATACATGGCGACTGCCGTTTATTTGGTACTGATGGCTCGGTACCATATGAAAGTTCTTCAGTAGATCTTTGCAGTTCAGTGGTCAGCATTGCTGCATCCCCTATCATTCACCACTCGTTTCATCCCAGTGTGTCAAAAGTATCTTTTGTGGTGGATTCACTCACTAGACCTCCTAGTGGGCAGGTCATTTGCTCCACAGATTCCTATGGCGACGGTCACCTCGGACGCTTCCTTCCTGGGGTGGGGGGGCATTTCCAGGGACAGACGGTCCAAGGGATATGGTCGCTGTCAGAGACCAAACTGCACATCAACGTTCTGGAGATGCAAGCCTTTCAGGATTGCATCCCTCAGGGAATGACTGCAGTTCTATCGGACAACATGGCAGTTGTTTGGTAAATAAACAAGCAAGGGAGCACACATTCTTATCTGCTGTGTCACGAGGCCATGAAAGTCTGGAAATGGGCGATGTCCACTGGGTGCTTTCTCATTGCAAAGTACATTCTCAGAGCATCCAACATGTTGGCAGACACATTGAGCAGGGCTATCATGGCCCCTCACGAGTGGTCCCTGAATCCAGTGGTGGCTCAACAGATCTTCTGTTGGTGGGGTTATCCGAGCAGCAATCTTTTTGCATCTCCTCTCAACCACAAATCCAGCAACTTCTTTGCATTAACCCCCCCCCCCAGGAGGGGATTCCCCCAGGGACGCGTTCACCCACCATTGCCCTCCGGGTCTCCTGTATGCCTTTCCTTCTTTGCCTTTAATTCACAGAGTACTTCAGAATGCCAGATGACTCAAGAGTCATTTGATCCTCATTGCTCTCTTCTGGCCTCGGCAGGTGTGGTTTCCTCTTCTATAGTCCCACTTGAGGCATCCTCCCTAGGTGCTTGATCCAATTCCAGATCTTTTGTCTCATCCGTCTCTGCTCCCGAACCTTCAGACCTTATGTCTGACAGCATGGTATATCCACTCCAAGTGATTTTGGCTAAGTCCATGTTAGCTTCACCCATAAAGGATATTTTTCTTGCTTCCCAGAGGTCTTCCACTAGGAAGGTTTATTCCAGTAAATGGAAGAGGTTTTCGATTTGGGCAAAGAATAAGAATCTGGATCCCTTCTCTGTTTCTATTCTTGAGATCCTTCTCTTTTTGGCTTCTCTTTTTAAGGAAGAGGCCAGTTTTTCCACGATCAAGGTTCAGTTCTTAGTGTGGATTCTACCTTTTCTTCCCGCCTCTGTAAGGCCTTTTTAAAAGGTGTTTTTCTCTTATGGTCTCCTGTGAAGTATCCATCTCCTCCGTGGGATTTGACTTTGGTCCTGCAGGCATTGACAAAACCACCCTTCGAACCGGCGGCATCTTGCAATATCAGTTTTTTTTTCTTGGAAGTTGAAAAAGGCAGACCCAGCAAACAAACCAGCAATAAACACAGTCCATAGCACCACAGAGAATGAGATGTCCAGCCAAAAGTTTTTTTTTTGTAAAACCAGCTTTAATTCTTAAAAGTATAAGCGCTTTCATTTTTTGTACACCAGAAACTTCTCCAGATACATTTAAAAATCCAAACAGAACTGTTTAAAACTCCCTCCATGAAGTTGGAAACACACCCACAATCCATTACATCAGCCAGAAAGCTAAAGTCAGAAATTTAAAGGCATATACACTGTGACAAAGGTAGTATGTACAAATACAAATAGTGTTTGTTGCATTTGTCCTAAAAAAAAATCAAAAAAAATTATCAATAATTAAATAGATAAAAAGAAAAAAATTGCAGTAATTTTGTTAATAACGTTCCAAAGATTTAAGTTATAAAACTGGTGCTATACTAATCATGTCATTCAAACCCAGGTGACTGTTGGCTTCCAGCCTGATCTGCCAAATAAGCTCCCGCTGTTCCAAGAAAGTTGACCACAGACCTCCCCTTGGACATTTCTCCACCTTCTCTAATATACTAAACTTAAAGTCATGCATTTCATTCATCATAAGGTGCCTGTAAAGGGCATTGGTAATTTTTTTTCTTTCTGGTTTCATAAACATGCTCATAAATGTGATTGGGCAACTTTTGCTCAGTTTTTCCTATATAATAAGCCTCACAGTGTTGACATCTAGCTCCGTAAATAATTCCTGCTGTCTAACAGTTGTATCTCCCTGTTACAGAATAATCTTGATTCCTCAGGTTAATCCTGACCCCCTCCAGGATGTATTTACATGTACTGCACATTCTGCATTTAACTGATAAATAGGAGCGCAAGTCACAGAGAAGGAAACCTCCGTTAAATTGACACAACTTTAACATACACAAATAAAACGCCAGAACCACACTTTCATATATTTAAACATACATTTAGACATATTGTCCACCATTTTATTAAAGGGATCTCCATTCTTCAACCGTTTCGGGTTACAATTGTCCAGTTTAAAGCAATATTTTATATTTAACCAGTCATTGGTCTCTATGGGTCTAGATGAAGGGACAGTACCTGAATTATCACGACCCAAGTTCTGTGTATTATTGCCAACACCTTCAACTCTGTTATACATTGGACTACCATCCAAAAACATTCTAGGTGTAGCTGCAGGATTAAATGATCCACCATTGGGTTCCAAAAGGTCGCCGGCGTTAGCACCATCGCCCATAAGCTCCCTCTTTCTCTTGCTCTTTGGAAAATCCAGCTCACCAGTTCCGCTTCCTGTAGTTTGAGACCCGCTTCCTGTAGTTTGGGGCGCCTGCAATTTCGTCCCCGCCAAGGATTTACACAGCAGTGTCAGCAAGTCTACCAGCTCAGTCAATTGCCCAATCAATTTCCGGGACTGACCGAGCTCGTCATGTCCCTTCAAAGACGGAGATCCACTCTCCATGAAACCGCAATAAACACCAATAAAACACGAAATATGCGGAAAGCTTTCTTTCTCTCTCATTCTGCATTTAGCCATCTTGTCCCTAAGTGGCATCTGTGTTTTTTTCTTTTCCAACATGTCTTTAAAGTTGTGACCCCCTTCTATAAATAACAGTAGGGTGAGTCACCATGATTTGCCAAAGTCCATGATTTTCCCTGAAAATATTCCAATTCCTGTTTAAAATCCAGTTAACCTTGTTACTTTCCATGTTGTTTGTGGTTACCATAGCTCCTCTATATTTATTTTCATTACATGAGCATGTTACCACCCCAGTATCACCCTGTCCTCCATTGTTAGGATAGGTTGGTAAACCTTATATTCCCTTTTGTACACCACTTCCTCTTTAATTTCCTGCAACATTTCCACTGGGTACACCCTTCTAGTGAACATCCTGACCAACAGTTCCATCTCCTTGCTAAAACCAGTTTCTGTTGTACTCATTCAGGCCACCTTCACCATCTGTCCTTTCACCACTGCTTTTTTTTTTGTTTAAATGGGTGAAAGCTGGTGTAATGGAATAGTTTGTTAGAGTAAATGGGCTTACGATAAACACTAGCCATGTAACCCGCCTGCTGAAAGTCCTTTTCAATCATCCCATCCAAATAGGGCATTCTGTCCCTGCTCCTAGTATGAGTAAATTGCAAAAAATCCTTACTACCATTGATGTACTGCAAGAATTGTTCCAAGTGTTCCTCATCTTCCTACCATATAATAAACAAATCATCCAGGTAACGCAGGTATATCCTAATACTACCCTTATATTCCTGCCCGAAAATTGTGTGGTACTCCCATTGTGACATAACCACATTTGCCAGGAAAGAACCCACTGGTGACCCCATGGCCACCCCCTCTTTTTGCCTGTACGTCTTTCCCTCGAAGTATATAAAATTGTTACACAGAATGATTTCTAACATTTCCAGACATGTATTTATTTTGTCCTGAATGATCCCCTTCCTACTAAGGTAATCCTGTACTGAGTCCAAGGCTACCCCGTTCAGTAATCAACAAATCATGCTGGTAGACAAGGTTTCAGCCTCGCTGCTACATCCAGCCCCGACTCGCCACTGAAAGCTCAATTTCCATGCAATCCATTCCAAGGAGAAAAAAAACTTACATTTGAGCACTTCACACATCGCGGACGTCATGGACACCATGGCTGCAGATACCAGCACATTCGATCAAACAGAAATGGACCAGTCAATCAACAGAACCAAAAAAAAAAAAAAAAAAAAAAGTAAAAGTGCAAAAGGGGAGCCGGAGAGGCCTCTACCACACAAGGTGCCTCCATCTTGGACATTGCCCAAATGTTATGCCAAAAATTGATAGATATGGATCAATGTGGTTTTGTGGAGGAGAGGCAAACATTCAACAGCATTAACAGAATATTGATGGTCCAGATGGAAGCATGTAAGAAAATACCACTGATGTTGGTGGGTTCTGATGCAGAGAAAGCATTTGACAGAGTAAGGTGGGACTTTATGAGCACGGCAATGGAAGCATTTGCATTCCCTAATAACATTTTGGGGTTGATAAGGAGGATATATGAGGGATTGGAAGTGAAAACTAAAGAGGGTGGAGGAGGATATATGAGGGATTGGGAGTGAAAACTAAAAAAGGTGTGTTCCTCTCTGATAATTTCTGCTTGAACAGAGGAACCAGGCAGCGGTGTCTTCTTTCCCCTTTGTTATTTTCATTATAATTAAAACCATTGGTAAAGGAAATAAAGGATTCAGAAATTCAAGGATATAATTGGTATGGTAGTCAGGAAAAGTTGGTTCTGTTTGCAGTTGATATTATTTTATACATGATATAACCAGAAAAGGGCATTACAGTGTTGTCGAACATTTTGAGACAGTTTCAAATCTTTTTGGGATACAGAATTAATGAAGCTAAAATAAAGGCAACAGCAGTAAATTATGTATCCACACACAAATTGGGTGGTGCAGTGGTTAACATTGTCACCTTACAGCAAGAGGTTCTTCGGTTCGATTCTCCAATGGGGTATCTTCTGTGCGGAGTCTACATGTCCACCCTGCATTCGCATGGGTTTCCTCCGGGTACTCCATTTTCATCCCACATTCCAAAGACATGCGTCTGGAGCATTTCACCCCAGGCTTCCACTGAAAATAGGCTTTGTTCCCAGTCAGAATTTCCCAGTCAACAAATGATAAATAAATAAATAAATAAATGAATAAATAAATAAAATTGGATGTTAAGTTGTCAATCTCGCCTTTATTCTTGCTGGATGGGTTCGGAGCCGATCCTCGGCTCCGACTCGGCCTAATACTAAAGCTCGAGAGCTATTTTTTACTGGCTCGAGGCTATGCTATGTCCATAATGCTAGGCGTCATATACCCAGATCTCGTTTGCCGCTTCAGCTACGAGGTTGCGTTTTCACTGGCTCCAGGTCGTATTTAGAATTTTTTATAATTATAGTTAGTTTTCGATTGATATTTTTTCCTAGATTTTTTTCTAGTAGTGTTAGTAGTCACCCAACTAGTCTTCCCACCCTTTATTAGTAGTTTTCCTACTCTTTTCCACCCTTAAGGTGGTTAGGCCTTTATCTCCCCCTTTTTACAGTAGTTTGTACAGTAAGTTTATACAGGTTACTTTACTAGGTGTGTGTGTGGAGTTTTTGTTTTATTGTAGTAACTGTAAGAGTGTCTGTCAAGTGTTGTGTGTCTGTGTTTGTATACTTGTTAGAATTTGTTGTCCCGTTCCTGTGGTATCATGTCTAAGGATACCAAGATATCGGGATTCAAGAAGTGTGATTCATGCTGTCAGAAGATGTCTCTGACAGACGGTCACACTTCTTGTGTGTATTGTTTGGGCCCTCTGCACCTGCAGGACTCTTGTTCCATCTGTCATGCTTTTAGCCCAAGAGTCCTGCAGGAGCACAGAAATAAGCTCATCTTAAGGGGCTTATTGAAGCCCGAAGGTTCTCCTACCAAGCCTCTGTCAGGAAATCCTGCCAAGCCCGCCAAACCCTTGGCTCCATGTCCGGAGCCGGCGCCGAGCGGACCTTCTTCTGCCTCTTCGGTTCCGGCTGGAACCGATACATCGAGGCCTCAGTGGGTTCCGACCTTGGCGTCGGAGCTGTCTCCAAGCCGAAAGCACTCCCGATCTCTATCATTGCAGTCGGTCAGGTCGGCTCCGAAGTCCCCTTTGCTGTCGGAGCGGAGCCATAGGTCTCACTCCTCTAGGTCTTCCAGGCTTTCAGACCACGACCTCGAGAGGATAGTCAGTAGGCTTTTGAAGTCACAGGCGCTCGCCCAGTTATTGCATAGCCCATCTCAACAGACAGTGGCTTCCCCAACGCCTGCTCCAGTTCCTCCGACTATTCCCTCGAGCTCGGAGCCGGAGGCTGTCGGGGTTGGTACTGTGGGGGCGTTGGAACCGATTCCACCCTTATCAGTTCCTTCGTCAGCTCCGATCCCTTCATTGGCTCCGTCCTTGGAGGGATCCGGGTGCCGGGACTCCCTCGTCAGTTCCGAGGGGGTGAGTGGCATCGGACCCTTGTCCGACCCCGGTCTCCCTCTCGGAGCGTCGGCGCAGGTGAGCTCGGCCTCGACATCGGCCTTGGAGCCGTCCCTCTCTGTGCCGGGAGGAACTCTCATCTCTTCGGAGCTGGGTCCCTCTGCTCTGCCTGATGGGGGTGCCTTTGAGGTCATGAGGAGCATGCTGACTCCTATACCGGCGCCACGGTCAGCCCCATCGGCTCCTCCTTCCATGGTGCCTGCTTCGGCCTCTGCCTACCCTCCCGAACCTAAGCGTGGAGAACCAACGCTCCAGGTCACCCCATTGGGCATATCCTCCTCTTCTGAGGCCTCCCCTGATCCTGCGGGGGAGCCCCCTCGGAAGAGGACATGCAAGAGGAAACATGTGGACTCCCCGGAGTCAGTGACATCTGACACCGACCTGGATGATTCGGAAGGGTCCCCAAGGTCCCCCTCTGAGGATGTCTCATTTTCTGACATCCTAGAAATCCTTAAACAGAGGGGGAACTGGTCTGCCGTCAGCCCTTCCGAGGATGAGTCGTTGTACCTGGACACGTTCGGTTCTCACCCTTCCACCTCCTGGGTGTCCCCGTTTTTCGACCCACTCATGGAGATGGTGGCTCGGAAGGCGTGGACGGCTCTGGATACTATGGAACAAACTCCCGGGAGGCCAACAAAATTTATTACTGCCCCTTTGGACAAGCAATTTCTCACTAAGGGCGTCCCCGTTGATGCCATGGGGGTGGCGGCGGCCACTAAGAAGGAGTTGGCTGACCCTTCAGTTCCTGTCCATCCTCCGAATAAAGAATCTAGGACTATGGATAGGTACAGCAAGCGGATGTTTTCTTCAGCGACCTTTGCCATGCGTTCGCTGAATTATTTGTGCTATTTCACCCGTCTTCAGAGAGACCTTCTCAAAGAACTAGGTGATACCATGCAGGACCCATCAGCTGCTGGGTGTCAGGAAAAGATCAACTCCCAGCTAGGGACCCTGAACTCTATTGTAAACTCCTCCATGCGGCTCATCTCCTATGCTGCCGATGGAGCGAGTAGGGCTGCAGGCACGGGCGTTGCTCTAAGGAGACATGCCTGGATGCAGCTTTGCAACTTTGCCGACCCATTCAAGGTGTCTTTCACTAACACCCCCTTTGACGGTTCTGCCTTGTTTGGACCTCAAGTGAAGGATACATTGACCAGGTGCGAGCAGGAAGGCAAGACTCTCTCTGCTGTAGGAGTCCGTTTTTCTACCCCTTCTAGACCATACCCTAAGGGTCAGAAAGGTGGGAAAATGTGGTTCCGCAAACCTCAGGGAGTACTGCCTGACGCACGTGGTGAGCTTCCCTCCAGAGGCAGAGGAGGGAACAATAATAGACGCCGCCCGAGGGGCAGGGGGGGGGTCAGCAGAATCAGGGTAGCAGAGAATCCTTCTCTGACAAACCCTTCCAGCACCCCTGAGGGGCTGCCCGACTGTCCACCTTCGGAGGCAGTCGGGGGAAGACTATCACTGTACCAAGAAGCCTGGCATTCCCTCATGCAAGACAAATGGGTACGGTCGATCATATCCAAGAGCTACAGAATTCCCTTTACTCACACCCCACAACAGCAAAAAGGGCCCCTTCCAGACATTCCACCCGGTCTGAGGGACCTAGCAGCACTAGAAATTTCAAAGCTGCTAAGAAAAAAGGCCATCCAGCCAGTCCCAGCAGACCAACAAGGATCCGGTATCTACTCCAAGTTCTTTTTGGTACCAAAAAAGACAGGGGACTGGAGACCTATTTTGGATCTCAGCAGGCTGAACAAGTCTGTTCAAAGAATGAAATTCCGGATGGTCACTCTACAGTACTTTCTACCCTTTCTGGGTCAGGACAATTGGATGTGCTCTATAGACCTTCAGGATGCGTACTACCATATCAAGATGAACAGGCGCTCCAGAAGATTTCTCCACTTCCAGCTGGGAGCCAGTCACTACCAATTCAGAGCCCTGCCCTTTGCCCTCACCACAGCCCCCAGGGTGTTTGCCAAATGCATGGCAGTGGTTGCGGCTCACCTGAGACGACAAAGATTCCAGGTGTTCCCATATTTAGACGACTGGTTCCTTACTGCCACCACCAGGCATCGACTACTGCAATCCAGGGATTATGCTGTACAAACATGCAACGCGCTAGGTATCTCTATAAATTTCGAAAAGTCTGCATTGTCGTCTTGTCAGTCTATTACCTTCATAGGCACCGTTTTAAACACAGTGGAGCTCTCAGCAAAACTACCCACACAAAGAGTTTCAGACATTCGCAACCATGTTCAGATCCTATTACAGGAGACCAGAGTCCAAGCCAGATTTGTAATAAAAACACTTGGTCTCATGGCAGCAGCAATCACTTTACTCCCCCTAGCACGTTTCCATATGCGGATCCTGCAGTGGATGCTATTTTCCCAGTGGTCCTTTCAGCAGCTCCCCATGTCACACACCATTCTAATCACTCAGTCATGCAAAAGACACCTTTCTTGGTGGACGGTCTCCCCTCAAGTACTCCAGGGCAGACCTGTGGTCCTTCCTCCTCCTGTTGCGACTGTGACAACGGATGCCTCCCTGATCGGGTGGGGGGGGGCATTTTCGGGGCAGGACAGCCCAGGGCACATGGCAACCCTTCGAATATCACTTGCACATAAATGTCTTGGAAATGAGAGCGGTACTTTTAGCGTTGCAGGCCCTTCAGGACTCTCTACCCACTGGGACTATTGCAATTCAAACAGACAACATGTCTGTAGTGTGGTACATCAACAAGCAGGGCGGAACCAGATCCTACCCCCTATGTCGAGAAGCACTCAGACTTTGGCAATGGGCGATCTCTTCTCAACGGTTTCTGGTAGCAACGCATATTCCCGGGAAGTCCAACGTCATAGCGGACAGACTGAGCAGAGCCATTCTCATGCCTCACGAGTGGTCTCTCAACCAGACAATAGCGGAAAGAATTTTCAGAAGGTGGGGGTCAGCCTTTCTGCAACCTTTTTGCAACACCTCTAAACAGCAAGTGCCCAGACTTCTTCACCCTCTTCCCTCTCCCAGGTCAACCCCCCAGAGACGCTCTAGTTCACGATTGGCCCCGGGGTCGTCTGTATGCATTCCCCCCCCTTTCCCTTGATTACTCAATTAATCCAGAAAGCAACTGCCTTGAGAGCCAGGATGATCCTCATTGCCCCTTACTTGCCTTGACAAATTTGGTTTCCGTTCCTGCAATGCCATCTACTGGAGCAGCCCTGGCAACTGGACCCAGTGCCAGATCTTCTGACCCATCAATCGGGCGGGCTGCATCACTCCCTTCGATCTCTCAATCTCACAGCATGGTTACTCCACTTCAAACCCTAGCCAGACTTCCCGTTATCTCTCAACCAGTTTGTGATATCATCCTCGCTTCTAACAAGTCTACTACTAGAAAGGCTTATGCTAGCAAATGGAAGCGTTTCTCTGTCTGGGCAGAGAAAAAGCACGTGGACCCCTTTACGGCTCTTGTCCAGACAGTTCTAGAGTATCTAGCAGAACTCTTTCGATTGGGCTCCTCCTCAGCTACCATCAGAGTTCAACTGGTAGCCATTGCAAATTTCCACGTTGGCTTGTCAGAGACTAGCATCATGTCCCACAAACTTTGCAAAGCCTTTTTAAAAGGAACCCTTTTACTTAGGCCCCCGGTTAAGGACCCTCCCCCACCGTGGGACTTAAATTTGGTACTGTCTTCCTTAATTCTTCCTCCCTTTGAGCCGGCGGCTTCTTGTTCGTTGAAGTTGCTCTCGTGGAAAACACTCTTCTTAGTAGCCATCACCTCAGCAAGAAGGGTCTCGGAACTTCAAGCCCTTTGCGTTCGCCCTGCTTATCTTGTTTTTCACAAAGACAGAGTGTCACTTAGGACTAATCCGTCCTTTTTACCCAAAATAATCTCTGACAAAAATCTGAATCAGACCATAGATCTACCAGTCTTCTTCCCAAATTACACCAATAGAGCTGAACGAAAGTTACATTGTTTGGACGTTCACCGTCAATTGCGCTTCTACCTGGATAGAACTAAGCAAATGAGAAAATCAAACTAGCTCTTCCTGTGTTATGCGGAAGGGAAGCAAGGCCAAGCAGTCTCTAAGGTAACTTTGTCCAGGTGGTTGTCCTGTCTTATCATGTTGATCTATCAGTTGAGGAACACCGAACTTCCTACTAAGCCTAGAGCCCATTCAACCAGAGCTTTAGCTTCTTCAATAGCCTTTCAGGCAAGATTGCCGATGGATTCCATTTGTGCAGCAGCCACTTGGGCCTCTCTTCATACCTTAATTTCTCATTTCAAGCTCGATATGACCTCCAGAAGTCGGGCTGATTTTGGTTCCACGGTACTCAAGAGTTTTTTCCATTGAGCCACCCAGGATTTAGGTGCTAGGGACGCTGTCCCATCCAGCAAGAATGAAGGCGAGATTGACAACTTAACATTGAGAAGTTATGTTCTTACCATAGCGTTCCATGTTAGTTGTCTTCTTCTCGCCTTCTTTCTTGCATCCCACCCTCCACCCCCCTAGCCTGGAAGATCTAGAGTACCTTGTGAGAATTATTGCCACCTCGGTTATTTCCCCAGCTTGCTCCCTTGCTCCCTCTTTTTTGCTAGCTATTCTAGAGGGCTTATATTTATGTATATTTATACATATATAGATATATCCTTCTCCTTTTTGTATCTATGATTAGGTGGATTGTTCTCTGTTGTGGTGGGACATATATGTCCATAGTGTTAGCTATCAAACGAGATCTGGGTATATGACGCCTAGCATTATTGGACATAGCATAGCCTCGAGCCGGTAAAAAATAGCTCTCGAGCTTTAGTATTAGGCCGAGTCTGAGCCGAGGATCGGCTCCGAGCCCATCCAGCAAGAAATAAGGCGAGAAGAAGACAACTAACATGGAACGTTATGGTAAGAGCATAACTTCTCATTCACTGATATCCATATTAATGGGGGCATGCTAAAATGAAGTATTTAGAATTATAGGTTAAAAATTACTCTAGTGCGGCAGCTGAGGATATGTGGGAAGAGATTGAACAAAAGCTGAGAAATTGGAAGCTCTGTTATATGGATATGAATAGTAAGATATAAGCAGTTAAATGTTTTTAATCCCTTTAATCTTATACACAGGTCAGGCATATTTTTATCTACCAGAGGAGAAGTTGTAGATAGCAATTAATAAATAGCTGAAGGATTTTTGTCTGGGAGGGGAACACGCCAAGAGTCAAACTGGATAAGCTGATTCTTCCAATAGAACAAGGCAGATTGGGATTACCCAATTTCAATGGGGTATTTCAGAGCTACACAATTAAGGCTGCTATATGTAGCACAAGCGGAAACCTATAATTCAGCATGTAAAGGGATGAAGATGAAACGGGAAGCTCAAGACACAAGGAGAGAATGGGATTTTGGATGCAGACGTTTAAGGAGAATAACAGTAATCATACAGAATAATGTATTCATAAAGTAGAGAAAGTATTCTAAGAACTAAGCCAACATGGTAGTGGAGTTTCTGCTGATAGAGATGACTGCAATTAGGCATACAGACAATAGGCAAGAGGAGGCTGGCATTTATTGGAGAACACTGCAAAGGAATCAAAGTTGTTGTGTCTTTCGGCTTTTCCTGGTTAGGGGTCGCCACAGCGGAACTCCGGTCCGCTAATGATTGGCAGATATATTTTTACGTGCCAAATTGCCAGCCCTGATGCACAGCCTTCAACGAAGGAGCGCCCATTCACGCATGTCGCCACGCAGAAGACGCTGTAGAAGAGAATCGAACCGGACAGCGTCTTACTGTGAGGCGACAACGCTACCGCAGCTCCACCACCGCATGAATCAAAGTATTGGGAGCAAATAACTAGAGGGGAAAATCTAATAGACTGGAAAGAGGCCAAGAATTTATTTGGATTGTAGGTTAGAGATCGTCTTCCCCTCTCAAGGATTGATATCAGAGTATGGGCAAAGAGAAAGAATTAGGGGGTCCTAAACAAAAGACCAACACTGGTAGAGTTTTTAATAGAATCTAGAACAGAGGCTCCTATTAAAAAAGTAATAATTAGAAGAGAATATAAAACAGTGCATGATAACTATAAGAATCAATCAGAGGAGGTTGGATAAGCAATTCACAAAGAAACAATGAGGGATATATGTTTGTCTCAGAAATATACAACAAAATCTAGAAGATTTAGGGTGTTTGCCAGGAAATGTTTACATAAATATTTCTATGAAAGCAGTCCCCAGCTTACGAATATCCAACATGCGGACAACCCATATATACGAACAGGCTACCGCAGTGTTAGAAATAACATTGAAATAAGTAAAAATCTGTATTAAACTTACAAAAATGTTACTGTATCATAAAAATAAAGAATTCTGATGTACGTACTTTCCATCTCCCCTGTTTCCCAATTCGTGAAGCTGCTCGCACATCTTGTTAGAGCACTTACTTCCTTCTTCCTGGAATACAAAAGATCCGACTGGTTAAGAGATCGCTGTGCTGGTGATCTGATTGATCAAAACTGTTTCCTTGTACAGTACACAGTATTGAAGCAGTTACTGTACTGTACAGTAGAGTGGGCAAATTACATTGCGGCTCACTAGGGTCTAGGTGACAGAAGGAGGTCTGGCAGAGGTCTGAGAGTTCAGGAAAGAGTTGAAAACATTCATGGGTGATGCCTGTAGCACAGAACTGTGAAGTGAAGCTTAAAAAGAGGTAAGTTTGACATTTTTTTTTTTGGAACGTTCTGCTATACTGTATTGTATTGCATTTTTATGTACTGTTATTTGTGTAAAGCAAGGGAATGTGTGGAAAATACTGCTTTGAATCAGCTGAATTGAAATGTTAATTACATGTCGACAGTGGTAGCATTGACCAATCAAAATTGAGACGTGTCTGGCTGCAGGCTCCAGTCCTGTACTGTATGCGTATCCTGTGGAGCTCCACTTTAGTACTCTACTGTACTGCAGCCAGACACTTTTGAGAACTTCCATGTTGGTGATGTTGTGATCCATGCCTCCAAAATGTAAATCCGATACACATGCTGGTGATGTGCCAAAGAAAAGTCACCCTAGAAAATAAAGTAGACATAATAAAGAGATGCAAGAGAGGTGAAGCACCATCTGCCATTGGAAAGGCATTAGGCTATAGCTGGTCAGTGATCAGAACAATTTTAAAAGACAAAGTAAGAGTAATGAGTCATGTGAAAGACCATGCCCTGATGAAAGCTACGATTATTACAAAGCGACGCAGTGGTTTAATTCTTGAGATGGAAAAGCTATTTCTAATTTGGATCGAAGACCAAAACCAGAGGAAAATCTCCATTAGCCTTTCATTCGTGCAAGAAAAGGCTCAAAGCCTTTTCAAATTTAAAAGTTGCTTGAGCAGCAAGTGAGTCGGGTGTAATGAACAATTTTTTGCGAGTAGGGACTGGTTCCATCACTTTAAAATGAGGGCTAATTTGCATAACATTAAAAGTCAAGGTGAAGCGGAGAGTGCCGATATAAGTGCTGCAAGGGATTTTCCTAAAATCTTGGTGAAAATTATCGATGTGGGAGGTTATTTGCCAAAGGAAATATTTAATGTAGACGAGACTGGCTTATTTTGGAAGAAAATGCCTGAAAAGACCTACATTTCAAAAGACGAAAAAAGTGCAGCAGGGTGTAAGACAGCAAAAGATAGGCTATTGTTATTGTTTGGGGGTAACGCTTCTGGTGATTTTAAGTTGTTTCCTTGCTTGTGTATTGCTCTTTAAATCTAAGGGCACTGCAGCATGTCATTAAGGCATCTCTTCTTGTTATTTGGAAGGCAAAGGCTTGGGTTACAATTGCCATCTGTGAAGACTGGTTCTTGAACCATTTTGTTCCTACTTTTCAAAGGCCAAAAACATTCCTTTCAAAATTCTCCTTCTACTTGACAATGTATCTGGACTTCCAAGTCATTTAGATGACTTACACTCCAATATAAAGGTTGTATTTTTAGCAACCAACACCACATTGCTAATTCTGCCAATGGATCAGGGAGTAATAGCCTCATTTAAGGACTGATGTTAAGTTGTCTATCTCGCCTTCATTCTTGCTGGATGGGTTCGGAGCCGATCTCGGCCACTCTAAAAGCTCGAGAGTTGGTTCCACCGGCTCGAGGCTGCCCCTATATCCCACAATGCTAGGCGTGAATTACCTCAGATCTCGTTTGCCACTACAGCGATCGAGGTGTTTTTCTACCGGCTCCAGGTTAGTTTAAATTAGATTAGTCTAATAACCTTTAAACTTACTCTAGCTTAGTTTATCCCCTTTTTTACCTTTAGTGTAGTGGATATTTATCCTTTCCACCATCTTATCCAGCCCCTTCTTCAAGAACTTATAAGTTCTTTCCTTAGGCCTTCGGGCCCTTCCTTCCCTTCAGTGTGTATATGTGTTTTTGATAGGAGTTTTATATCCTTAACTTAACTTAATTTTCAGAAGTTTTGTTTTAAAGTAATCTTACTTAGATTTTTCTGACAGTGTAATCAGTGTGTGTGTTGTTGTGTGTGGTTACACTTCGGTTCCTTGAAAATGTCCAAGGATTCAAAGGTCTCAGGCTTCAAGAAGTGTGACTCGTGCTGTCAGAAAATGTCTCTGACAGACGGTCACACTTCTTGTGTGTACTGCCTGGGACCTTTACACCTGCAGGACTCTTGTGCTGTATGCCATGGCTTCAGCCCTAGAGTCCTGCAGGAAAGAAAAAACAAACTCATATTAAGGGGTTTGCTTAAGCCTGAAGGTTCCCTATCTGCTACCTCGGGAAAACCTTCCAAGGCTTCTAAGACCTCGGCTCCAGCTTCTGAGTCGAGGCCTAAGGCTTCGAAGCCTGCTGCTACATCGGCTCCGGCTGGAGCCGATGAGTCTTTGACTACAGTTTCTGTGGTTCCCTCGGCTCCGGAGCCGAGGCATTGAGATTCCTGGGTCGGCTCGATCAGACCATCGGAGCCGACATCTAGAAAGAGGTCGAGGTCACCATCCCTTGGCTCCGTTCATTCGGCTCCAGCGTCTCCCTTGCTGTCTGAACGGAGCCACAGATCTCACTCCTCCAGGTCATCGAGGCTCTCGGATCATGACCTCCAGAGGGTAGTGAGTCGACTTTTAAAGTCCGAGGCACTGGCCCAAATGCTTCAGAGCCCGACTCATCAGTCGATGCCTCAACTTATTCCTCTAAATATTCCTCCTCCGACTCCTTTGAGCTCGGAGCCGGGCGCCTCGGAACCGAGACTGTGGTAGCATCGAGCCGATACATTTGTCTTCGGCTCCGTCGTCGCTCCGATTTCTTTGAAGAATCTCGGCGCCGGACTTCCCTCGTCGGCTCTGAGGGGTGAGTGGCATCGACCCTTGTCCGACCCCTCTCCTCTCGGTGCTTCGCGCTGGTGAGTTCGGCTCCGACATCGCCTCGGAGCCATCTCTGTCGGTGCCGAGGGAGGTTCTCAGCTTCTCGGGCGGGGACCTCTGGCTCTGCCAGACAGGGGTGCGTTCGAGGTCATGCGGAGTGTGTTGGAACCTTGTTCGACTCCACAGTCGGCTCGTCCGCCCCTCCCTCTTCGGTGCCTCTGGTTATGTCGACTCACTCCCTCATCCCAGACCGCAGAGGGCCAGCTCCTCAAGAATCCCCTGTGTGGATCTCATCTTCTTTCGTGGCCTCCTGAATTGGCAGGGGAGCCCCTAGGAAGAGAAAGTGTAAGAGGAAGCACATAGACTCACCTGAGTCTGTCACCTCTGACACAGATTTAGAGGATTCGAGGGTTCCCCGTTCCCTTCTGAAGATGTCTCCTTTGCGGACTTTCTAGAGATCCTGAAACATAGGGGAAATTGGCCAGCCCTTAACCCTTCGGAGGATGAATCTGTGTATCTTGAGGCATTTGGCTCTCGCCCTTCCACCTCCTGGGTGTCCCCCCCCTTTGATCCCCTCATGCAGGTGGTGGCAAAAGCCTGGACGGCTCCTGACTCAGTGGACCCTACCCCCAGGAGACCTTCTAAATTTATAACAGCACCAACTGACAAACAATTTCTGACCAAAGGTGTTACAGTGGATGCTATGGTGGTAGCTGCTGCCACCAAGAAGGAACTAGCTGATCCTTCAGTGCCTGTTCATCCCCCTAACAAAGAATCTAGGTCTATGGACAGGTATGGGAAGCGGATGTTTTCGTCAGCGACCTTTGCAATGCGTTAAGCTGAACTACCTATGCCATTTCACCCGTCTCCAAAGAGACTTGATCAAGGAAGCGGGTGAGATGTTGAAGAATCCTACAGCTGCAGATTTTCAGGACAAAATGAACACCCAGCTGACTACCCTGAATTCAATAGCTAACTCCTCCATGCGCCTCCTTTCATATGCGGCTGATGGAGCGAGTAGAGCCGCAGGGACAGGTGTCGCCTTACGCCGGCATGCCTGGATGCGACTATGCAATTTTGCGGACCCCTTTAAAACGTCTTTCACTAATTCCCCGTTTGATGGATCATCTCTCTTTGGTCCTCAAGTGAAAGAAACCTTGACTAGGTGCGAGACGGATGGCAAAACTCTGTCTGCCGTCGGAGTCCGTTTTTCTACTCCTTCTAGACCTTACCCCAAAGGCCAGAAAAGTGGGAAAATGTGGCTCAAGGGAATTTGCCTGACGCACAGAGTCGGTTCCCCTCCAGAGGCAGAGGAGGGAACAATAATGGTAGACGTCGCCCTAGAGGCAGAGGGGGTCCACAGAACCAGGGCAATCGAGAAACCTTTTCCGATAAGCCCTTTCAGCATCCCTGAGGTGTTGCCCGACTGTCCACCTTCGGAGGCAGTCGGGGGAAGATTGTCACTGTACCCAGAAGCCTGGCTATCCCTAACTCAAGACAAGTGGGTACAGTCCATCATTTCCGAAGGCTATTCCATTCCCTTCGTTCGCATTCCAAACCAATCAAAAAAATCCCTTCCAGATGTTCCACCCGCTCAAAGGGATCTTGCAGCTTTGGAAATTTCAAAGCTGCTTGCAAAAAGAGCAATTCAGCCAGTTCCAGCAGACCAGCAAGGATCCGGAATCTACTCCAGGTTCTTTTTAGTTCCAAAGAAAACGGGACTGGAGACCAATTTTGGATCTCAGTATCTTGAACAAGTCGGTCAAGAAAACAAGATTTCGGATGGTCACGCTACAGTCCATCCTTCCCCTATTGGGAAAGGAAAACTGGATGTGCTCTATAGATCTTCAGGATGCGTACTATCACATAAAAATGAACAGACGCTCCAGAAGATTCCTCCGCTTCAGGCTGGGAACCAGTCATTTTCAATTCAGGGCCCTGCCCTTTGGTCTCACCACCTCCCCCCAGGTGTTTACCAAATGCATGGCAGTGGTAGCTTCTCATCTGAGACGTCAAGGATTCCAGGTGTTTCCATATTTGGACGACTGGCTCCTAACAGCTCCCACCAAGCATCTTCTCTTAATGGCCAGGGACTACACCTTTCGCATTTGTCAAAAGTTAGGCATTTCAATAAATTGCGAAAAGTCTGTTTTGTCGCCTTGTCGTACTATTACCTTCATAGGCGCAAATCTAGACACAGTCAACATGTCTGCGAGACTAACAGATCAGAGAATAGCAGACATACACAAACTGGTCTCGCTCCTCTTCAACAGCAACAGAGTCAAAGCCAGGTTAGTTCTGAAAGTATTGGGGATTATGGCGGCTGCCATACCTCTGCTTCCATTAGCCAGATTCCACATGAGAATCTTTCAATGGATGCTCTTCACACAATGGTCATACCAGCAACTTCCGATGTCCCACACCATTATGATTACGCAAACATGCAAGAATCATCTTCTGTGGTGGATGTCTTCCCTCAGCTCTTCTTGGGAAGACCCTTTGTTCCTTCCTCTGGTTGCTACTCTGACAACGGACGCCTCCCTGATCGGGTGGGGGGGGCATTATCAGGGCAGAACTGTCCAGGGCACATGGCAACCAGACGAATGCCACTTGCACATAAATGTTCTAGAGATGAGAGCAGTGCTTTTAGCGTTGCAAGCCCTTCAACACTCTCTTCCCTTGGGAACGATAGCAATCCAGACGGACAATATGTCTGTAGTGTGGTATATCAACAAACAAGGCGGAACCAGGTCCTATCTCCTATGTCGAGAAGCACTCAGACTGTGGCAATGGGCGATTTCTTCTCAGTGGTTTCTGATAGCAACGCACATCCCCGGGAAGTCCAATCAAATTGCGGACAAGTTGAGCAGAGCTATCCTCATGCCTCACGAGTGGTCTCTGAAAGACTCTGTTGTGAGAGAAATTTTTCTGAAGTGGGGTCAGCCTTGCTGCGATCTTTTTGCTACTCCCCAAAACAGCAAGTGCAGAGATTATTTCACCCTATTCCCGTTACCAGGCCAGCCCAGCAGAGACGCTCTAGTCCAAATTTGGCCCCGGGGACTTCTGTATGCATTTCCTCTCTTCCCACTAATCTCTCAAGTGATACAGAAAGCTATCGCTCAGAAGGCCTCATTGATCCTCATTGTTCCTTACTGGCCTCGACAAGTTTGGTTCCCCTTTCTGCATCAATTTCTGTTGGAGCAACCTTGGCATCTGGACCTAGTTCCAGATCTTTTGATCCATCAGTCGGGTCAGTTACATCGCTCCCTCCCCTCTCTGAACCTCACTGCTTGGTTCCTCCAGTTCCAACCTTAGCCAGGCTTCCTCAAATATCTCACTCTGTTCGAGATATTTTGATAGCTTCCCATAAATCTTCCACTCGAAAGATTTATCTGAGTAAGTGGAAAGCGTTTAAGCCTATTGGGCTCAAGGAAGGGACTTAGATCCTTTCACTGCTCCCATCCATATGGTTCTTGATTTTCTAGCTGAACTCTTTCATGCAGGTTCATCTCCTTCTACTCTCAAAGTTCAATTGGCAGCTATATCTAACTTTCATGTGGGCATTTCAGAGTCTGCCATAATGTCCCACAAGCTTTGCAAAGCCTTTTTGAAGGGAGTTTTTCTACTCAGACCTCCTATAAGAAATCCTCCTCCTCCTTGGGACCTTAATTTAGTTCTCAGTTCTTTGATTCTTCCCCCCTTCGAACCTGCAGCTTCCTGTTCTTTAAAATTACTATCATGGAAAACTCTCTTTCTGGTAGCTATTACTTCAGCTAGAAGAGTTTCAGAACTTCAGGCACTCAGCTGTCGATCACCATATCTGTTGTTCCACAAAGACAGGGTATCCTTACGAACCAACCCGTCCTTTTTACCTAAGGTAGCCTCTGCTTCCAACCTAAATCAAAGCATTGACCTTCCTGTGTTCTTTCCAGAATATTCTAATAGGTCTGAACAAAAACTGCATTGGCTAGATGTTCATCGTCAGTTAAGGTACTATTTGGATAGGACCAAACAATTCAGGAAAACTGACCAGCTGTTTGTCTCTTATGCAGAAGGCAGAAAGGGACTTTCTGTTTCCAAGGTATCACTATCTAGATGGCTAACATCTCTGATTTCAATTGTTTATGAAATTAGACACCAAAAGCTGCCTAATAAACCTAAGGCCCACTCCACCAGAGCTTTGGCTACTTCTATAGCCTTCCAAGACAGACTGCCTATTGACACCATTTGTGCAGCGGCTACTTGGGCTACTCCTCACACTTTTATTTCACATTATAAGTTGGATTTAGCTTCTAGGCATAGAGCTAACTTTGGTTCCACTGTTCTCAAGAGTCTGTTCCGTTAGGCCACCCGGGACAAGGTGCTAGGGACGCGGTCCCATCCAGCAAGAATGAAGGCGAGATAGACAACTTAACATATAGAAGTTATGTTCTTACCATAACGTTCCATGTTAGTTGTCTTCTTCTCGCCTTCTTTCTTGCGTCCCACCCTCCTTCCCCCTGGCCTGGACAGACCTGGAGGAGTTTGATTATGACCTCTCTTTCTACCACCTCTTTACTATACTTATATGCTCTGCGGTGCATATTTTCAGGGATCAGGATTTAGGCACCTTTCCTCTTTCCCTTTGTTATAGAGGTGGACTCTCTTTCCAGTATTTCTGGTTGTATTTTTAGCTGGGCCTAGCTCACAAACGAGATCTGAGGTAATTCACGCCTAGCATTGTGGGATATAGGGGCAGCCTCGAGTCGGTGGAACCAACTCTCGAGCTTTTAGAGTGGCCGAGTCGGAGCCGAGATCGCCTCCGAACCCATCCAGCAAGAAAGAAGGCGAGAAGAAGACAACTAACATGGAACGTTATGGTAAGAACATAACTTCTATTTATATATGGTGGACCTTCTCATAATCATTCAGGGCTACCTAAGATAATGTGATGACCTTAAGGGAGTTCTGGAAGAATTATAACATCTATGATGCCATCAAAAATATTGCCGATTCTTGGGATGAAGCAGTCAAATATGAAAGGAGTGTGGAACAAATTGTACCCACAATTTGTGCCTGCTTTACGGGCTTCTTCAGATAATGACATTGCTAAAGCCAGGCAAGCTGTGGTTGATATTGGTAATCAACTGCAATTAGACATCACTGACACGGATGTCATAGAGTTACTTGACTCCTTTGGCAAAGAACTGACCAATGAAGACCTTATGGAAATGGAGCAGCAGGCGATAGAATTTGAGGAAGAAAAAGGGACTTAGAAACTCCAAAATCAAAAAAGTTTTCAACAAAAGAGTTAGCTGAAGCCTTTTGTCTTATTGAAGCAGGAATGGCAGTTAGAGGTGTAAGATCCTAATACAAAGAGGTTCACCCAAGTTTACCGTTCAGTTACTGAGGGCCTCAGCTGCTCTAAGGCTATTTATGATGAGAAAAAGAAAAGTTCTGTACAAACCTCCCTTGATGCCTACTTCAAGAAACTGACTCCAGTAGCAAACACCCTCTGTCCAGCAGCAGAATCAAACCCTGATTCTGCATCATCAGGCCAACTCTCCAACAAGTCCATCATTTTCTGTATCATCCAGTTAATAAAGTTATCATAATGTTAACTCAGAAATGAGTGTTAACCGTTACAGTAATTGTTATTCTTACTTATTTTTTCATTTGAACTGTTTAAACAACTGTTTCTTGAATGTTTTTTACAGTACATACAGTACTGTATTGTGTGTGAACATAGTTACTGTAGTGTTATTACACTGTACTTGCAGTATTGTTATTACTACAATGTACAATATTATGTCTAAGATTTTTTTTATTTGGAAATGTTTCTAAAGTGTTTTCTATGCAAAGAAAAGTAAAATAAATACTAGACCGAGGCAAACATTTGACTAAGTGACATTTAATAAGAACCATATGTACGTGTTTCAACTTACATACAAGTTTGAATTAAGGACAGAGTAAAAAATGGATTTTGTCCTTAACCCGGGGACTGTCTGTACCCCAAGTAGACTCTAGAGAATTTTTCCTCAAGTAGACAGCAAACGTTGAAGGTGTGTTGAGGAAGAAAGTAGTAACTGGGAACATATTTTATGGATGTGTAATAAGTTAGCAGGCTTTAAAGATTCCCTGCGGACTACTCTGTCAGAGATATTGGGTGAGCAAATTGGTGTAACTAAAAATTAATTATTAATGGGTAAGATTAATGGGTAAGCTGGGTAGTAGGTGCAGGGAGAAGAGAGGTCATATTTTTGATTCTCACATTAAGTCGAAAGTGATGGAAGATGACATTTTTTATGTCATGAAGTACAGTGCCTTTTCTGAGAGTGTAGTTAAGGTGGTTAAGCAATTATGGCCTATGATAAGTTTAGATGAGACTTTGGGAAAGATTTTCCCAAGGAAGGTCACTTTTGCTTATGAAAGGTTTTATAATTTGAGAGAGTTATTAAATAAACCCATTAAGTTATGTGATTCGAATCATAGGTGTGTGGCTTTTCCCTGTGGCAGCTGTAATCTCTGTTCTAGGATTAGGAATTTATCAGATACAGGTATTAATGGTAGGAGATATCAAACTAGGGATAAATTCAATTGCAAATCTTGTGGTGTTATTTACATATTGAGTTGTGGATGTATCAATACTAGATGGTACATAGGGCAGACAAAACGCAAAGCTAGGATTCGAATCTTGGAGCATCTGTCGGATATTAGAAATAGGAAAAGAGAAAGTCCAGTGGCACAGCATTTCATGATAGTACATGAGGGTGATAGTGGTTCATTATTTTTCAGTGTTTTGGCTGATATTGAAGGATTTGGAAATAATTTTCAAACTAGGTTAAATTTTTTGGAAATGACATTCATTTTTAATTTTAGAACTCTATATCGGGGGGGGCTCTAAATCAAGCGGTATCTATGCAATTTTAATGTTTTCAGTTTTATATTTCCACTTATTTAGATATCTCGATAGTGTTTGTAAATAAAAGGAATTAAGTGGGATGCAAATATATATATATATATATATATATATATATATATATATGGTTCTACCTGACATAATCGAAACCACACAACACCGACAACCACATCACAGTCCATAAACAAACCACACAGTAGAACCATATATATATATTAAGGGTGATTTGTAGAAGAGGTTATATATTACACAATGTTTAAAGTGTTCTATTATTAATATTTTATAATGGAATTTTCAGTGGTCATTTCTATGACAATTTACATATTATATAATATGCTGGATTTGTGTTTTCACCATGCTTTGATTGTACTCGAGGTTTAATTGATGGGATGGGCTTAAGATACAGTTGTGTTATAGCACTATATAAACTGCAGTTTTTTGGATGGATAATGTCCCGTTAAGGCAAACAGCCGAGGTACCAGGAGTAAATTGCTCTGGTGTCCTATCCACTACTGTGTGTTGTGTTTTATTTAGGATTGCAAGTTTTTTGCAAGAGTGTTTCTTTTTGTTTTGAAGGTATATTTAGAGATTGGGGGATGGGACAGGACAGAGCCTTCACGTTGGAGGATGCAGATGGCAAAACTGTCCTGCAAAAACACTGCTTCATGACTAGCAGCTGTCAGTTTGAGTTATCATTTTCTGGCTTTTGTACATTTCAGTGTGTGACGTCCCCATTCTGTGCCAGTTGACAAGGAGCCTGAATCCTCACCACTGACAATGGAGAGGGACGTTACCCAGAATACAAATGGATACAGTCAGTATTTTTAGATGCAGAGCTCTCTGCATCAAGCACAGTTTCCTTTAAGAGCACACAGGGCACACACTCAGCCTGGGATCTGGGTGTCTGTATCTCTCTCTCCCCAGGTCCCCAGTAAGGTTCTCCACTGGCAGTGGGAAACCAGTGCTTCGTGTCCCTATCCCAAGTAGCTGATGCACACACGCTTTGAGATCTAATTTTCACACACACACACACACACACACACACACACACACACACACACACACACACACACACACACCTAGGAAAGGCTGGCACAGATTACCCGCTCTACCAACTTTGCCCAGACTATAAGGTAGATTCATTACCACCAGTCAGTTACTATAAGGCTCTTAAAAGGGTATCCAATTATACTGAGTGAAAATAATATTAATAAAATGATAATGTTGACCAAACAGCCAGACTTTCAGGAATGGCCAGAGTTATCACCAAATAAATATATGTAAATAGTCTCAAAACATAACTATTTTTCCAAAAAGGACCATACACGGTGAAAAGTTTGAATATATTTAATAATAAATAATAAAAGGCATGAAAATACAAAATTTTTTTACAGTAAACACCAGAGTTTCAGTCACAGGAAATATTGCAAATAACACTGATGGAAAGTTTCACACACATACAGGAAAAGAGTATTTAGCTAATCCCATTATCTATTCCTGATTGACTAAAAGAATTACTGTTCCGTAGTTAAGTTACTTACTGCCTCAAGGCAAGATGATGTGGATGAGGGTTTTCTAGTCAGGTTTCAAAGAGCAGACTACTACCCCTGAGACTCCAGTCTCTTCTAATTTTAAAACATTATTTCTGCACTGAATTACATCACGTGCATCTGGTCATCTGACTTCTGATTCCCACACTATTACCAACACTAGGAGCTGCTAGGATTTATCACCTATGTACTACCATACATATCTGAAGCTTTTCTAAGATCTGTTGGAGCATCTGGAAGCCGTAAAACAATAACATCATTCCAAAATATTATACAAACTATTGCGTCTCTGGCTCCCTTCAAAACTGTGGGATAACATCTTTATGGCCTAACCCATAAAGTAATTTAATTTCAAGAAGATTCTTTTAAAGCCAGGTGGATTAACCTCTTCTCTTCCAGTATATGCTGTTACAATGTATACATTTAGACAGTTACAATAATGCATATAGAATTCTTTTCTGTCCAGCAGGAAACACTGTTGATATATTTTAACACATGCAACTTTACAAATACAACAAAAAGAAAGGGAGGTCAAACAGGCACTCGCAAAAGTCCAAAAATGCACTAAATGCTGAAATTAATTTGTAAGCAGTTTATTAACAAACTAAACAACGTTTCCGTCACTCTTCTTGGGTAACTTCATCATAAATAAATTACATACACAAGTGTAGTCGCATTTAAAAATTTGCTTTAAAGCGGCGTAGTTGTTCCAACCAATCAGCACAACTCATTAATAAAACAGTAGTCAGAAAATTTAAAGCACCACAGGTTAGTATACTTAAAGTACATAATCAACTGTCAGAAAGAAACATACCATAAAGTTTGAAACTTATAGACCAAACAATTATTACCATAACATTTTACAATCAGTTTCTTATTGGAAGTAAAATGTTAAACCTGAATCCTTAGTCTAACCTCAATGTATAAAAAGTATATAGGAAGTATATAATAAAAAGTGTGTATATTAAACCGTATATGAATTATAAACATATGTATGTTAAAAAATGATAATTGTAATATAGTTTGTTTACTCAAATTAAAGTTGTTTGAGATAATGTAACTAGTTGTAAATGTCGTAACAGGACTCTGCACTTGTACATATATATATTTTTAATATATATTTTTTACAATTTTTCATTTAACATTAATTTAGCATTTTTAATATAATACATTTTTAACATACATATGTTTTTAATTCATATACGGTTTAATATACACACTTTTTATTATATACTTCCTATATACTTTTTATACATTGAGGTTAGATTAAGGATTCAGGTTTAACATTTTACTTCCAATAAGAAACTGATTGTAAAATGTTATGGTAATAATTGTTTGGTCTATAAGTTTCAAACTTTATGGTATGTTTCTTTATGACAGTTGATTATGTACTTTAAGTATATTAACCTGTGGTGCTTTAAATTTTCTTACTACTGTTTTATTAATGAGCTGTGCTGATTGGTTGGAACAACTACGCCGCTTTGAAGCAAATTTTTAAATGTGACTACACTTGTGTATGTAATTTATTTCTGATGAAGTTACCCAAGAAGAGTAACGAAAAAGTTGTTTAGTTTGTTAATAAACTGCTTACATGTTAATTTCAGCATTTAGCACATTTTTGGACTTTTGCGAGTGCCTGTTTGAGCTCCCTTTCTTTTTGGTTCATTTTGTTTGTTTCTCCTTTTACATAACTTTACAAATACATTTTTAAACACAAGCATCTGTACAAATCATAAATGACATATAATTCTTTAAAATTTCAGCTAGCTGTGCTGGCATAAGTTATACATCCACTGCCCTACTTCACCTGGCATGGCTGGCAGTACCTCCTATCATCACACAGTGATAATGGTTTGATGCTCGAATTTGTAAGACACTGCTTTGTTGTAAATAAAAAAATTAAAGTTTTTGGTTTGCCTACGCTTAAATGTAGTTGCTTAGTCTACATAATGATAGGTACTCTTCATACATGTAAAACACTGTTTTGAATTTATTGCTAATATTTATCTATTCATTTTTACAGCATTTTATTATTTTTCCCAGATAGCAGAAACGGCCTGTTTGGATCAATTCATTTACCTACTAATATTTCCCTGTGAACTTTGTTTTCCATAACATTATTGCTGGGATGTTGGGGAAGCAACGCCTTTGGCTAAATATAACTTTTCCATTTTTCAAGTCTTAGACACAGTGTTGAAAAGGGTCTCTATTAGAAGACCGAATGTTTAGGTGATCGAACACCTAAACATCGATCTTCTAATATCGAAAGCAAAAATCAGCGAACGGCAGTTTTAATACAGGGAAAGATTTCTCTTGACCATTCGCCGGAGTTTGCTATTTCTCTACTGTTGAGCGATCTCGGAGATGGTATATTTAGTTGGGGGGGTGTGAGGGCGAAGCCCCCCACTTAATTTAGATGTAAAGTAATGTTTTTTATCCTGTGGCCGAGGGACATGTTTCCCTGGTATGTTCGATATTGTGCAGTTCGATATTAGAAGATCGATGTTTAGATGTTCGATCACCTAAATATTCGGTCTTCTAATATAGACCCTGTTGAAAATGACACTGTTAGCCACTTTGTGCTATGGCAAAACACCCTGTATTCCAAATGATAAATTTTTGACCTCTGGCTTACTGTTTTGTATTAAGTAAACAGAAATCTTTCTTGCATTCAATTTTTTGGTATTGGTTTGCTGCAGAAGAGTTGCTATTTCATGTGCTTACCTGTGCTCTCTGCTTTCCAATTGTCAGTTTTGATCTGATGATGTACGTTTTCATTTTATTCTCAACATATGGGTTTGGATCCGATCCCTCTGAAATGACTCGGCCACTGCAAAAGCTCATGTTAACCAAAAACTCATGTTAACCAAAAAGCTCTCAAGCTCCCTACCCTACCCACAGTGTATCTCTCGTAATCTCCTCAATTCTCATTTGCTGCTTTGCGAAGTCGTGGTCATTCCTATCAGCTGTCAAGTGGTAAGATTTTTTTTACAGTTTATATAAGCTTTCCTTGCTACCTTTAGTCATATTTTTGCCCGATTATCTTCTATTAAGCTGATTTCTCTTTTCCAATCCTTTCCCCAGAGTTTTGCTTAAATTTTATAAATTAAAACTTACATCACTGTTTCCCTACCCTCTTCCCACTCTGTACTTCTTTATTGTTATATTCAACAACAAATAAATAAATAAATAAAATGTAGTATTAGTGTTTTTCCATAATAATTATAATAGGAATGTTTCTTCTAGTTGTTCTGGTTGTAGTTGCAGTATTGTTGCTGTTGTTGTTCTTGTTTTTGTCTTGATAGTTGTGCTCTGCCTTACATTATGGCAGAAAAAACAGACAAGCCGTCTGACTTAAAAAAATGTTCTATGTGCAGTCACAAAATCCTGCTAATTGACTCGCACAGTATGTGTGTCTACTACTGCCTTTGTTCGTCCCATCTTCAGGAGGACTATGACATTTTCAAGACATTTAACCACAGAGCTCTAGTTGAGTGGAAAATAAATTGATTTTAAAAGGTATGTTGCCCTTCTCATCGGGGGAGACCATTTCTAGCACAGACAAAAAGAAACTAGATTCTTTTTCCAAATCTGGACATTCCAGCCCAGCTTCCTCTTTGTCATCTGGAGGTTCTGATAGAGGAAGGAAAAGACCTTCGTCAGCTCCAAAACATTTTGATGGAGCCGACTCCATAACTTGTTAAACGTTCGGATCCAAATAAGATTTCTTTGAATCCCACAACTTCAGGGACTCCCATGTTGGATCCGACAGCTTTGGATGCAAATCTTTCTGCATATAACGATAGAGTGGATCCGTAACTGTTGGAGCTGATGGGGAGTCCTTTTAAGCCAATTAGGCCCAGTAATTGGTACTTCCCCTCCATAGATCCAGTAATATCCAGGGTCCCATCACCATTCTTGGAGAGACCAAGGTTACCATCACAGCCCTCAACTCCCTCCACTAGAAGCCTTACAGAAAATGATGTGGAGAAGATGGTCAAGAAGATAATCTGGGCACAAGGTATTGCAAGGCCCCCCTACGGCTCCTACCCCTAAGGGTTAAGAGTTCCAAAGTTTTTATTCCCCACTTCATGTTCCTCCTCCAACCCTTGTGGAAGTTTTGGAGTTGTCAGATCTGATTTGCACGGTTCTGTCGAGGTTGGAGCTGAGGACTCTTCCTTCCTAGTCTCTTGACTGCTGCTCTAAGTTCCTCAGCTCAGTTGTAACTGGGAACCTCTCGATGTCGTGGTGGCCTGGTCAGATCCGAGAAGTGGGCTCAACACTGAAGTTCTCAGAACTGCCCCCCCCCCCCCATCTTGGAGTTTCCACCCGGATCAGCCCAGTCCCGACTTCGGCTTCAACACTACTCTCATCTGAATTTGAGGGGACCAAGACCGGAGGACGCTGTCTTTCATGTTGAGTTCCATCATTTCTTGGGGACAGTCAGCTTTCAAGGCTCTGGAGAGAGCTATGTCTGCTTCGGCAGTTCAGACAGCGTCTGCCGTGTCAGAGCCGCAGTCCTGTACCTTGCAGACCTTTGCCCTAAGTGTCTTAACCAGACCTCCCACAGGGACAGTGGGTCCATAAGCCCCAGGCTATCCATGAAGGTTCTCCCTCCTGTTCTGATACCTCCCTGGAACACGCCATGGAGGAGGTTCTTTGGAAGAAGAGGTGCAAGAGAAAGTACCTGGGCTCCATGGAGGACTCCATCACTGAAGACACTGACCTCAAGGAAGGTGAGTGACCCGCTTGGTCACCCCTTGATGATGTTTCCTTTGGGGGTATCCTTGAGATCTTGAAGCAGAGGGGTGTGTGGAAGTTCAGCAATCCCTCATCTGAGGAGTTGGTGTACCTGGCGGCATTTGGATCCCATCCATCTACCTCCTGGGTGTCCCTGCCCATTGACAAATTCATTGAATTGATTTCTTGGCGGGCATGGGAGGCTCCAGATTACATCGAACCAATCCCTCAGAGACCAAAGAAGATGATTATTTCTGAACTGGAGGATAACAAATTCTGGTTGAAGGGTGTTCTAGCAGATGTCTTGGTCGTGGTGGTGGCCACAAATAAAGAACCTGTGGAAGAAAGTTCTACTATCCATCCTCCTAATTTGGCATTCCAGGATGATGGATAGATGTGGGAGGCATGTCTTCTCTTCAGCGACCTTCGCCTTGAGGTCCCTGAATTATTTTTCCCATTTTACCAGATTTCAGAGGGATCTGATGGAGTTGTCAGATACCCTCTCAATGAGCTGTGTCTGAAGAGGTACAGAATTCAGTTACCTTTCATCTGACCACCCTACATGCCATTGCAAACTCCTCCATTGAGGCTGATCTCACATGCAGCCGAAGGGATGAGTACAGCGGTGTGTTCCAGAATCTCTATGAGGAGGCAAGCCTGGATGCGCCTCTAGTAATTTGTGGGCCCTTTCAAGTCTTTGTTCGTCAATGCTCCATTTGACAGCACTTCCCTGTTTGGCCCAAAAATCAAAGAAACACTATCTAGGTGCAAGAAGGATGGAAAGACCCTTTTTGCTGTCGGAGTTCGTTTTTCCACTCCTCACAGACCTTACTCAAAGAATCAGAGAAACAGCGGAAAGATGTGGTTCGAAATATGACAGGGGCCTTTTCCTCACACTCATGGAGAAAGTTCCTTAGAGACTGAGGGGAAATAGTGATGGAAGACGCTGCCCTCCTGGCAGAGGGGCTCAGCATCATGAAGGGTCCAGAGATACCTTCTTTAGCAAACCCTTTCAATGCTCCTGAAAGGAGGCCCAATTGCTCTTCTATGGAGGAAATCGGGGGTCCCTGCACCAGAAATCCTGGCTAAAAACAATAAACGATACCTGAGGATACTGTATAACCTTTTCTCGTCCACCTCCCCAAAGCAAAAAACTCCCAGACATTCCACCCAGTCAGAGGGAGCAAGCAGCCATCCAGATACAAGGGCTGTTAGACAAAAGATCATCCAAGATGTCCCCCCTGACCAGACTGGATCCGCAACTTACTCAAGGTTCCTTTTGGTGCCAAAAAAAAAAACAGGGGACTGAAGGCCTGTTTTAGATCTCAGAAAATTGATCAAATCAGTTCAGCAGAGTAAGTTCTGGATGGTCACGGTTTAGTCAATTCTTCCATTCTTGGAAAAGGATGGCTGGATGTGCTTGATAGACCTTCAGGATGCATACTACCACATAAAGATGGACAGGCGATCCAGAAGGCATTTATGTTTCTGGCTGGGAGACGGTCATTATCAAGTCAGAGTACTGCCATTTGGCCTCACAACAGCTCCTAGAATGTTTACCAAATGTATGGCAGTAGTGGCAGCTCACTTGAGACAGCAAGGATTCCAGGTGTTTCTATTCTTAGATGACTGCCTTATCTCGCCCAGACAAGGCATCTCCTCTTAGAAGCAAGAGATGTGGTTATTCCAATGTGATCTCTGCTGGGGATTATAATAAACTATGAAAAGCCACATCTAGAGCCCACTCAAGGACTGAAATTCATAGGCGTGAGCTTAAACACAGTCAGAATGAAAACATGTCTTCCATCGTCAAGAGTAATAACCATAAAAGATCAGGTCAAGAAACTTCTACACAACTCAAGAGTATCTGCTCAAATTGTACTACAAGCCTTAGGGTCTATGGCAGCAGCGAAAATATTAGTTCCGCTAGCCAGATTTCATATGATAATCTTACAATGCTTACTCCAGGGAGAGAGCCTTCTTTGGTTTGATGGTTGTGAAGAATATCCTTCCGTACGTCCACCCATGAATTAGGTAGCTGGGGACACTGTCCCATATCTTGAGGATAAAATGAAAATGATAAAGAAGTTATGTACTCACCATAATGTTCTATCTGTGTTGTCAATTTTCATTTTTTCCTCAATAACCTATCCCCCACGTTTCCTTGTCCCTGTCTCTTCTAGGTAAGTGAGTTGTGAATTGACTAGCACTGGATGCCAGAAATGGTCTTTCCCTTTCTACAAGAATTCAAGAATTCTGTAATCTATTATTGTATATTACTTATTATTGTGTGTGTGTGTGTGTGTGTGTGTGTGTGTGTGTGTGTGTGTGTGTGTGTGTGTGTGTGTGTATATATATATATATATATATATATATATATGTATGTATGTATGTATATATATATATATATATATATATATATATATATATATATATATATATATATACTTGCAGCAAACAAGATTTGAGGAGATTAGGAGAGATGCATTGTGGGTAGGGTTGGGAGCTTGAGAGCTTTTTGATTGACCACAAGTTTTTGCAGTGGCCTAGTCGGATCCGAGGGACTGGATCTCCGAACCCATATGTTGAAGAAAAAATGAAAATCGACAACACATATGGAATGTTATGGTGAGTACATAACTTTTTATTTTTCAAAATAGGAGTCCAGTGTAGAATTTCATCAGCTCCTGCTGCTATTCAGTGTGACACTGAGAAAGTTGCCTAACTTCATTTTGCTCAAAGATCACATCTGAAATGGTTTGTCCTAGCTCTGTAACACAATTTAAATAAAAATTCACAAGTACTGGGTATAAAAGACTCATTCCAGACTCCATTTAAATTTGTTTCTGTAGAGTGTCTAAAATTTAAAGAATTAAGGGTATGCTAAAATAAAAAAGAATTCTCAAGCACCTCAGATAATAATGATTACGTTCTTAAAGTTTTTTTAGGTTTGTCTTGCTTATATGTAGCAAATAAGACCATTCTTTCATTTTTTTGAAATTAGCTGTTAATTATCGAAGATCATTGCACTGAGCATTAATTATAATTTTAATAACCCATTTATTTAACAGCTGAGGATGGTAGTTTTGGCGGTAAGTAAAATGCTGAAGTGTTTTCATTATTCTTAATTTAACCATATTGATTAATGAGCTTATATTTTAATGTGTTTTTTTTTTTGTTTCCTCTCATTTTAAGATCTATACAAATCCAGATACTCCACAGGTAGGTCTTGATTTATGTTGTTTAGAAATCCTTGAAATTGGGGAAGTACACTTTAATACAGAAGCTAGAAGTTGGTTTAAGCTTTTGATCATTTAATGGTTAAACAGTCACTTCCCCGCAAGTTCTGAGGACTTAGATTCTGCTAAGTGTCCTGGACAGCTATATTAAGGATCAGATGAAAGTGTTTACACATCACACATATGTTCTTCTTGAAGGAAGAGGAGAGGAGAAAAGTGTGGGAGAAGGAGGGGGGAGGACTCAGTGGAAATGGTTCGGTAAATGTGGGCCAGGGTCTCAGTAAAATACAACCAGATGTGGTATTAGTTGAGCTTGGTGTATGCTAGCTGAATACTTGTAATGTCATTCTCCCTCTATCAGTCCAGTCAGTTGCCTGGATACCAACCATGACTAGGATTTATGTCAGTCTTCCACACTGCAATGGGGAGCAATGCTTAGTTTTCAAGCTACGCAAAAAAGGTGAACATCTCTGCTGGTCTTCATGGTGTCTGTTGTCCCACAGAATTATCACAAGTGATGTTCTGTAGGGATGGTAATTGTAACAGCAAATCTTTATATTTGGAATTAACCAATTTCCATTTCGTGTGATCCCTGGATTTTTCTCATGCTGACTGTCCCTCTTTGAGAACCAATGCTTGTCTTATGCTTGCAGGTGTACTGATTCATGCAGTGCGAGTCTCCATGTATCTGCCTCATCATTCCCACTGCTGCAATAGCCTTTAGGCTTTATTGGTTGTGTCCTGCCCAAAACATGGAAAACGACCATCTTCCAAAACCTTTGGCTCTTTCCTCCACCTGCACCCTATCTGCTGATTGGGCATCCCAGTGGAGGGAAGTACTTTCTTGCAATGTCATGAAGAAACAGATCAGAGGCTTCACAAGAACAGCAGACAGTCCTCAGCTTCGATTCTGACGAAAAGCCCCCATAGATAAATCCTTCCACATAGAATATCATCCTTTTAAGAAAAAAAAACTGCTATTTTTAATATAGGACTTTTTAGAAGAATTTCCTCCTTAAGAAACTCAGTATCTTTCTCATATTGGAATGGTTCTGTCAGGGACTGCAGTTTTTAGCCTTAAGCTACTTCAGAGACTTTTTATGAGGAAATGCTCTTCCTGTGTAAACTGTATGTATTTTATATAAAGGTTTAGTGTCAAGAAGTTTTATTTGGGCAGGAACTATTACAGGGTATGTTAGTGCTTGTGATCTCTCTGTGACAACTTAATTGTCATTTTTTCTGTCAGACTGAGATGTTAAGTTGTCAATCTCGCCTTCATTCTTGCTGGATGGGTTCGGAGCCGATCCTCGGCTCCGACTCAGCACTTGCTTAGCTTGAGAACTCCTTTTACCAGCTCGAGGCAACCCTATATCCCATGATGCAAGGCGGAAGTACCTCAGATCTCGTTTGCCGCTTTGCGAAGAGGTCTCCTTTTTTGCCAGCTGAGGTAAGTTTGAGTTTTCAAACAGCTTTAGTCAGGGTTTATCTTCCCCTTTTTCCTATTTTTTAGTGTATAGTGTCACATTCAATCACCCTGTTCCCCTTATAGAAAAAAAAAAAAATTTACTTTATAAAAAGTTTTAAAAATTTTCAGTTAGGCCTAGGCCTTCCTTATTAATCCCTATCTGTGTGTCTGTGTTTGGGGATTAATTTGTGTGACTGTTTTTGGTGTGTGTGTGTCTGTGTGAGTAATTTATTACTCTTTTTCCTTAGACTATGTCTAAAGAGGTAAAGGTCTCGGGCTTCAAGAAGTGTGACTCGTGCTGTCAGAAAAAGTCTCTGACAGACGGTCACACTTCTTGTGTTACCTGGGGCCTTTACACCTGCAGGACTCCTGTGCTTTGTGTCACTCTTTTAGCCAGCGAGTCCTGCAGGAAAGGAGGAACAAGTTAATCCTCCGTGGCTTGCTAAAGCCAGAAGGTTCACCCACTAAACCTGGGTCCAGTAAGCCTTCCAAGCCATCCAAGGGTCAGGCTACAGCTTCCAAGCCTCCCCCGGTGGCTCCGACTCCCGGTCGAGATCGGCTCCGGCCGGAGCCGATCTTTCTCCTTCTCAGCTAGGGTCGGTTCTGATCGGTTCCGACACCCAATCTGCTGTTGCCTTGTCAGCTCCGGCTGGAGCCGACACAGTATCCAGTATCGGGCGAAGCCTTCGGCTCCATCTGGAACCCATAGGACGTCGGCTCCGATGACTTCCTCCAAGAAGAGATCTCGGTCCCCGTCTTTGGAATCTATCCATTCGGCTCCGGGGTCTCCTCTTTTGTCGGAGCGGAGTCATCGGAGCCGATCTTCGAGATCTTCCAGGCTGTCTGACCACGATTTAGAGAGGGTGGTAAGCAGGCTGTTAAAGTCGCAGGCACTGGCCCAAATGCTCCATAGCCCGTCTCAGCAGACTTCGGCTATTGCTTCACCCCTTGAACTTCCTCCTCCGACTCCCCACCAGAGTTCGGAGACGGAGCTTCTCGGGACAGCGACTGTTTCGGCGCCGGAACCGATACATCCTTTTTCGGCTCCGTCGTCTTTGGCTCCGTTCTCCTCCTTGAGACCTTCCTTGGAGGGATCCGGTCGTCGAGTTTCCCTAGTCGGCTCCGAGGGGGCTAGTGGCATCGGACCCTTGTCCGACCCCGCTCTCCCTCTCGGGGCTTCGGCTTTGGTAAGCTCGGCACCGACATCGGCCTCGGAGCCTTCCCTCTCAGTGGAGCCGGGAATTCCTATTTCCTCGGAACGGGAATATTCTGGTCTCCTGGGGAGGGGAGCCTTTGAGGTGATGAGGAGTGTCCTGGCTCCTGAGCCAGGTCAACGGTCCATCCCTCTAGCTCCTCCCTCTTTGGTGCCTGTAGACGCCTCTTGCCAGCCTCTTGCTCTCAGGCCCAGGGATCCATCGCCCCAGGTTTCCCCATTGGGAATATCTTCCTCTTCCGAAGTTTCTCCTGATCCTGCAGGGGAACCCCCTCGGAAGAGGACGTGTAGAGGAAACACACAGACTCCCTGAGTCTACTACATCTGATACCGACTTACATGAGTCGGAGGGTTCCCACGATCCCCTCTGAGGATGTCTCCTTTTCAGACATCCTTGAGCTCCTCAAACAGAGGGGGAATTGGCCCTCCATTGACCCCTCCGAGGATGAGTCGGTATACCTGGAGGCTTTTGGATCCCGACCCTCCACCTCCTGGGTGTCTCTGCCTTCGACCCACTTATGCAGGTAGTGGCTCGGAAGGCGTGGGCAGCTCCAGATTCTGTGGAACCTATCCCCAGGAGACCATCCAAGTTAATTACGGCCCCTACGGACAAACAGTTTCTTTCCAAGGGCGTCTCTGTGGATGCTATGGTGGTGGCGGCCGCCACTAAGAAGGAACTTGCGGATCCTTCAGTACCTGTCCATCCTCCTAACAAGGATTCTAGGACCATGGACAGGTATGGAAAGCGGATGTTTTCTTCAGCGACCTTTGCTATGCATTCGCTGAACTACCTTTGTCACTTCACCAGGCTTCAAAGAGATATTCTCAAGGAACTAGGTGAAGTGGTCCAGGATCCTTCTGCTGCTGGGGCTCAAGAAAAGATTACCTCACAGCTAGCAATCCTGAATTCCTTATCCAACTCCTCCATGCGGCTCATATCTTATGCGGCCGATGGAGCGAGCAGGGCCGCAGGCACAGGAGTGGCTCTTAGACGTCAAGCCTGGATGCGGCTTTGTAATTTTGCGGACCCCTTTAAGGCGTCCTTCACCAATACCCCCTTTGATGGTTCGGCTTTGTTCGGACCTCAGGTGAAGGATACCTTGACCAGGTGTGAGCAGGACGGTAAAACTCTTTCTGCCATTGGAGTCCATTTTTCCACCCCTTCTAGACCATATCCCAAGGGTCAGAAGGGAGGGAAGATGTGGTTCTGCAAAGCCCAAGGAGCTACACGGGACACACGTGGTCAGTTTACCCCCAGAGGCAGAGGGGGTAACAATAATAGACGCCGCCCTAGAGGCAGGGGGGGTCCTCAGAACCAGGGCAACAGGGAGTCTCTTCCTGAGAAGCCCTTTCAGCACCCCTGAGGTGTTGCCCGACTGTCCACCCTTGGAGGCAGTCGGAAGGATTTCGCTGTACCCAGTAGCCTGGCATTCCCCTTCACAAGATATGTGGGTACAGTCGATCATATCCGAGAGTTACAAAATCCCCTTCGATAGGTATCCCATACCTCAACAATCCCTTCCAGACATCTCACCCGGTCAAAGGGATTTGGCAGAACAGGAGGTTTCAAAGCTCCTAGAAAAAAGAGCCGTCCAGACTGTTCCGGCAGACCAAGTAGGATCCGGCGTCTACTCGAGATTCTTTTTGGTCCCCAAAAGGACGGGAGATTGGAGACCAATATTAGACCTGAGCAGTCTAAACAGATTTGTCAAGAAGGCAAGATTCTGGATGGTCACGCTTCAGTCCATTCTACCCTTTCTGGGCAAGGACAACTGGATGTGCTCTATAGACCTTCAGGACGCGTACTATCACATAAAGATTCACAGGCACTCCAGAAGGTTTCTCCGCTTTCGGCTAGGGACCAGTCATTACCAATTCAGAGCCCTGCCGTTTGGCCTCACTTCAGCCCCCAGAGTGTTTACCAAATGTATGGCAGTGGTCACAGTTCATCTGAGACGTCAAGGATTCCAGGTGTTTCCTTATTTAGACGACTGGCTCCTCTCCGCCACCACCAGGTGTCAGCTTCTTCAGACCAGAGACTACACTCTGCAGCTATGCAGGAGTTTGGAATTTCAGTGAATTTCGAAAAATCTTCTCTGCGGCCTTGCCAATCTATCACCTTTATAGGCGCAGAATTAAACACCGTCAAAATGTTAGCCAGACTAACAGATCAAAGAATTCTGGACATCCAAAAATACGTTCGGATTTTATTGCAGAGCAGCAAAGTCAAAGCCAGGCTGATACTAAAGGTTCTAGGTCTTATGGCTGCGGCCATTGTTCTTCTACCACTGGCTCGCTTCCACATGCGTCTTCTGCAGTGGATGTTATTCACTCAGTGGTCGTTCCACAGTCTTCCGATGAGGCACGAAATCTTAGTCACACAATCGTGCAGGACTCATCTGAATTGGTGGATATCTTCCCCTCTTCTTCATCAGGGCCGACCTTTTGTTCCCCCTCCTCCGGTTGCCACAGTTACTACGGATGCCTCTCTTATCGGGTGTGGGGGGGGCATTATCAGGGCAGGATGGTCCACGGGACGTGGCAACCCATAGAATACCATCTGCACATAAATGTCCTGGAGATGAGAGTGGTGCTTTTAACGTTGCAAGCCCTCAACGACTTTCTTCCCGTAGGGACTATTGCAGTACAAACGGACAACATGTCCGTGGTCTGGTACATCAACAAGCAGGGCGGGACCAGGTCCTATCCGTTGTGTCGAGAAGCTCTCAGACTTTGGCAATGGACAATCTCCTCTCATCGGTTTCTGATAGCAACGCACACCCCCGGCAGGTCCAACCTCTTGGCGGACAGGCTGAGCAGATCCATTCTCATGCCTCACGAGTGGTCTCTCAATCAATCTGTAGTGGACCAGATTTTTCTGAAGTTGCGATCTTTTTGCTACACCCCAAAACAACAAGTGCCCCAATTTTTTCACCCTCTTTCCCCTACCAGGCCAACCCCTGAGAGACTCTCTAACCCAGGATTGGCCCCAGGGACTTCTGTACGCTTTTCCTCCCTTTCCCTTGATTCCACAGGTTCATAGGTTCATAGGTTCATACTAGGCTATCTGCCCAAGGGCATTTATAAGCCTAGCCCATAGTTATGTGGCTTTCGCCACCCCTTTAGTTTGAATAAAAACTATGCCTATCATTTTGCTGTGCCTCTGTCAAGCAGTGACACTGAAGTAATCCCTGGGGTATATCTGCAATCTCCCATCCATTGGTCAAGATTCCTCTTGAACAAGGCCAGAGAGGTGCTCTGCCTCACATGTACCGGGATTTTGTTCCACAGCATAGGGAGTCTCTGGGTGATGAATCTGTCCCTCCAGCACGTTCTATTTATAACCGTGTCAAGGTTTAAGTCTCCGCCCTTGTGGTTCTGAGGGATCTAGATTTTTGAGGTGAAGCATATTCATCAAATCTGGGTTTGACATGGCCTTATATGTCAGGCACAGGTCACCTCTGAGCAAGCGGTATGAGACTGAATAGAGCTGGAGTTCTTTCAGTCGGGCAGCATAAGACATATTTTTGAGACCCTTTATCCTTTTGGTGAGGAACTTTTGGGGCCTTTCAATCTGCAGCAGGTGTCTGGTCAGATACATTCGAACGGGGCATTGTACTCAATCATAGGTCTAATGAGTGATGAGTACAGGGGACGATGACCTCCCTTGATCTAGATGTGAATCCCTTCATGATCAGGTGGGCGATATAGAAGGTTTTCCTAACTACTTTAGCAACATGAGTGTCAAACGAAAGGCTACTGTCAACCTGGGTCCCCAGATCCCTGATGACTTTTTCTGTGCTCAGTGGATTGCCACCTATATGGTAGCTAGGGGTAACCTTGTTTTTCCCGAAGGGTATAACTATGCATTTTTTGGCGTTTAACTTCAGGCCATGGCTCTGGCACCAGTTATCCGTTTCTGTGAGGCCCTTCTGGAGGATATCTGTGTCAGATGTGTTTTCGACTATGGCGCCCAGTTTGCAGTCATCTGCAAACTTTGTCAGCCATAACCCTCCTGTGTTTGCTTGTACTTCAGAAAAGTAGATGCCGAACAAGAGTGGACCCAGGACTGAGCCCTGTGGGACACCACTTGTGACAGGCTTTGAGTCTGACATGGCTCCAGCAACTCTGACCCTGTGGGTTCTGTCACTTAGCCAGTTTGCAACCCATCTTGTGATGTATGGGTTTACATTCAAGCTGATGAGTTTTTCGATGATACCTGAGTGGGGTATTGTGTGAAGGCCTTTGCCAGGTCGAGGTAGGCTGTATGGACTGCCTTTCCCTCATCAATGGCCTTGGTGACTGTCTCGAAAAAGTCAACCAAGTTTAAGAGGCAGGATCTGCCTTTGACAAAGCCAGACTGGGTTGGATCCAAAGTCTGCAAGTTCCCTATGTCTTTATTTATGAGTTCCATTATGATCCTCTCCATGGCTTTGCAGATAAGGCTTGTCAAGCTAATGGGGCGGTAATTTCCAGGGTCTGTGGAGGCACCGCCCTTATGAAGTGGGACCACAGTCGCCGTGCCACTCCTTGGAGTGCGTATCCTGAGGTGAGGCTAAGATTAAACAGCTGTCCTAACTGTGGGTTTAATTCCTCGTTGAGTTCGTGAAGCACACAGCCGGGGACACCATCCGGTCCCATGGATGCTGTGTTTTTGCCTTAGTGAGGGCAGTTCTCACCTGGGCGTTGGAGATGTTTGGGGGCTACAATCCTCTGGAATAGATATCTCTCCTTTGGGGAGGGAGAAGTTTGCACTGAACCTGTCAGCCAGTATGTTGGCAATGTGTGTAGGTTCAGTAATTTTCACATCATTTTGAACTAATTCTGAGCATATCTGGGAGTTTCCTCCTAGGTTTCTAACATAGCTAAAGAAGGCCTTATGATTCTCTTTGGAGTCCTTGGCGATTTTTCTCTCAAAATTTGCCTTGGATGATTTTATGAGAGCTCTTAGTTTTTTACTTATAATGATCAAAGGTGTCTTACCTTTCAAGGATTTTGCTCTATCTTGTAGTAGCTTCCTCCTTTTGTTGTAGAGCTTGTTTATGGCTGGGGTCCACCAGACTGGACGCTTGCCTTTGGTACAGAGAGTCTTAGTTTTGTTTGGGATTGCCTGATCCATGCAGTCCTGTAGGTGCTGGTAGAAGGCATTTGTAAGTGATTCAGCGGTTTGAGTAATGTTTACCACTGGCTCAGGGGCCTTAAAGGAGACCACACTAGTTTTTAGAAGTGTGAAATCGGCTTTTGAGAAGTTTTTCACTGTGGTCTTTTTTGTTTTAGGTGGGGGCGGGATGAGGACCTCCAGCGAGATTAGTTTATGATCTGATCTCACCAGTGAAGGGTATACTTCTGGTGTTGAACATTTTGATCCCATGTTCATGATGATGAGATCAAGTATGTTTTCTCCTCTTGTGGGGATGGTGACTAGTTGTTCCATGGCATTTGAGTTTATGAACTTCAGGAATCTTTGGGTTAGAGTGTTCGGGCTTGAGTAGTGTTCCCAGTCTATATTAGGGTAGTTGAAGTCACCTAGTATGATGGTGTTTGGAGATACATTTATCCTCCAATGTTTTCAGGAAGGCCATGTGAGGTTCCTGAGTTTGAGAGGGTGGCCTGTAACATGCTACAAATTGCAGAGCAGTCTTGCCTGTGGTTAATTGCACCTGGATGGTCTCCGATTCATCGTGCGTTGCCACCAACCTTGAGGTGTGGGTGTCCTTTATGAATATGGACACCCCCCCCTCCTTTCTTGGTGTTGTCTGGATTTTGGGGCGGAGCATGATATGAGGTGAAACCTGTTAGTGCTGGGGTGCTCTCAGGAGCCTTGAACCAGGTTTCTGTCACAGCACAGACATCGATGTTCTCCATATTGAGAAGGGCCTCGAGTGCGTGCATCTTGAGATTGAGACTTCTGGCACTGAGCAGCATTACCCTTAGTTTTTCCTTTTGGTGTTCTAGGGTGGTAGGTTTAGAATTTGAGCCTTGCCTAAAAAGGCACTATGGGGTGGCAAGAGCCTTTGCCAATATCCGGAAGCCCAGGGGTGACAGGTGCAAGCCGTCCCTTGAAGCAGCGTGGCTTGTCCAGCATGTCATCCCAGGAAGACAGACATTGGATCCCCTTTGAATGACACCAGAATTTAAGCCAATTATTAAAGCTGATCATCTTATCACTGTATTGTGGCATCATTCTAGGTGAAGGTAGGATACTGCTCAAGGTCAGGGTCATACCTGCCTGGGCTACATAATCAGAGAGCTCCTCGATGTCCCTTTTCATGTAGTCCAAGGAGGTGCGTCTCAGGTCGTTGACACCAGCGTGGACAATGACTGAGTCGTACTTGTACCTGCTGTTGAGAGACCTGAGTGCTTGCGTTATGTGGCGGATTCTAGCGCCCGACAGGCAGCTTACTGTGACCTTCTCTTTACTCAGTCTGGTGAGCGGGGCGTCAGTGTGTCTGACTATGGAATCACCAATGACAAGTGTGTCTGGCATTTTGTTTGGCCTTAAGGGCTGTGACTGTTTGACACTCTGACTGTGTGGTCTATGTGTTGCATGTGTTGGGTCGTGAGGTGGTAGTTGTTTGGGTGTCTGCTTTGGTGGCCTCTGCTGTTTTGGTAAATTTTTGATCAGAGCCTCCAGTATGTCTTTGTGTGAGTATGTGTATGATTTGAAGTTGTGATGGTACCATGTGTGACTGGGTATGTATTGTGTGTGGTTACCTTCTCCTCCTGTCTGGTCTTGCCAGTCCTATGTTGAGAGAGCTCAGCCTCCAGTTTGGCCGTATAGTTGCATCTCTCGCATGTATTTGTGTTTTGTGGGAGAAGGAGAGGATTGTCTGTGTACATGAGGCAATTGTAACATTGCCTCAATATTCCCAGGTTCACCAGTTGAGCTGGAGAGGACACTAGCAACTGATCCCTCGACATACTAGAAGTAGTAGATAAAGAGACTTTCAAAGGACTCCGGGGAAGTGGGTTTTAGGCTGGTGGGGTACTATCTATAATAAGAGTGCTTTATCAAGGTGCAAGTACTGTAGGAGTAAGTGCTAGGCTTTACAGATAGAGAATAGTCTACTTGGGAATCAAGTAGAGATGAACTTTTCAGTTATAGGATATGCTGGTTAGATCAGCAGTACAGCTCGAGGAAGGTAGTTCTAAGGGAAAATTGGAAGAGTGGAATTTAGATGGCCCAAATAGTTTAACCTTGTTTAATCGCCGCTGCTCTTGTGTGCAACAGTGGTAACTCTGCGCTAAATTGCGCTTATGCGCGTTTAGCGTGTTTTATAGCAGGGGGATGAAGGGAGCTAGGAATTGGCCCAAAACGACCAATGGACTACTAGTTTCTGGCTGAAACTTCACCAAATCGGACAAAAAGGCCGCTCAGTGCTTCCCACTCCCACTGGTAAGCAAAGAAACTTCCCTCCTTCCTAATAAGGCAATGGATCAGTAACAGGAACTAAAAACAAAGCCCAGGGATCAGCAACTCTGAAACTGGACTACTCTAGTTCAGTAAGGCGGGAAAACAAGAGATGTAATGGGATCCTATCTCGCCTACATTCATGACAGATGGGTTCGGAGCCGATCCATCGGCTCCGACTCGGCAACTTATACACTAGCACGAAGTCTCTCATTGGCTGGGCTACTCCATATCCCAGGATGCACTACACCTGCTTCCCCAGATCTCGTTTGCCGCTTTACAAGCTGGACGTGGTCTCGACTTGGCTGGAGCTAAGTGGTTCTTTTACCTTTATTGGTCTTTGACCTTGGGGTTTTTTTTGTCAAATATAAACCAAACAGCTGTTTTAACAGCTATTCCTTGTTATTCCTTGTTACTATTTGCTACTTTTGAGTGTTTGAGTGTCTTCTGGTACTGTAATTTTTCAGTCGGGCAAGGCCCGTTTAAGTTAGAGGGCCTTTGCCCTACCTTTGTGTGCTTTTTAACTTTTATTACCTTTTGTGGTTAATTGTTTCGGGCCAAGCCCATTTAAATTAGAGGGCTTTGGGCCGTTGGACTTGTTTTGTCTGTTTGTTGTGAGGTAAAATTTTTTTCTTACTCGCGCCAGTGTGTCTCGCGCTTGTCAGTTGGCGCAATTTTGTGATAGTGCTTACTAATTGTGGTAAAGTCATACTTGTTTAGGGCCTGTACTATGTCCAAGGAACACAAGTCAGGTTTTAAAAAATGCACTCGGTGCAGTTATAAAATGTCAATCACAGACAGTCATTCAGTCTGCGTTTATTGTTTGGGGCCGAAACATCTACAAGAGACTTGTAGCGTATGTCATGCTTTCTCTGCTAGAGTTCTTCAAGAACGCAAGAACAAGTTGATTTTGAAAGGGCTTATAAAACCTTCGTTTGAGGAAGCCTTAAATCCCCCTGTTGCTTCCAAAAAGAAAAGATCGTCGGCACCGACAAGTCCGTCGGAGCCGACCTCTAAAAAGACTAAATTGACCTATTCTTCCTCTGCTCCACTGACTTCGGGGCCGAGGGTCGAAGGGTCTGCCTCGGTACCTCCTACTTGGCTCCATTGCCTTGAGCCGCAAGTTGGAGTATCGAGAGGTGAATCACCTCCATCGGTTCCAATGGCTTCGGGCGGTGGAAGTGTGCAGCTCAGACTCTTCCCCTCGGCTCCGAAGAAGGCTCCTTCGGTGCCGATGGTGGTCCATGCTGTGGTGGAGTCGGCGCCGACAGTATTGGAGCCGTTTCGGAGCCGGTCCCCTTCTCTCTCAGAGCCGAGAGGAAAGTCTTCTCGAGTGTCTACCTCCTCTAAATCCTCGAGACTGTCAGATTCGGACCTGGATAGGGTTTTACAGAGGCTTTTCCAATCTCCAGTGTTTACTAAAATGGTCTCGGCTCCAGCACAGTTTGCTTCGGAGCCTATCCCCCCTCCACACATTTGATTCCTCCTCCAACCTCTTCGGAGCCGTTGGAGCCAGTGGTGGTGGAGCAATGTGGAGCCATACGGTCGGAGCAGAGACCCCTTACAGGCCTTTCGGCTCCGACTATGCTTCCTACCCTGTCCTCCGGTTCACGGTTTGGTACTGCGACCTCTTCAGCCGGGCCCGAGGGGAATACTTTGGGATTAGGTGCTTCGGTGCCTAGTCTTCCTCTCGGAGCATCGGCTGCTGGAATTCCCAGTGCCATCGTGGCCTCTAGACCAGTGACCTCCTTGGATTCTGGAGGTCCGGCCTTTGAGGCCATGAGGAGCGCGCTGGCCATGCCTTTGCCGGTTCAACAAGATTCTACCTCACCATCCCTAGATTTGGAGACTGGTGCCTCTGTTGTGTTGCAGCCCCCCGGCAGCGGGCCCCAGGGCCTGAGGATACCCCATCGGGGTTCCTTCTTCGGGTGGTCTGTCCGAAACTGCTTCGGACGAACCCCCATGGAAGAAATTGTGTAAGAGGAAGCACGTAGACTCCCAAGATGAGTCTATTACATCGGATACTGACCTCGATGATGCAGAAGGGTCCCCAAATCATCTTGGATGATATCTCCTTGTCAGATACCTTGGAGATTCTGAGACAGAGAGGTGACTGGCAAGCCAAAACCCCTTCAGCTGAGGAGTCAGTCTTCCTCAAGGCCTTTGGGGCCCAGCCTTCCGCCTCCTGGGTGTCTCCGCCCTTGATGAACTCCTTGATTTGGTTTCTCGAAGGGTGTGGGAACACCCTGATTCTGTGGAACCGGTGCCTGCGAGGCCCAATAAATTTTGTCAGCCCCAGAAGGAATTTCTCACAAAGGGTGTGCCTGTAGATGCTTTGGTGGTGGCTTCTGCCACACAGCAGGGCGTGGCAGAGTCTTCGACGTCTATTCATCCTCCTAATAAGGATTCTAGGAGTATGGATAGGATGCGGAAGCGTACCCTGTCCTCAGCGGCCTTTACCTTCACGGTCGCTGAACTATTTATGTCATTTTACGAGGCTCCAAAGGGATCTTCTCAAAGAGCTAAATGACTCTATTGTTGGTAATCTACCTGAGGCGCTGGCCCGACTGTTGGCGCAGATGACTACCCTTTTTCTATCGTTAACTCGTCCATGAGGCTCATTTCGTATGCGGCGAAGGCGAGTAGAGCAGGAACAGGCGTTGCCCTCAGGAGGCAAGCCTGGTTACGCTTGTGTTCGCTTCACGGAGGCCTTCAAGTCTTCCTTCGCCTTTGATGGGTCATCTTTGTTTGGACCCAAGGTGAAGGACACACTAACTCGGTGCGAGCAGGAGGGCAAGACTTTGACTGCCGTTGGGGCCCGTTTTCCGCTCCTTCCAGGCCTTATCCCAAGGCTGGGAGAGGAGGAAAATGTGGTTTAAAAATCCCAAAAGTCTTTCTCTACTCCACCCAGTGATTCCCCTCCAGAGGGGAATTTTGGAAGACGCCGCCCAGAGGTGGCAGAGGCCCCGTAACTCTGGAGACCGCGATTCCTTTTGTGGTTCTTCATACAACCAGCGTTCATGAGTTGTTGCCCGACTGTGCAACTCGAGCCAGTCGGGGTCGCTTTGGCGCACCCACAAGCTTGGGAATCCATAACAAGCGATTGGTGGGTGCTTCGCATTACCGGAGGATATATCATACCCTTCAACAAACCCCCCCTTTCTTTAAGGGAAATCCCGGACGTACCACCCAGTCAGCGGGATCAGGCAGCATTAGAGGTTTCAAAGCTGCTAGAAAAAAGAGCCATCCAGCCTGTCCCCATCGACCAGATCGGATCAGGAACTTACTCAAAGTTATTTTTGGTACCAAAAAAGACGGGACTTCAGGCCCATTTTGGACCTCAGTTCATTGAATCGTTTCGTAAAGAAGTCCAAATTCCGAATGGTCACTCTTCAATCTATTCTTCCTTTGCTGGAAAAAAATGCATGGATGTGCTCCATAGATCTCCAGGACGCTTACTATCACATTCCCATAGCTCAAGAGTCCAGGAGACATTTACGCTTCCGCCTCGGAGCCAGTCATTTTCAATTCCGAGCACTGCCCTTTGGTCTCACCACAGCCCCCAGGGTGTTCACCAAATGTCTGGCAGTGGTAACTGCTCACCTGAGAAGTCTGGGATTCCAGGTGTTTCCTTATCTAGACGACTGGCTCCTTACTGCCACCTCCGAGCATCTACTACTCCAGGCGCTCAGAGCCACGTTCACCTTAGGCCGTTTCTTGGGGATCACGTTCAATTTGCAAAAATCTGTACTACAGCCATCTCAGCGTATTACTTTCATAGGCGCAGACTTAGACACAAAAGAATGCGCCTATTTACCGGCAGCAAGAATTCAGGTCTTACAAGATCAAGTCAAATCCTGTCTCCCCTACAAAGAGCCCGCCCATCGGATCCTACAACTGTTGGGCTCGATGGCGTCGACCATACTTTAGTTCCCTTGGCCAGACTTCACATGCGAATTTTACAATGGCTACTGTCGGTTCAATGGTCCTATCAGGAACTTCCTTGAACCACTTAATCATAATCACGAACGTTGCCGTCGAGATCTTCATTGGTGGCTTCTCCAATCAAATCTCGACCAGGGACCCTTTATACCTCAACGTCCCATTGCCACTGTGACTACGGATGCCTCCCAGGTAGGGTGGGGGGGTCATTACCTGGACAGGTCGGTCCAAGGCACATGGCAGATCCAGGAAACGCATTTGCATATCAATGTCCTGGAGATGAGAGCGGTACTATTGGTACTCCAAGCTCTCCATCACGCTCTCCCACAGGGCCCGATTACTATCCTATCCGACAACATGTCGGTGGTGTGGTACATAAACAAGCAAGGTGGAACCAGGTCTTACCCACTATGCAGAGAAGCCATGAGACTTTGGCACTGGTAGCTACCAACCGCTTTCTAATGGCAACGCACATACCGGGAAGTCCAATGTGATTGCGGACAGATTAAGCAGGACCATTCTTTTACCCCACGAGTGGTCCCTCAAACAGAGTATAGCTGCGAAAATCTTCGACAGATGGGGTCTTCCTTGCTGCGACCTGTTTGCCAGCCCTCACAATGCGAAATGCAGAGAGTTCTTCACACTGTTTCCTTCTCAGGGACAGATTCCCAGGGACGCTCTGACTCACATTTGGCCCCCCGGTCTTCTCTACGCCTTTCCTCTGTTCCCCCTCCTACCGAGGGTGATACAGAAGGCCATTTACTTGGAGAGCGAGATGATTTTGATTGCCCCGCATTGGCCTCGTCAAGTTTGGTTTCCCTTCCTACAGAGGCATGCGATAGAAGGTCCATGGTTTCTGGATCCGGTGCCAGACCTGTTGACTCACCAGTCAGGACGGCGTCATCCGTCTCTCAGGTCCTTGAAGTTGGCAGCATGGTTACTCCACTTCCATCCTTAGTCCGAGACAATGCTCTTTCGCCAGACGTGGTCCACATACTGTCTTCTTCTCATAAACCTTCCACCATCAAACTTTATTCCAGTAAATGGAAAAGGTTTGCCTTCTGGGCTCAAGACGGGTATAGATCCTCTCACTGCACCAGTATCGGAGGTTCTGAATTTTCTGGCCTCCCTTTTTCAGTCGGGCTCTTCAGTTTCTACCATTAAGGTTCAATTAGCAGCGATCTCTAATTTTCATGCTTCTTTTGAACCTTCATTGATGTCTCACAAACTTTGTAAGGCTTTCCTTAAAGGGGCTTGGCTCCTTAGGCCTCCTTTATCTCAGCCTGTTCCCCTTGGGATTTGAATATGGTTCTTGCTGCCCTAACTGCCCATCCTTTCGAACCAGCTGCTACTTGTGATTTAAAATTTCTGTCTTGGAAAACGGCCTTTTTAGTAGCCATAACATCTGCTAGGCGAGTTTCAGAACTTCAAGCTCTTTGTTCTGATCCTCCCTATTTGATTTTTCACAAGCATAGAGTTTCATTGAAATTAAACCCTGCATTTATACCAAAGGTGGCCTCCTCTTTCTGTATGCAACAAACTATAGAACTCCCTGTCTTTTTCCCAGAATTCTCCAATAACGCAGAATATACTTTGCATCAATTGGACGCATAGACAACTACGTTTTATTTAAATAGAACCGCTCAAAGCGGAAATCAAATCAGTTGTTTGTTTCTTTTGCAGAACAAAGTGGGTCAACCAGTAACAAAAGCCTCCATATCTAAATGGATTAAAGATTGTATCATTTTTATTTATTCACAGGCTAATAAAGACCTTCCCTTTCCAGTCAAGGCTCATTCTACCAGGGCAATGGCTACTTCCGTAGCTTTTCACTCCAAGTTATCAATAGATGATATTTGTGCTGCGGCAACCTGGACTTCTCCGCACACTTTTATTTCTCATTACAAATTGGATGTGGTTTCTCGAGGCAGAGCTTCCTTTGGTTCCACAGTTCTCAGGAGTGTGTTCCAATGAGCCACCCGGATGTAGGTGCTAGGGACGCTGTCCCATCTGTCATGAATGTAGGCGAGATAGGATCCCATTACATCTTTTAGTTATGTACTTACCATAACTTCGGAGGTATGGGATCCATCTCGCCACATTCATAAGTCCACCCTCCTTCCCCTTCCATTTGGATTTAGAGGAGCTGTAGTCACTTTTTTCTTGGCGTTCTTTCTTGAAGAACTTTAGTTGGTTATAGTGACTAATAGTGTTTTCTGTGTTTACATGGGTGTATGAAAGCGAACAAACAAGATCTGGGGAAGCAGGTGTAGTGCATCCTGGGATATGGAGTAGCCCAGCCAATGAGAGACTTCGTGCTAGTGTATAAGTTGCGAGTCGAGCCGATGGATCGGCTCCGAACCCATCTGTCATGAATGTAGGCGAGATGGATCCCATACATCCGAAGTTATGGTAAGTACATAACTAAAAGATTTTTTTTGTTTTATTACAGAGACAAGGAAAAAAACAGACAGTAAATGCTATAAATGCTGTAAATCGGCTAGCGCACTTTAGTGTGTAGCCTACAGAAACAATTTGCAACAATTAGTAACTTAAAGTGCAATAAACAGTGTAAAATGCAGAAATCACTTAATGTAGCAGTAAAACAGGCGAAATGCAGTCGCTAGCTTAAATAACAGTGGGAAAGCCACAAAAAATACTTATATCTGGTAGAAAGTCACTCTTTTAGCTCTCTGCTGCTTGGATCACTCTGCAGGCCACCACGAGGATCTGTGCTGAGTTGGTACAAGCTGGAAAACGCGTGTTTAGCGTGTTTTATAGCAGGGGGCTGAAAGGAGCTAGGAATTGGTCCAAAACGACCAGTGGACTACTAGTTTCTGGCTGAAACTTCACCAAATCGGACAGGTCATTCAGAAAGCCACCGTTTTGAGGGCCAAGTTGATTCTCATTGCCCCTTACTGGCCTCGACAAATTTGGTTTCCGTCTCTGCATCGTCACCTCCTGGTGCAGCCCTGGCATCTGGACCCAGTTCCGGATCTCTTGATCCACCAGTCGGGTCAACAGCACCGGGCCATTCATTCTCTCAACCTCACTGCTTGGTTGCTCCACTTCCTTCCCTAGCCAGGCTTCCGATGATCTCTGATTCGGTCAGAGACATCTTAGTGGCTTCTTTAAAGTCGTCCACCAGAACCGTTTATGCTAGCAAGTGGCGGCGTTTTTCCATTTGGGCAAATTCCAGGAATATTGATCCCTTTACTGCTCCTGTGCATTCTGTTTTAGATTTCCTGGCTGAGGTTTTTCAGTCAGGATCTTCTTCATCTACAGTAAAAGTTCAACTGGCTGCTATTTCCAAGTATCATGTTGGCTTGCATGATCATAACATTATGTCTCATAGATTATGCAAGGCCTTTCTGAGAGGAGTTTTCTCCTAAAGCTGCCGATAAAGCATCCTCCTCCGCAATGGGATCTAAATTTAATGTTGGCATCCTTGATGTTACCTCCTTCGAACCGTCTGCTTCATGTTCTTTGAAATTATTGACCTGGAAAACTATATTCTTACTGGCTGTCACTTCAGCAAGAAGGGTTTCGAGATTCAAGCTCTCTGCATCCGTTCCTTACTTGGTTTTTCATAAGGACAGGGTATCCTTAAGAACGAACCCGTCCTTTCTCCCCAAAGTTGTGTCTCAAACCAATATTAATCAATCCATAGATCTACCAGTTTTTTCCCCAAACTATTCTGACAGAGCTGAACAAAAGCTTCATTTTTGGATGTCCATCGTCAGCTCAGGTACTATTTGCATAGAACGAAACAATTCAGGAAATCGGACCAATTATTTGTCTCCTATGCAGAAAACAGGAAAGGTCTCCCAGTGTCTAAAGTGACCTTATCCAGATGGTTGTCTTCCACCATTTCTTATGTGTACTCTCTCAGAGGCAAGCAACTACCTTCTAAACCGAAAGCACACTCAACCAGGAGTCTATCCACTTCTGCAGCCTTTCAGGATAGACTACCCATTGATACCATTTGTGCAGCAGCTACTTGGGCCACTCCTCATACCTTTGTCTCTCATTACAAGTTAGATTTGGCCTCCAGAGACAGGGCCAGTTTTGGTTCCACAGTTCTCAAGAGTCTGTTCCATTGAGCCACCCGGGATACAGGTGCTAGGGACGCGGTCCCATCCAGCAAGAATGAAGGCGAGATTGACAACTTAACATTTAGAAGTTATGTACCTACCATAACGTTCCATGTTAGTTGTCTTCTCTCGCCTTCTTTCTTGCGTCCCTCCCTCCTTCCCCCTAGCCTGGACAGATCTTGAAGAGTTCCTATCAGGTTGTTTCCTCCTGAGCCTTCATTAGAGGACTCTTTATTATGAACTTGGTTTTCCTAAATATGTTAGGTTAGTCCTTAGCAGGGTAGGTTAGCTACCAAACGAGATCTGAGGTACTTCCGCCTTGCATCATGGGATATAGGGTTGCCTCGAGCTGGTAAAAGGAGTTCTCAAGCTAAGCAAGTGCCGAGTCGGAGCCGAGGATCGGCTCCGAACCCATCCAGCAAGAAAGAAGGCGAGAGAAGACAACTAACATGGAATGTTATGGTAGGTACATAACTTCTAATTTTGCAACAGGAGTTTTATAACTGGAATTTAGTGTGCAGGTAATGCGTTACTGTAGTGGGGGACTGTATATGCATTTAAGTGTCAGTGTTAAATGTGCTCTTCTAACACTATTTAAAAACTTTCCTTCCAAACTGACTCATTCTTGGGAAGCTTACAGCATTCAGAGCATTCCCCTACGTCACAGCATGGATACTACCTTGCACTTGTTGGTCTGCCTCCTTGTTGTACCGTGAAAGAAAAAAGCAACTTAACAAAGAAACCTTGCTGACTCTGCAGGCTCAGTTAATGCCTTAGCCAATGATAGGTGACACTGCAGTGACCATTATTCATTCCTCAGACCCCTCACTTACTTCTGTGGCTTCCTGTGATGTCCTTTCAGCCACCACAAACAGAGTCAGCTGTATCCTCTTTGGCTGTTCCAGTGTCTGAACCAGGCATGGGAGAACCATCTCTTTTGTGTCAGGGAGACACTCCAGGAGATACTGCTTATTGTAGCTAGGGAAAGAGACCTTTAGATGGGGCAGAAGTTCCTTCACCGAGTCAGTCATCGACTAAAACTGTAAAGAAAAAAACAAAAGGTTAAACAATGTTCATCTGAAAACACGGCGTCTGTTAAAAAATATGATTTTCTTATTTTAGCTAGGAAGTTGATACAGGTTGTTTATCCTGGTACTCAGAAATCCTTACCCATGAAAGGTGTCAGCAGAGATATTTCTGAGGAAGACAAATCACAGGAATCTGACATAGATAGGGGTAGGGCTTCTTCACCTGTATATTCTCAAGCCCAATTTTCTGATTCAGAAGAAACTTCATCCTTACAACCTCCTTTGGAAGAATATCCCTTGTCTCAGACAGTAGCTAGGATGAATGAGCTGTTTTTTAAAAGATCAGATTAATGCTATCCCTGAAATGAGGCCAGATCATGATCTATTACAAGTAGATATGCCTCATTCCACTCCCATACCTCGAGTAACACCAGCCCTGAAGGATGTATTTAATACAGCTTTAACAATCTTGATTCTCAAATATTCTCAAACTTTACTTCCCAAAAAGGCATATAGGCTTTACAGAGTTTCTCAAACTAACAATCATTTGTTTTCCCACCTCAGATTTAACCCTGTGGATCTATCCAGATTTTCACCAGCTGGGAACAGGCTCTTGGTGCTCTAAAATCCTTTCTCTTATGTACAAAGAAGGAAAGTTATTTGGATAGATTTGGTAAGAAAATATTTTCTTCTACCACTTTAGGGTATAGAATTCTTAACTATCAGACTCATCTCTGGCAGCTTGTTCTTTTTTGTACAGTAAAGTTGAGAGAGAATTATCTAATGTACTTCATCCTGAAGGTAGTCCCTATCTGAATTCCATTGTTTCTAACATTTCTCCAGCATCAAATATGCCTTAAAGAGTGTATATGATTATGCAGATACTGTATGCAGGGCCACTGCTGCTGCAACAGTGTTGAGGAGATATGCCTGGGTACATAACGTTTTTCTGATGAGGTAAAGTCTGGAATTTTAAATTCAACTTTACATAAGGAGATTTTGTTTGGCCCATCTACTGCTCAGGTCCACAAACAGTTTGATGTGAGAAGGAAAGTAATACAGGGAGTTTCAAAGATTTTTCAAGCTCTACCCCTTACAAATCTCCCAAATCATCTTTCCCATCTAAGAAACAATATAATCTGTGCCACCTGAAGCTAAATAAGGAACCAAACAAGAGCATGGTGCCAACTATCCCTCCATTCCAAATTCTAACACCGGTCCAACCTTCAGGTCTGGTTGCTTCTGTGCCGATCTGTCCTGAGGTAACTTAGTCAGGACCGATAGCATTCTCTACTTCAGCCCCAACTGGATCCCTTCCTCTCTTGGCCCTTATATGCTCCGAACCAACAGAGTCTTGGGGCTGAGTCTTTGGCACCAGTGACCAGGCGGAGGTATCAAAACTGAGACACTTGGAGCCATCCTTGCCTCTTGGAGCCTTTTTTTTTTTTTTTTTTTTTTGAGGAGGATGGTTGAAGGAAAAATTAGAAGGGATATCTAACTGGATAGGAAATATCAAGAAATCTCACTTATCTCCCACAACTGAGCTAGCAGCAACCACGTCTTATCGCTGAAGTGTTAAACGAGATCTGAGGTAACTAAGGAGAAGACAGGGATTATGAGTAAGGGGAGGAGCTTGAGCTATGGAGCCTAAAGTCTATGAGTGTAGCCAAGATTGGATCAGAGGCCCATCAGTTATGGAAGAACAAAAACAGACAACACAGATGCAGAGTTATAGTGAGTATATAACTATTTTTTTACTGTTTCTGAGGAAACTTTCAGTATTTCTCAGAAGTGTAGTGTATATTTGTGCTGTTAGACACTAGGGTCTGCCTTGTGTAATCAAATCCAGAAAGTAATCACGTCTGTCCTTATTGTTGTTACTCTGCTTTATTTTCATTTCACTTTATCTTCATCTTTTGGCAGACAAATATTGCAGAACTTGGATTTTCTTCAGCATTTATACATTATTTATGTATATGTATGACTGTGTATGTTTAACATATGGTTGCTATTTTACTTCGAGTGAAGAACTTATGTTGTCATCTGCATTCGTTCATTAACCTGTGGGTCTCGTTCTGACCCTCGGAACTAACTTGGCTGTTTCACTAGCTTGAAATTCGAAGCTTGAGCTCCTCCTCCCTAACCATAATGCCTCTTTCCCCCAAAATAGCTCAGGTCTCGTTAGGGCTGGCTTTGGTCATTTGGTGTCCCAAACAAAAGGGTTCCACATCACCTGGTGCCCCCATCCTGGTCTACCTACACCACCGAGATTACAAGAAAAGTGCCCCTGCTAGAACGGCGCCCTAGGTGGTTGCCTAGTTGGCCTATGCCTAAGACCGGCTGTGGGTCTCGTTTGCTGCTTGTGTAGCAAGCAGCAAGGTTTTGGTGCTCTTCAGCTCCTCTTTTTGAGTGCATTTTCCGCAGGGAGTTTGAGATAACAAACTATCTTCTTTGTCTGTTACCTCTCTCCCTACCTTCTTTATCTTTCTACAGTAGAGTTGTATTTGTGATTGTAATTCAAGTTTTCTGTCTGGGATAGCCCTTTTCCCTCCCTTCCTTCTTTGCCTTTTCTACAAAAAAAAAATCCTTTTTGTTATGTCCCAATCTAAGTGGGACAGGGCTGATAAGCCCTTAGGGTTTAAGAAATGCACTTCCTGTGGGCACGATTTCCTTGTCTGATGCCCACAGGGAGTGCATCTGTTGCTTAGGGCCTTCTCGGTTGTGCAGTGATTGTTCTGTCTATGCAGGCTTCCACCTGCTAGCTTTGACGGATCGCAAAAATAAATTGATTATTAAAAGGTTACTGACTTCTTTCTCCCCTTCTTCTGTTCCTTTTTATTCAGAGGTTCAACCCCCATCCAGAAAACACAAAGAAGCCCAGGAATCAAGAAAACGTTCTCCTGACTGGTCTCCCCCCCCCCCAGAAAAGACAAAGACGCCCAGGAATCAAGAAAACATTCTCCTGACTGGTCTCCCTCTTCTCAGCCAGTACCTGAAAAAAAAGAGCCAAAACCATAGACACCAAAGACTTCAGAGCCTTCTCCTTCGGTTCCAACTGTCACCTTTCCACCCTGAGCATCTTTTTATAGTTCGGGGCCAAGCGTTTCCGCTCAGAGATCTCTGCTGCAGAAAACCTCTCCTAAAAGGACATCCAGACCTCCTTCCACATCCTCCTCCATCAGGTCTTTCCAGAACCACATAAAGACATTGGTAGATAGATGAGGCAATTTCTCGAAGCACAGATTCAGTTGGGGATTTTGCCTGCTTCGCCTCCCTCTGGATCCGTGAGGCTTCCCCATTCCATCCTGTAGCTCCTTCTCCAATCTGACTCTTGGTTTTGGAGTCATCAGTTCCATTGGTCGCAGGAACCGAGTATCGGAACCATTAGTGATCACAAAAAAAAAAAAAAAATGTTAAGCTTGTTTCCTGCCTTTCCTGTAAGCGGTCTAGACTGTTTGTAGGCTTCTGAGCCCCCAAGCCTTTCTGTTTTGAAGGGAAGCCTTCTAGCTTAATTTTGTTTCTTAGAACTAGCCAGTTTTCTAGTTTCAGCACTCAGATCTGTTTCTTTGAACTCAGCACTCGTTGTAAGCACTAAATAAGCTGCAAATGACTACAGCACTCAACTTTCCTCAATGTCTACAGGAAAGCAGTTTTTAGTACTTAATAAATAAGCACCTATCCAGGCATGTCTAAGGGTCAGCTCCCGGTGATTTCTCCTGTCTACCTGATGAATCTGGGCACCTTGGGGCAATGCAGCAATTGCCTCATGTACACAGACAACCCTGTCCTCCTACCACCCAACACTACAACTTGTGAGAGATGCACTTATATTGTCAAACTGGAAGCAAAGCTCTCTTCACCCAAGACTGGACTAGACAGTCAAGAGGAGAAGGTAAACACTTGCACCACACCACACTCATCACATTGTCCCTCAAAACCTACACCACCAAAACACACACATAGAAACACAAAACACACACCTACATTCACGGAGGCTGTCAATAAACACCTGCCCAAGCATCAGGGACCTCCAAAGCAGAAACGCAAGCAAACTCCATCCCCCAACACAACCCAAATGACACATAGCCCACAAACTCAGTGTGCCACTCAACCACAGCCCATAAGGCATAACAATGTACCCAACACTGTAGTCATAGGTGACTATATAGTCAGGCACACTGATGTTCCACTCACCTGGTTAAACAAGGAGAAAGATACTGTCAGCTGCCTGTCAGGTGCCAGGATCCGCCACATAAGCACTCACTCAGGTCACTCCACAACAAGTACAAATATGACACTGTCATTGTCCATGTTGGCGTGAATGACCTGAGACGTACCTCCCTGGACTACATGAAAAGAGACATGGAGGAGCTCTCCTATCTTGTAGCCCAGGCAGGTATGACCCTGGCCCTGAGTATCATCCTGCCATCACCCAGAATGATGCCACAGTACAAGGACAAAAGGATTGACTTCGACAATTGGCTAAGCTTCTGGTGTCATTCTAAGGGGATCCAGTATTTGTCTGCCTGGGACGACATGATCGACAGACCACGATGCTTTGCCAGAGATGGCTTGCACCTGTCGCCCTTGGGATTCCGGATACTGGCTAAGGCTCTTGCCACCCCTATAGTACCTTTTTTAGGCAAGGTTCAAATGACAAATTCACCACCGTAAAAGGTACAAGCAAGCAAAATTTGAGGGTAATGCTACTCAATGCTAGAAGTCTAAACCTTAAAATGCACTCACTCGAGGCACTCCTTAAAATGGAGAACATCAACATCTGTGCAGTGACAAAGACCTGGTTCAAAGCTCCAGAGAGCACCCCTGCATTACCAGGCTATAATTCATACCACACCTTTCGGCCACCTAACCCAGAACGAAGCACTAAAGGTGGAGGCGTGTCCATATTCATTAAGGATATCCACACTTCCAGGCTAGTTGCACAGCATAATGCATCTGAGATTATCCAAGTGCAACTAACTCTGGGCAAGACCGCAGTCCAAATTGTAGCTTGCTACAGATCCCCCACCATGCCCCAGGATTCCCACTCCTCATTTCTTGATACACTGAAAAGTATTATGGTACAACCTAGCACCCTAATAATGGGCGATTTCAACTACCCTACCATTAACTGGAAAAACTACTCATGCACCAACTCTTTTGCTCAACGTTTTCTGGAATTCCTAAATTCCAACGCCTTGGATCAACTTATTCACACCCCCACCAAGGGCAGCAATATCCTAGACTTGGTCATTACCAACATGGGCAGCCGGTGTTCCATACCAGACGTCAATTCCTTGTTGGTCAGATCCGACCACAAGCTTATCACCCTAGACATCCACATCCTGCCCCCACCCCAAATTAGGGAAACCACCGTAAAAAACTTCTCCAAAGCCAACTTCACACTTCTTAAGACAGAAGTGGCAAACCTCATGACATCCATGCAGACGGACAGTAGAGGTACGACTGCTGAATCCTACACAAATGCACTTTATAAGCACTTACACGATTGCATGGATCATGCTATCCCTAATAGAACCAAGATGCTATCCTCCAAAAAAAGGAAGCCAATCTGGTGGTCCTCTGCCATAAACAAACTTTACAACAGAAGAAAGAAACTGTTGCAAAAAAGAGTAAAATCCCATGACTGGAGGAACTCCCTGGTCAACCTCAGTAAGAAGCTGAGATCCCCCATAAAATCTAGTTACAAAAACAAAATTGCCACTGACTCTAAAGACAACCACAAAGCATTCTGTAGCTATGTCAAGAATCACAATGGCAACACTCAGATCTGCTTTGAGTTACAGCACAATTGCACTAAATATACAGAAACAACTGATATTGCCAACATCCTGGCAGATAGGTTCAGTGCTAACTTTACCCTACTCTCACCCCCTAGAGGGCCCATCTCTGTACCGGAAGAATGCAAAGTTCCTGATGTTATGTGATCCTATCTTGCCTACATTCTGTACTGATGGGTTTGGAGCCGATCCCAAGGCTCCGACTCGGCACGCTTATGCTATAGAGCGAGGCCTCTTATTGGCTGAGCTATCTTTATCCCAGGATGCACCACCACTAATCCCCCAGATCTCGTTTGCCGCTAACAAGCTTAGACGTGGTCTCAACATTGGCTGGGCTAAGTACTATTTATTAGGCTTTTCCTGTCACAAATTTCCTTACTTTGAACCCAAAAGCTGTTTTAACAGCTATTGTTGTTATATTAGTGTGATTGGTGAATTTCTGTTGGTAAATTCGTGATTTTTTTTAGTCAGGGAAGGTTTCCCGTTTTAGTTAGAGGGGCCTTCCCCTGTTACTTTGCTGCTTGTGTTTCTTTCTTGGGTCAAGTACCCGTTTAAGTTAGAGGGTCTTGACTCTCTCTCTCGTTTTTGTCTACTAACTGTTTAGTGTAAAAAAAAAAAAAAAAAATATATATATATATTTGCTAAAGTTGTTGAATTTAACTAGAGTTTAGTGTTTTTCTCTTAGATAGGTTCTGTGGCATAGCAGTCATGTCTAAAGAACACAAACCCTCCGGGTTTAAGAAATGCACGAGGTGTGGTTTTAAAATGTCCATAACGGACGACCACTCCTCGTGCGTCTATTGCTTAGGTGCTAAACACCTACAAGAGTCGTGTAGTGTGTGCCACGCTTTCTCTTCTAGAGTCCTCCAGGAGAGGAAAAACAAATTAATCCTCAAGGGATTAATCAAGCCTTCCTTCGAGGAGGCTTTATCTTCCTCTCCGTCTCCTTCTAAAAAGAAGAAAGCGTCGGCTCCGACCAGTCAGTCGGAACCGACCGCTAAAAAAGCTAAGCAGACTTCTCCATCGGCTCCACGGACTTCGGAGCCGAGGTCGGAACGGTCTGCCTCGATGCCTCCAGCCTCGACCCCTCTGGTTTCGGAGCCAAGGTCTGGGGCATCGAGAGGCGGGTCACCCTCATCGGCTCCACTGATATTGGAGCCGATAAGGATTACCGGCTCAGACTCTTCCCCCTCAGAGCCGAAGTCCTTATCGGCACCGAGGGAAATTTCCTTGAAACCTCCCTCGGAGCCGATAGTTGTTGAGTCCATTCGGAGCCGGTCCCCGAGCCCTTCGGAGCCGATGGAGAAATCGGTTCGGGCTCGATCGGTATCCTCTAGATCATCCAAGATGTCTGATTCGGACATCGACAGGGTGCTCCTTCGACTCTTCCAGTCTCCGGTGTTCCAAAAGCTAGTTTTGGCTCCAGCCCATTTGGCTTTGGAGCCGATGGTCCACTCCCCTACTGTGGTTCCTCCTCCAACAGCTTCGGCACCGTTGGAGCCGGTGCTGGTGGAACCTGTGGAGGTGTTAGGGTCGGGCCCGACCCTTGCTCCAACTCCGGCTCTTGGGTCAGAGTTCAGTACACGGACTTCTTCCTTCGGCCCTGGGGGGAGGCATCGGGATTGATGCTTTCGGTCCCAAGTCTCCCTCTTGGTGCGTCGGTGGCGGGAGTGCCGTCTACTGTCGTGGCCACCGAGGTGGGACCCTCCCAGGATTCTGGTGGTCCCGCCTTCAGGGCTATGAGGAGTGCTTTAGCCAAATCTTCCTTGGCTACCTCCACGGTTTCCCCAGCTCCTTCCCTACATACGGAGACTGGGTCGTTGGCAGTCCCCCTGTCCTTAGACAGCGGAGCCCCCGGGCCTCAGGTTACCCCCGCTGGGGTTTCTCCCCCTCCTGGAGGTCCTTCTGAAGCCTCTTTGGAAGAACCCCCCAGGAAGAGATCGTGCAAGAGGAAGCACGTTGACTCCCCTGATGAGTCTCTGACATCCGACACTGATCTCGATGATGCAGAGGGGTCCCCCAAGTCGTCCTCGGATGATGTCTCCTTTGCAGACATCCTGGAAGCCCTAAAACAACGAGGCGGCTGGCAGTCCAAACCTCCCTCTGCTGATGAGTCGGTGTTCCTGAAAGCCTTCGGGGCTCAGCCCTCCGCCTCCTGGGTGTCTCCGCCCTTCGACGAGCTCTTGGATTTGATCTGTCGAAGGGCGTGGGAACACCCAGACTCTGTGGAACTGGTGCCTGCTCGTCCGAACAAATTTCTCTCTGCGCCCCCTGATAGAGAGTTTCTAACTAAAGGTGTGGCTGTAGATGCTTTGGTGGTGGCATCTGCTACCCAGCAAGATGTAGCAGAGGCTTCTACGTCCGTCCATCCTCCTAATAAGGAGTCTAGGAGCATGGATCGGTACGGAAAGCGCACCCTCAGTTCAGCGGCCTTTACACTGAGGTCCTTGAACTACCTTACGCACTTTACCAGATTTCAGAGGGATCTGATTAAGGAGCTATCCGATACCCTCTTGGGTAACCTGCCTGAGGAGCTGGCCCAGACGGTTGGCTCTCAGCTGGCTACAATGTCGTCCATTTCGAACTCGTCCATGAGGCTCATTTCTTATGCAGCCGAAGGGGCGAGTAGAGCGGTACAGGCATTGCTCTACGGAGACAAGCCTGGCTCCGCCTGTGTCATTTTGCGGAGGCCTTTAAGTCTTCATTTGCCGACGCCCCCTTTGATGGGTCCTCCCTGTTTGGACCCAAGGTAAAGGACACACTAACCCGCTGTGAACAGGAGGGTAAGACTCTGACTGCCGTAGGGGCACGATTTTCCACTCCCTTTCGGCCTTATCCCAAGGCTAAAAGAGGAGGGAAAATGTGGTTCCGGAGATCTCAGAAGCCTTACCCCTCTCAGCAGGAGGATTCCCATTCCAGAGGCAGAGGAGGGGGAAATTCTTCAGGAAGACGCCGTCCCAGAGGCAGCAGAGGCCCTCGCAACACTGGAGACCGCGAGTCCTTTCGTGGCTCTTCAGCCTTTCATAGTCCCTGAGGGATTGCCCGGCTGTGCTGCTCCGGAGCCAGTCGGGGTTCGTTTCTCAAGCACCTAAAGGCCTGGGAAGGTATCACCCAGGACCGATGGGTGCTTCGGATTATCGCCGGAGGTTACTCCATCCCATTCTCTCACCACCCCCCTCAGTCCAAAAAAATCCCGGACCCGCCACCCAGTCAACGGGATACCGCAGCCTCAGAAGTTTCAAAGCTGCTGCAAAAGGAGTCATCCAACCGGTCCCGCAGACCAGATCGGATTAGGGACTTACTCAAGATTCTTTTTGGTGCCAAAAAAGACCAGGGACTTGAGGCCCATTTTGGACCTCAGCATCCTAAACCGTTCAGTCAGAAAGTCCAAGTTCCGAATGGTCACCCTACAAACCATTCTCCCGTTGCTGGAGAAAGGTGTTTGGATGTGCTCCATAGATCTCAAGGACGCTTATTATCATATCATGGTACATCAAGCGTCCAGGAGACATCTGCGCTTCAGCCTAGGAGGCAGTCATTTTCAGTTCCATGCGCTGCCCTTTGGTCTCACCACAGCCCCAGGGTGTTCACCAAGTGTTTGGCAGTCGTGACTGCTCACCTGAGAAGTCTAGGATTCCAGGTGTTTCCGTACCTAGACGACTGGCTCCTAACTGCCACCTCCAAGCATCTACTTCTGCGGAGCCTACAAGCCACTATATCTCTGGGCAATTCCCTTGGAATCACCTTCAATTGGCCAAAGTCTGTGTTTCTGCCATCTCAACGAATAAGATTCATAGGGGTAGAGATAGACTCAAACCAAATGCGGGTCTATCTACCTACAGACAGAATAGAAACCATACAGACTCAAGTTCGAGCCTTACTTCCCAGGTCCAAAGCCCCAGCCAGAATGGTCCTGCAGCTATTAGGATCCATGTCCGCCACGGTTCTTCTAGTCCCCTTGGCAAGGTTGCACATGAGAATTCTCCAGTGGCTTCTTTCAGCTCAGTGGTCCTTTCAGGAACTCCCCCTCAGTCACCTTGTATGGATCACGGAATCTTGCAGACGGGACCTTCGCTGGTGGCTAGTGCCCTCCAACTTGGATCAGGGACGACCCTTTGTTCTACCTCCTCCAGCGGCCACTTTGACCACGGACGCCTCCCAGACGAGGTGGGGGGGGGCATTCCCTGGGCAGGTCAGTCCAAGGCAAATGGCATCCGGAAGAGACTTTGCTTCTTATCAACATCTTAGAAATTAGGGCAGTACTTCTCTCCCTTCAAGCCCTTCACGATTATCTCCCTCAGGGCGTAATTGCTGTTCACTCAGACAACATGTCAGTTGTTTGGTACCTGAACAAACAGGGAGGGACCAGATCCTATCCTCTTTGCAGAGAAGCCATGAGAGTTTGGGAATGGGCAGTCTCGACCAAACGTTTCCTAGTGGCTACTCACATACCGGGCAAGTCCAATGAGATAGCCGACAGATTGAGCAGAACCATCCTCTCTCCTCACGAATGGTCTCTGAATATGACAGTTGCAAGTCATATTTTCAGCGAATGGGGAGTTCCGTGTTGCGACCTCTACGCGACTCCTCTGAATGCGAAGTGCAAAGAATTCTTCTCCCTAACCCCGGCTCCGGGGAAGAGCCCCATGGATGCATTAGTCCATCCTTGGCCCACCGGCTTGCTTTATGCCTTCCCACCAGTTCCTCTCCTTCCCAGAGTGTTTCAAAAGGCATCTCTCTTGGGGAGCAAAATGATCTTAATTGCTCCTTACTGGCCTCGTCAAGTGTGGTTCCCCTATCTTCGGAAACATGCCCTGGGAGGTCCATGGTTCCTGGATCAGATCCCAGACCTACTGGTTCATCAGTCGGGACTATTCCACCAGTCCCTACACACCTTAAAATTGACGGCTTGGCTCCTCCTCTTCCGACGATAGTCAGGAGTCATACATTGGATCCAGATGTTGTTCACATATTATCTTCAGCCCATAAGTCTGCTACGAAGAAACTGTATTCTAGCAAATGGAAAAGATTTGCTATTTGGGCTCAACTCCGGGGCCTGGACCCCATTTCTATTCCCGTGGCAGAAGTGCTAAAATTTCTGACTTCTCTTTTCAATCAAGGCTCTTCAGTTTCTACCATCAAGGTACAATTGGCAGCAATTTCTAATTTTCATGAATCCATGGACCCACCTTTAATGAGCAACAGATTGTGTAAGACCTTCTTGAAAGGTGCTGCTCTATTAAGACCTCCGATTTCTCATCCTGCACCTCCATGGGATCTCGATATAGTGTTATGCGCCTTGACTTCTTTCCCCTTTGAACCGGCAGCTACATGTGATCTAAAGTTTCTATCATGGAAGACAGCCTTTCTCGTGGCGATTACTTCTGCCAGAAGAGTTTCAGAGCTTCAGGCTTTGTCAGTAAAACCCCCGTACTTGGTTTTTCACAAAGACAGAGTATCCCTCAGGCCAAATCCTTCCTTTGTCCCTAAAGTTTGTTCTAGTTTCTGCTTACAGCAATCGTTAGAGCTTCCAGTTTTTTTCCCAAAATACTCTAACAAAGCGGAGTTCATATTCCACACACTAGATGTCCACAGACAGTTACGTTTTTATCTAGATAGGACCAAACAATCAAGGAAAACAGATCAGTTGTTTGTATCCTTTGCAGACAATAAATTGGGCAAAGCTGTCACAAAGGTCACTATTGCCAAATGGATCAGGGACTGTATTACTCAAGCTTATTTTTATTCCGACAAAGAGCTTACCGCCTCTGTCAAAGCTCATTCTACAAGGGCTATGGCTACTTCGATAGCATTTCATTCTAAGCTTGCTATTAGTGACATTTGTGCTGCGGCTACATGGTCTTCCCCGCACACCTTTATTTCCCACTACAAATTAGATGTGGCATCTAGAGGACGAGCTTCATTTGGTTCCACAGTGCTCAGGAGTGTTTTCCAATGAGCCACCCGGGATTTAGGTGCTAGGGACGCTGTCCCATCAGTACAGAATGTAGGCGAGATAGGATCACATAACATCTTTTAGTTATGTACTCACCATAACTTTAGATGTTTGGGATCCATCTCGCCTACATTCCTAATAACCCACCCTCCTTCCCCCTTCCTTGGAGATCAGAGGATATCAGAAGGTCCGAATCCTGTTGTTTCATCTTGAAACATCTAACAATGTTATATAATCAAGTTATGCATGTGTGCATGAATGCGGACAAACAAGATCTGGGGGATTAGTGGTGGTGCATCCTGGGATAAAGATAGCTCAGCCAATAAGAGGCCTCGCTCTATAGCATAAGCGTGCCAAGTCGGAGCCGAGGGATCGGCTCCGAACCCATCAGTACAGAATGTAGGCGAGATGGATCCCAAACATCTAAAGTTATGGTGAGTACATAACTAAAAGTTATCACGGCTGCACAGGTGAAAAACACACTCTCCAAAGCCAAGAACACAGCATCCGTGGGACCTGACAATATCCTAGGCTGCGTTCTACATGAACTACAGAATGAACTGGCACCCTACCTAAGTACCATGTTCAGTCATAGCCTCACCTCAGGCTTTATGCCCAATGAATGGCGCACCACGACAGGTTATCCCACTCCACAAAGGAGGAGCCACGACAGACCCCGGGAACTACTGGCCCATTAGCCTGATGACCCTGGTCTGCAAGGCCATGGAACGTATCATCATGGAACTCATAAACAAAGACATTGGTAATCTCCAAACTCTGGACCTTACCCAGTTCGGATTTGTAAAAGGCAGATCATGTCTCCTAAACCTGATTGACTTCTTTGAAGCAGTCACCAAAGCCATAGATGAGGGTAATGTGGTTCACACTGCTTATCTAGATCTTGCCAAGGCTTTCAACACCATCCCCCACTCTGGAATTATAGATAATCTCACTAAACTAGGTATAAATCCCTATGTCACAAGATGGGTTGCCAACTGGCTCTCGGACAGAACCCACACTGTGAAAGTAGCAGACTCCAAATCCGACTTCAGACCAGTGACAAGTGGAGTACCACAGTGTTCAGTCCTGGGTCCTCTCCTGTTTGGTATCTACTTCTCTGAAGTACAGGCTAACACAGAAGGTCTTTGGCTAACAAAGTTTGCAGATGACTGCAAACTAAGAGCCATAAACGAAACTCATAACGATGTGGACATACTACAAAAGGGCCTCACTGAGACAGATGCCTGGTGTCAAAGCCATGGCCTGAAGCTCAATGCCAAAAAGTGTATTGTCATCCCCTTTGGTAAAAACTCTACCGATGAACTACCACATAGCTGGTAGTCTACTTAACACCGAAAATGTGATAAGAGACTTTGGGACACAGGTGGACAGTAGTCTCTCCTTTGATAATCAAATCGCCACAGTGGTCAGGAAATCCTCCTACATGGCTCACCTCATCACAAAAGGTTTCTCATCCTGAAAAAAAGAGGTCATTGTTCCCCTCTACTCATCACTCATTAGACCCCATTATAGAGTACAATGCCCTTTTTGGTATGTACCTCATAAGACATCTACAACAACTGGAAAGGCCACAGAAATACCTCACAAAGAGGATTACTGGCCTCAAACAGATGCCCTATGCAGACCATCTCAAAAAACTCCAGCTTTACTCCGTCGCATATCGCCTACTCAGAGGCGATCTCTGCCTAACATACAAAGCTATGTCAAACCCATAGCTGTTGGACATGCTCCACTTAAAGAAATCCCAGTCCCTCCGAGCTACACGCTCTAGGGACCTAAACCTTGTCACCACAGTAAACAGAACATGCTGGAGGGATAGATTTCTTTCCCAGAGACGTCCCATACTCTGGAACAGACTACCTATCTATGTCAAACAGAGCTCCTCATTAGCACTCTTCAAGAAAAATCTTGATGATTGGATGGGAGATAGGAAATTCATCCCGGGGGGTCACGTCTGTGGCTCTGCTCGACAGGGGCACAGGAAAATAATTTTCTTGGGTGGCGAAAGCCAGGGTACATTTTTGGCTAGGCTTATATAGGCCCTAGGGCCGATAGCATAGTACTTACCTATGAACATCTTTGTCTCTGACTGTCTCCCCAGTGCTGTCGGCACTGACAGAGTCTGTTCCAAGTATGTCTCTGAGCCATAGCCTCAACATCGGTTCTGAGGGGATGACTTTGACTCTGAAGTTTTCAGATTTGTCAGTTCCCCTCGGAGCATCGGAGTTCACCAGCTTGGCTCCGACTTCCCCCTCAGAGCAGGAGGCTCGGTACCCCCCAAGGGAAATCCACTCCAGTGCCTCGGCACTTAGATGATGACCCTCTGGAGTTTGGAGCCCTTCTGCCTTTGAAGTGGTGAAGAGGGTCCTCTTCCACTCTGAGAGACCCTCGGTTCTTACTCCGGTGAAACCTCTCCTTGTCCCCACTGGATTTGTCTCCAAGGCCTCTCGTCTACCACATGGGCATCCGGTCCCAGGAAGCCTCCAGACTGTCCCATCTGTGGCCCCCCCAGAAATCTGCTGACACCTCTCCAGAGCATCTCACTGAGGAGGTTCCTCAGAAGAGACTGTGCAAGAGGAGGCACTTTGATTCCCTGGAGGAATCTGTCACCATGGACACTGATTTCAAGGAAGGGGAGAGGTCCCCAAGATCTCCACTGGACGATGTTTCCTTTGAGACATCTTAGAGATTCTCCACCAAAGAGGGGAATAGTCTTTGCTAATCCACCACCCCCCCGAGGAAACAGCTCTGTTAGAGGCTTTCAGATCTGACCCATCTACATCCTGGGTGTCTCCCTCTGCAGACCCAGTCATTGAATTTGTTTCTGGGCACAGTCAAGCTTATTCCCAAGAGCTTTGACAAAATCTTGAGTGCTCCGCAGGACAAACCTTGTTGGATGAAGGGTATTCCAGTTCGTGCCATGGTTGTTGCAGCAGCTACCAAAAAGGAGCTGGCCCAATAGAGCTCTTCTGTCCATCCCCCTAACAGGGAGTCTAGGGCTTTGGACAGATTTGGTAAAAGGTTTTATGCCTCGGCCACTTTCTCGTTGAGAGCGCTAAACTATCTTTCCCATTTTACAAGACTACAGAGAGACCTGGTCAAGGAACTCTCTAGCTCTACCCTGGGGTCCATGTGTGCAGAGGATCAGAAGGTTTTCTCATCCAGAATGAGCACCCACCAATCCATGTCTAACGTGCCCATGAGGCTAATATCCCATGCAGTAGAGGGCACCTCAAGGGAGGCCGGTTCCAGCATTGCCATAAGGTGTCATGACTTGATGCAGCTATGCGACTTTGCGGAACCTTTTAAGGCATCCTTCGTCAGTGTGCCTTTTGACAGATCAACCTTGTTTGGGACCACTGTTCGAGACCCAGTCTCCATTAGTGAGAAAGATGGGAAGATCCTACCTGCCATCAGGATCCTTTTTTCTACCCCGCAGAGGCCCTTCTCCAAGAACCAGCATGGAGTAAAAAGATGTGGTTCAAGAAATCTTAGGGTCCTTTTCAGGATACTCAGAGAAAATTTTTCCCCAGAGGTAGAGGGGGAAATAAACAGAATGGTGGTTGGCACCCACACAGGCGAGGGGGTCCACAAAACCAAGGGTCTCGAGAGTCCTCCTTGGCAAGGCCCTTCCACCACACTTGAATGCTTGCTTGACTACTTTCTTCCTGAGGCAGTTGGGGGGCATTTCACCTTGCACCCCGAAGCTTGGGAAGTCATCAGAAATGACCAATGGGTGCTAAGGATCATATCCAGAGAATACTCTATTCCCTTTCAGAGACACCAAGACAAAAGTCTTCCCTCCTCGATCTCCCACCCAGTCAGGAGGATACAGCCATATATTGCTGCAAAAAAAGAGTCATACAGGAGATTTCCCCCGATCTCGTTGGATTTGGTGTTTACTTGAGGTTCTTTTTGGTACCCAAAAAGACAGGGAGCTTGAGGCCAATTCTGGACCTGACATCACTGAGCAAATCGGAAAAGAACACAAAGTTTGGGATGGTTACAGTTCAGTCTATCCTAACTCTACTAAGGATGACGGACTGGATGTGCTCAATAGACCTGAAGGATGTGTAGTACCACATCAAGATGGACAGGCGCTCCAGAAGGTTTTTTCATTTCAGGCTAAGAGCCAGTCATTTTTCAGTTCAGATCACTCTCGTTTGGTCTCACCAAAACCTCCAGGGTGTTCATCAAATACTTGACGGTGGTTGCAGCTCATCTCAGGCTGCAGGGTTTCCAGATATTCCCCTATCTAGACAACTGGCTCTTGGCAGCTTCATCCAGGCATCATCTGATTCATGCCAGGGAATACCTTTTACAGCTGGCTCCACACCTCGACATAACTCACAAATTGGAGAAATCCCAGTTGGAACTGGTTCAAATGATACATTTCATAGGGTCATGTCTGGGCACAACAGTTTCTTGGGCTTACCTCACAGTGGCTCGAGTATCAAGCCTTTACCTTCACAGCAGACAAATTCTAGACATACCAAACCTTCCAGCAAGTTTGATTCTCAGAGCTCTTGGTTCTGTGGTGGCCACAATACCCCTTTTGCCCACAATGCATATTCACATGAGAATCTTACAATGAAAGTTCAATGGTCCATACACAGAAATCCTGTAAGCCTTCCCATCAGACTTTTCCCAGTATGCAAAGAGCCTCTCCTATGGTGGCTTCATTCTGCAGATATTACTCAAGGATGACCCTTCATTCTTACTTCTCCAAGTGCCACGTTTACTGAGGAAGCCTCCCAGATGTGGTGGTGGGGGGGGGGGGTTCTGGGTCAGAAGGTTTAAGGCACCTGGATGCCCCAGGAGACCAACTTGTATGTCAGTGTCCTAGAGATGTGAGCAGTTCTTTTGACGTTGCAAGATCTACACAGCTTTCTTCATCTAGGGACTATTGCAGTACAGATGGACAGTATGTCAGTGGTCTGGTGCATCAACAAACAGAGAGGAAGCAGGTCTTACCTCCTGTGTCAAGAAGCTATGACAGTTTAGAAATAGGAGCCAACTGCTTTCTAGTGGCAATGCACATTCCGGCAGATTAATATCCTAGCGGACAGGCTCAGCCAAATCCTACTGATTTCTCACGAGTGGTCTCTGAACCAATCCACAGCAAACATGATCTTCCAAATATGGGGTCAATCCTGCTGCCACCTCTTTGCCTCCCCTCTCAACAACAAATGTAGCAGGTACTTTGCCTTAAGCAGGGACAGTCACCAAGGGATGCTCTGTTCCTTGCTTGGCCTCCCGGACTAGTCAGTGTGTTCCCCCCGTTGCTCCTAATTCCAGGTTTTTGCAGAAGGCATTCAGGTTGAAGAGGACAATAATCCTCATTGCTCCCTTTTGATCTCAGCAAGTCTGGTTTACCCATCTTTAGTCTCATCTGATTTGCTCTTCTGTGACACTAGAGCCAGCTCAGATCTTTTATCTCACCGTCTGGGGCACCGTCATCGGGACATTCAAGGCCTGAAACTAACTGCATGGTTTCTCCAATTCTGATGATGGCCAGACATCCCAGGCTTTCATCACCTGTCCAGAAGATCTTGATTTCTGCCCATAAACCCTACACCAGGAAGATTTATAAGAGTAAGTAGAAAAAGTTTTCCTTATGGCCCCAACAGAAAGAAATAGATCCTTTTACAGCCCCTATCCCAGCGGTGTTGGATTTTTTGGCTTCCTTTTTAACAATGGGGCTAGTTTTTCCACCGTCAAAGTTCAGTTAGCTGCGATTTCCAGTTTTCATTTGGGAGAGGACTGTTCTTCATTAGCTTCATCGGAACGTTGTAAAGCTTTCCTTATGGGTACCTTTCTACCTTATCCTCCCATAAAAGATCCTACTCCCTTTGGGGCTTGACCATTATGTTACAGACTCTGGATCATCCCCCATTTGAACCAGCAGCAACAGTAGATTTAAAGTTTCTTTCATGGAAGATGCTTTTTCTGGTGGCCATTACTTTAGCAGGAAGAATCTCTGAGTTACAGGCCCTTTCCTCCAACTTTCCATATTTAATATTTCACAAAGATATGATAATCTTATGCATCAATCCATCCTCTTGCCTAAAGTTGCTACGGAAGCCATTATCAACCACTGTATTAACCTTCCTGTTTTCTTCCCAAACTTTCAAAATAAGGGAAAATACAATCTACATTTACTTGATGTGCGTAGACGATTACGTTTTTACTTAGACAGAACTAAGAATTTCAGGACATCAGAACAATTGATGTTAAGTTGTCTATCTTGCCTTCATTCTTGCTGGTTGGTTTCGGAGCCGATCCTCGGCTCCGACTCGGCCATCTTCAAAAGCTCGAGAGCTGCTTACTGGCTCCAGGCCCCCTATATCCCATGATGCCTGGCGCTAGATACCCAGATCTCATTTGCCGCTTCTGCTGCGAGGTTGTTCTACTGGCTCAGGTCGTATAAAACTTTATTATCGTTTTTCTTGTCATAAAACTGTCAGTTTTAGTGTAGAATTAGTCATTAGATAAAACTGTTGTATTGTAGCTAGTCTCTTCCTAATCCTTGTTACTTCTCCTCAGAAACTCGTTTAAATTAGAGAGTTTCCCCTTCCCCCTTCTCTCCCTTTCCTTACCTCAGAAAGGTTTTCTGTTTAAGTTAGAGGATAACCTTTTCTCTCTATCTACTTCCTTTTAAAAAAAAAAATCCTTTATTACCACTGTTAGTTGTTTAGTGATAGTTTTTTGTTTGTAGTAGTGCAGATATATACCTTGCTTGTAGTTTTTGGTTGTGGTAACTGTAGTGTGTAATTTTTAGTGGTTAGTTACCTTAACTTTTCTGTGTGTGTTTCTTTGTTCCTTGGTTTTTCCTTCAGGATGTCCAAGGATCCTAAGCCATCCAGATTCAAGAAGTGTGACTCATGCTGTCAGAAGATGTCTCTGACAGATGGTCACACTTTTTGTGTTTATTGTCTGGGTGCCGTGCACCTGCAGGACTCTTGCTAGATTTGCCATGCATTCAGTCCAAGAGTCCTGCAGGAGCGCAAAAACAAGTTGATCCTGACAGGTTTGCTTAAGCCCCAAGATTCACCGGCTAAGGCTCAGCCCGTGAAATCTTCCAGGCCACCTAAACCTTCGGCTCCCAGTTCGGAGCTGTCGTTTGGTGAAGCTATACTATCCATCTCGGCTCCGGCTGGAACCGATGTTCCTCCCTCCCAGTCAGCTCCGACATGTTCCTCGGAGCCGTCTGAGTGTCGAAAAAGATCCAGGTCTCCTTCTCTGGTGACGATACGTTCGGCTCCGAGATCACCTCTGCTCCAGTCAGAGCGTAGCCATCGCTCATCCCACTCTTCTCTGTCCTCAAGACTTTCGGACCATGACTTGGAAAGAGTGGTCAGTAGGCTGTTAAAATCGCAGGCCCTAGCCAAAATGTTGTTCAGCCCCCCCCTCATCAGGTGTCGGCTCCGTCCATGTCTATAGATATTCCTTCTCCGACTCATCCTTTGAGCTCGGAGCCGGAGTTCGTTGGGGTTCGAGTCGTGGAACCGTCGGCTCCGATACCTTATCCTTCGGTTCCGTCGTTGGCTCCGATCCCTTCCATGGTAGCGTCCCTGGAGGGATCTGGGCATCGGGACTCCCTCGTCGGCTCCGAGGGGGCGAGTGGCATCGGACCCTTGTCCAACCCCGCTCTCTCTGTCGGGGCTTCAACTCAGATGAGCTTGGCTCCCACATCTGCCTTGGAGCCGTCCCCCTCGGTGCAGAGAGGGATTCTGGTTTCTTCGGAACCGGAGCCCTCTCTGTGTCCGGGCAGGGACGCCTCCGAGGTGATGAGGAGTGTACTGGCCCCCGAGTCAGTCCCATGATCGACCCCATCGGCTCCTCCCCCTATGGTGCCTGCGTCAGCCTCTGCCCCTCTTCCAGATCCCAAGCGTGGGGATCCAGCACTCCAGGACACCTTTTTGGGTGTATCTTCCTCTTCCGAGGCCTCCCCTGATCATTCAGAGGAGCCACCTCGTAAGAGGAAATGCAAGAGGAAGCATGTTGACTCCCCTGAGTCTGTCACATCAGATACCCACTTAGAGGATTCGGAAGGGTCCCCAAGGTCCCCCTCTGAAGATGTCTCCTTCTCAGACATCCTTGAGATGCTTAGGCAGAGGGGGAACTGGACTGCCCTAAGCCCTTCCGAGGATGAGTCAGTATTCCTGGATGCGTTTGGATCCCGACCTTCCACCTCCTGGGTGTCTCCGCCTTTCGACCCACTGATGTCTGTGGTGGCTCGGAAGGTGTGGTCAGCTCCAGACACAGTGGAACCGACCCCCAGAAGACCTTCCAAATTCATTACTGCACCACAGGACAAACAGTTTTTGACCAAATGTGTCCCTGTTGATGCCATGGTTGTAGCGGCGGCCACAAAGAAGGAGTTGGCAGAAACTTCTTTATCTGTCCATCCCCCTAACAAGGAGTCCAGGATGATGGACAGATATGGGAAGCGGATGTTCTCTTCAGCAACCTTTTCCATGAGATCCCTGAATTATTTGTGCCACTTTACCCGTCTTCAAAGGGATCTCCTTAAAGAGCTTGGAGATACCCTCCGAGATCCATCAGCTGAGGGGGCCCAGCCTAAGGTAACCTCCCAGCTGGCGACTCTTAATTCAGTGGTAAACTCCTTCATGAGTCTCATTTCATATGCAGCCGATGGTGTGAGTAGAGCTGCAGGCACAGGCATTGCCCTAAGGAGGCACGCTTGGATGCGGCTATGTAACTTTGCGGAACCTTTCAGAGCGTCTTTCACCAACACCCCCTTTGATGGTTCCTCTCTCTTTGGATCACAAGTGAAGGACACCCTTACCAGGTGTGAGCAGGAAGGCAAGACTCTCTCTGCCGTAGGAGTCCATTTTTCCACTCTTTCCAGACCATATCCCAAGGGTCAGAAGAGTGGAAAGATGTGGTTCTGGAAATCCCAGGGAGCCTTGCCGGACACACGTGGTGAGTTTCCATCCAGGGGCAGAGGAGGGAACAATAACAGACGCTGCCCTCGTGGCAGAGGGGGTCTGCAAAATCAGGGCAGCAGAGAATCCTTCTCTGAGAAGCCCTTCCAGCATCCCTGAAGGGTTGCCCGACTGCCCACCTCTGGAGGCAGTTGGGGGAAGATTATCGCTGTACCCAAGAGCCTGGCAAGACATAACACAAGACAGATGGGTACAGTCTGTTATATCCAGAGGCTACAGAATTCCCTTTGTTCGCACCCCCTTAAGGTTAAACAAGTCCCTTCTAGACGTTCTACCCGATCTAAGGGACCAAGCAGTTCAAGAAGTCTCAAAACTGCTAAGAAAAAGGGCCATCCAGCAAGTCCCAGCAGACCAACAAGGATCCAGAATTTACTCAAGGTTCTTTTTGGTACCAAAAAAGACAGGGGACTGGAGACCTATTCTGGATCTCAGCAGACTGAAACAGGTCTGTACAAAGAACAAAGTTTCGGATGGTCACGCTACAGTCCATTTTACCCTTTCTGGGTCAGGACAATTGGATGTGCTCTATAGATCTTCAGGATGAGTACTACCACATCAAAATGGACAGCCGCTCTAGAAGATTCCTTCGCTTCCAGCTGGGAGCCAGCCATTATCAGTTCAGAGCTCTGCCCTTTGGTCTCACCACAGCCCCCAGGGTGTTCACCAAATGTATGGCAGTAGTTACCGCTCACCTGAGACGGCAAGGATTCCAGGTGTTTCCATATCTAGACGACTGGCTCCTCACTGCTACCACCAGGCATCACCTTCTTCGAGCCAGAGACTGCACTATTGAGACTTGCTCCAGGCTAGGTATCACAATAAATTTTGAAAAGTCTGCATTGTCGCCCTGTCAATCTATCACCTTTATAGGCGCAAATTTAAATACCAAAGACATGTCAGCGAGCCTTCTACCAGACAGGGTATTAGTGATTCGCCAACATGTGAAGGTTTTATTAGCATGCAAAAAAATTCAAGCCAGGTTTGTCCTTCAAACTCTGGGTCTCATGGCAGCAGCGATCATACTTGTCCCTCTAGCTCATTTTTACATGAGAATACTTCAGTGGCTTCTTTTCGCCGAATGGTCCTTCCAGCACCTTCCCATGTCTTACATGATTTTGATCACACAAGCATGCAAGGAGCACCTTGCGTGGTGGATGGTCTCCACATCAGTGTCCCACGGCAGACCATTTGTACTCCCCCCTCCAGTTGCTACGGTGACCACGGACGCCTCCCCCCTGATCGGGTGGGGGGGGGCATCATCAGGGGAGAACAGTCCAAGGCACCTGGCAACCTCAGAAGTACCATATGCATATAAACATCTTGGAGATGAGGGCTGTGCTCTTAGCGTTGCAAGCTCTTCAGGACTCTCTTCCTACCGGGACCATTGCAATTCAAACGGACAATATATGAGTAGTGTGGTACATCAACAAGCAGGGCAGAACCAGCTCCTACCCCCTATGTCGAGAAGCACTCAGACTCTGGCAGTGGGTGATCTCTTCCCAACGGTTTCTGATCGCAACGCACATCCCTGGGAGGTCCAACGTCATAGCAGACAGGCTGAGCCAAGCAGTTCTCATGCCTCACGAGTGGTCTCTGAATCAGGTAGTTGCGGACCAAATCTTCTGCAAATGGGGCCAACCTTGCTGCGACCTTTTTGCAACTCCCTTCAACAGCAAGTGCAGCAATTTCTTCTCTCTCCTTCCACTTCCCGGACATTCCCCCAGAGACGCTCTAGTCCACATTTGGCCTCAGGGACTTCTTTATGCATTCCCTCCTTTTCCCCTAATCCCGAAGCTAATACAGAAAGCTACTGTATTGGGCTGCAAAATGATCCTCATTGCTCCTTACTGGCCTCGACAAATAAGGTTTTTGTTCCTGCATCACCATCTTCTCAAGCAGCCTTGGACTCTGGACCTAGTTCCAGAGCTTCTGATTCATCAATCAGGTGGGCTGCACCAATCCCTACAATCTCTCCAGCTCACTGCTTGGTTGCTCCACTTCCAACTTTAACCAGACTTCCAGATATCTCCCCCTCTGTACGTGAAATCATTTTGTCATCGCACAAGTCTACAACTAGAAAAACTTACACTAGTAAGTGGAAACGTTTTTCTTCCTGGGCAGAGGCTAAGAGTATAGACCCCTTTTCAGCCCCTGTACACCACATTTTGGAATTTCTTGCGGAACTCTTCCATGCTGGGTCCACTTCCACTACAATTAGAGTTCAATTAGCTGCAATTTCAAATTTTTACATTGGCCTGTCGGAAAACAATATCATGTCTGATAAGCTATGTAAAGCCTTTCTCAAAGGGACCACTCTGCTCAGGCCCCCAGTGAGAGATCCTCCACCACCGTGGGATCTAAATTTGATTTTAGCTTCTCTAATTTTGCCCCCTTTCAAACCTGCAGCTTCTTGTTCCTTGAAGTTTTTATCTTGGAAAACCCTTTTTCTGGTAGCTATTACTTCAGCCAGAAGAGTTTCGGAATTTCAGGCTCTTTCTATCCGTCCTCCGTACCTCGTGTTCCACAATGACAGGGTTGCTCTCAGGACTAATCCTTCCTTCCTTCCTAAGGTCTCTTCAGAGAATAACTTAAATCAGTCCATAGACCTCCCAGTGTTTTTTCCTAACCACTCCAACAGAGCAGAATATAAGTTGCATCAGTTAGATGTTCACAGGCAACTACGCTTTTATTTGCATAGGACCAAGGACATTAGAAAATCGGACCAACTTTTCCTGTCTTATGCTGTGCATAAACAAGGTCTTCCAGTCTCCAAAGTAACCTTATCCAGGTGGTTGACTTCTATCATCACATTTATATATCAGCTGAGGAATAAAGAATTGCCAGTCAAACCAAAAGGTCACTCCACCAGAGCTTTAGCCACTTCGGTGGCCTTTCAGGCTAGGTTGCCCCTTGGAATCTATTTGTGCTGCGGCTAAGTGGGCCAACCCACATACTTTCATTTTGCATTACAAGTTGGATGTGGTTTCTAGGAGCAGAGCTGATTTTGGTTCCAATGTTCTGAAGAGTCTGTTCCAATGAGCCACCCAGGACTTTAGGTGTTAGGGACACATTCCCAACCAGCAAGAATGAAAGTGAAATAGAAAACTTAACATAAAGAAGTTATGTACCTACCATAACGTTCCATGTTAGTTGTCTTCTTCTCGCCTTCTTTCTTGCGTCCCACCCTCCATCCCCCTATCCTAGTGGACCGAGAAGAGTTCCTCTTGATTTTTCACTGGCTGAGTCTTCTCCAGCTATTCCTTTCTGACTAGTAGTCTCTCCAGTAGGATTTATGCATTTTAGGATAGGATTCCTTTCTTATTATGTCTGCAGTTAGTCTTACCAAACGAGATCTGGGTATCTAGCGCCAGGCATCATGGGATATAGGGGGCCTCGAAACAGTAAGCAGCTCTCGAGCTTTTGAAGATGGCCGAGTCGGAGCTGAGGATCGGCTCCGAACCCAACCAGCAAGAAAGAAGGCGAGAAGAAGACAACTAACATGGAACGTTATGGTAGGTACATAACTTCTTTTTTATAACTTTTTCAGACACTAAAAGAGGTAAAGCATTTACTAAGACCTCTTTGGCAAGATGGTTAAAAGACTGTATCTCCTCTTTTATTCTTCTAAGAACATCCCTGTACTTGGTCAGATTAAAACTCATGTTACAATGTCTGTGGCAACCTCTCAAGCCTTTTGGTCAAGAGTATCTATTGATGACATCTGTGCAGCTGCTACATGTTGTAATCCTCATACATTCATTACTCATTTTAAAATGGACATGATTACCAGGAATATGAGTGCCTTTGGCTCTGGTGTGGCCCAGAATATCCTTCCATGAGGGCCACCTGGGGTTTCTGTAGCTGGTGACTCTGTTCCCCAGGTTAATAAAAGAATGAAGATGGCAACGTCAGATAAAGAAGTTATGCTCGTATCATAACTTTCTATCTGTGTTGTCTACATTTTTCATTAGCCCCCACACCCTCCTTCCCCTAGGCCTAGACTTTGATTGACCTGATGGATATGTTTATGGAACTGCTGTTCCTGTTTGAGGTCTTGTTGTTCTATCTTGTCCTGTTGTTTGATAGTTTGTTTTTAGCAGACAGTGGATAAATAGTGGCAGCAAACTTGATCTACAGTACATTGGGGGAAAGAGGCATTATGGGTAGGGTGGAGGAGCTCGAGCTTTGAATTTCAAGCTAGTGAAATAGCCAAGTTGGTTCCAAGGGTTGCAGCTGAGACCCCACAAGTTAATGAAGAATGAAGACAGACAGTAAAGCTGGAACATTATGGTAAGAACATAACTTCTTTTTATTTGAATGTACTTTGGAGATTTCTCTCTCTCTCTCCCTCTCCCTGTCTCTTTCTGACAAGAAAATATAGTTTAAATTGCTATGAAGCATTATTTTGTGGCAGTTTAATGTGGTTAACTGGTGTAGAGCTAATCTTTTAACACTGGTTTGGCACATTGACTGCTTTGGTGTTTGGGCTTACTGTACTGGAAATTCTTTAACTTCTGTCAGTTGTAAAATAATTCTGAACACATTTTAAACTTTTCTGTGAAAGTAGAGTAGTTTGGCAGAGTTTAGCTTTGTGGGGACATATGTATTATTAGAAACATTAAATGCTTATTGTGATATACTATCCAGTACTGGCAGTTTATTATTCTGGCTGGTGTTCTCTCCCCTGACATGATGGAGCCTAAATCTGATACTGCCTCTCCCCAAATCTGGTTACATCTAAAAAGAAAAATTAAATATGCCTAAGGCTATAGTTACAGATGCTGTTGGGGGGCACTGCTCGCCCCACAGCTGACTACTTTTTTTCCTGTCTCCCTCTAGTGTAACTTTACAGCTACTATGGAACATGAGTTAGACACATCCTCAGGGGCTGTTTCAGTACCTGGAGCAGGTTTGGCAGAACCAAACCCTTTAGGTGCAGGAGTAGTCTGGGGTAAGAGGTCCCTTTCCAGACATAATATTCTCTCCCAAGATATTTTATCTAGTAGTAAAGTTCACAAGAAAAATAAACAGAAGCATCTGATGTTGTCTATTTCATTCTTACTCACTGATGGGTGTTAGGATCCGATATCAAATCCGATTCGGACACTTTAAAGGACATTGGAACAATTGATCAGAGCCTTGAGCTCCTCCTTGTCCCATAATGCCTCATGTCTGCTCTAAATTCTTAGATCTCGTTTGCCACCATCCAGCACAAATGAAGTCCACAGCTCTCAAGCCCCTTTTCATCAGATAAGTGAATATTTTTATTTACACTTGTTGACTTCATTTTCCTCCCCTCCCTTAGTTTTCATATGTTTGAGCTTTAGGGACCATCTTCTTCCCTATTCCCGTTTGCCTCTGTGCAACTAAGTGCTTCGCACTGTCTTTACTTTACCTTTTCTCTTTAAAGAAAAAAAAAACTTGCTTTTCTGAAGAGTATTCATCCCTGTTTTTCTTAGCTTCTGCTGTGTAGTTCTCCTTTAAGCTAAACTGAGTGTGTATGTGTGTGTGTGTGCACGCATGTTCGCGCGTATCTGGAGTTTGTTGGTTTTTCTTACCGACATTATGTCAGATAAACCAACTGGATTTAAAAGATGCATTTCTTGTGGGCACAAAATTCCAAATTCTGATGCCCACAAGAAATGTGTCTTTTGCCTATGTTCTGAACATCTTCAGGTTGACTGTAACATTTGTGCGGCCTGCAATCCATGTGCCCTGTTGGACAGGAGGAACAAAATTGATTTTGAGAGGAATATAGCCTGTTTTTGGGGCTCAAACCCATTTTAAGCCTTCCCGCTCTAAAGATCTTAAGACTGATGGATCCAGAGCCTTTAAATTCATTCAGTTCCAAGCTTCCACCAGATTTGATGGTTTCCTTGGGTCAGAGCAAGTCCATAGATCTGATAACTATACCGGATCTGACAGATGCCATATTGACTAAGGATTCTCCTGTAAGAAGGTCTTTCTTGAATCCGATAATTTTGGATCCGAGGCCCAGGAACCAGATGCCACTGTCTATATTGAAGCGTGCTTCTTTGGCTATTATCCCCAAGATTACATTCCCAGCCAAATCAAGACACTCCTCAGCTTCTTCTGGATCTTCTCAATTCCTCTCTCAATCAGACATGAACAGAATGATGCGGAGTTTTCTCAAGGCACAAGTACAGATGGGACTTTTAGCATCTCTTTCCCATCCAGAATCCATGACATCTCTAATTCCAGCTTTACATGCTCCTTTTCAGCAACCCATTGCTGTGGAGCTCCAGGATCCAGGTATTCTGAGAGAGTCATTGATGTATCCGAGAATAGTGCTTTTCTCAACTCCATCAGGGTCCCAGTCTGGTTCCACTCCGATCTCATCAGATTGGAGCAGGTCTTGGATCCAGGACGTTGGAGCCGACTCCAGGGGTTTGGCTTCAGGTCGACCCTGTTGGACCAGTCCCTTCCCCAAGGAGCTTCGGCTTTTAACAGCTCGGGTCCAATACTTTTTGGTGGCTTTGGATCCAGGGTAGGTTCCATCCCTTCACTTTAGGAAGCTTCAGCTCCTAGAGAGAGAGGGAAGGGGTCTCCTCGAGTCAATCAACCTCAGGTGGTAGAGAGGACCTTCTCTAGGCTTAGAACTGCATCACCTCAACCCCTGGATGCTAGACAGTCCACATCTTTTCTGAGCCCTGATCCCATACATCCTTTCTCAAGTCAGTCCTCCGAACAAGCTTCCAGACTACGGCCACACCTCAGGGAGTTGCCTACTCTTCTACTTCCTCCCCTGAATCCCCCACAGGAGAGGTACATCATAAGGAAAAGTGCAAGCAGAGAGTCTTGGACTCCCCGCTGGAGTGCTTAACTGAGGACACAGATTTCAATGAGGGAGAGGGATTCCCAAGATCTCCACCTGGAGATGTCTCTTTCAGTGGCATTTTAGAAATTTTAAAGTAGAAAAGTGGATGGTCCCCCCAACCTCCCTCTTCTGAGTAGTTGGTGTTTTTGGAGGCCTTTGGGGCAGGCACATCTATGTCTTGCGTGACCTCCCCCCATCAGATGAGCTGATTGATCTACTCTTCCGTGAGGTGTGGAAGGAACCCGACACCTCAGAGCCCATTTCAAAGTGAGTTGATAAGTATCTAAGCCCTCCTACCGACAGACTTCATTGGAGCAAGAGCATGCCCGTTGATGCAGTTGGGGTGGCAGCAGCCATGAATAAGGAGCTGGGTGAGCAATGCTTCACTGTCCATGGCCCAAACAGAGAGTCTCGGGCTTTGCACAGGCATGGAAAGCATGTCTATGCCTCATATACTTTAGCACTGAGAGCATTAAACTATCTAGTACACTTCACCCAACTGCAAAGGGACTTGGTAAAAGAACTCATCAACTCTCCTACAGAGACCTTGTTGGAGGAGGACCTCAAGTAATAGTTGGCCACTTTCTATTCTATAGCTAACTCCTCTATGAGGTTAAACTCTAGCACAGGGCACCTCTCGAGCAACCAGTGCAGACATAGCCATCAGGAGACATGCCTGGATGAGGCTGTGTGGGTTTACAGAACCCTTTAACTCATCTTTCACCAACACCCCCCTTCAATGCTTCATCCCTTTTTGGACCATCGGTCAAGGAGGCACTCACTCGCAGTGAACAGGAGAGAAAGATCTTAATCTGAAGTAGTTAACTTCATTTGATCATCAACCTGTGGGTTCCGGATCCGATACGGATCCGAGCCGGCAGCTTACCAAGCTAAAGATCCGAGCTCCAAGCTCCCCCCCTTACCCATACTACCCTGCAACCTCCTTTCAATCCCCAGATCTCGTTTGCCGCGACTTCGCCACCAAGAGATTTCTGAACTCCAGAAGGTTAGTTAGGTCTAATCTAGTTTTTCGGTGTGTGTGTGTGTCTGCCCTGTCTGTGTGAATCACTTCATAACTCTCCCCTTATTCTCCTTCGGGTGCCTTTAGTGTATAGTTTTAAAATATTTGTAGTTTAGAAAGTTGCTTAACTTTTGGTTGTGTAGGCCCCCCCTTCCCGCCCTTAGCGAGTGTGTTTGTGTGTGTGTGTGTGTGTGTGTGTGTGTGTGTGTGTGTGTGTGTGTGGGTCTGCCTGTCTTAGTTGTCTAAGGAATGTCTGAAAGTCAAAAACCTACTTTCCCTAAGTGCACAGAGTGTGGCCACAAGCTATCCCCGTCTGATAGCCACACTCTATGCGTAGTCTGTTTGGGGGTCCCTCATTTATCAACTGGCTGCAAAATCTGTGCTACCTTTAACCCCTGGGCCCTGTGGGATCGCAGGACCAAGCTGATTCTTGCGGGTCTCTTACCCGCAGAGTCAGCTACTTCTTCTGCTCCTTCATCTTCTTCTTCAGCCATGGCTGTGGCTGTTCAGCCTTCCGGCCCTCCTCTTCTGTCCAGGACTCACACTCCCACCTCTACACAGGGAGAGAGAGAGGCCAAGAAAGACAGACATAAAGAAAAAGTGAGAGATAAAGAGAGAGAAAAGGAAAGAGACAGAGACAGAGAGAAGGGTCTCAAGAGGCAGGCAGACTCGGATCCGTCGGCCCCTCCCGCCAAGGTGTTGGTGTCTCCACAATAAATTGCAAGGCCGTCTTCCCCTCGGCTCTGTTCTCCACGATTCTCCCTGGAGCTGGAGGAGGCTCAGCCCACCTCGAGGTCGTCCTCGCATCAGCACTCCCGGCTGGTGTCGGTGGCATCCTCAAGGTCTACTAGGAGCCTCTCTGAAGCTGATATGGACTGGACGATGATGAGGTTTCTGCAAACTCAATTGCAGATGGGGAGTGTTGCTGCCCCCCCCCCCAGCTGGAGCAGGGAGTTCGGCCTCGACATTCTCCCCGATAGCTCCTTCTCCGATCCACCCTCGGGTTTCAGAGTCTGTGGATCCAGGGAGTCGGTGCCAATGGTACCTCCTACTTCGATGACGGCATTGCCCTCCAGCCTGTCGGATCCCTTGTCGGATCCGAGCTCTCGGAGTCGAGATCTGGGCATTGGATCCGAGGGGATGAGTGTGTCATCGGCCCTGTTGTGGTCGTGGCATACAGTCTCCTCAGGCCTGGCTGTGCCAGCCTCAGCTCCAATCCTTTTGTTGGATCTGAGGGGTACGGCTACCGACACCTCCCACTTTAGGGAAGCTGGTCCCCCTTCGGATTTTGACGTTGTGGAGATGGTTCTCTGGTGGATCACGACTATTCACTCTTTCCTCGGAGTCCGTCCCTGCTCCCTTGCAACTGAGTTTGTCTTCCATCATCTAGTCCTTCCAGAGACAGCCTGTATCCGGTATGCCCCAGACAGTTCCCCTTGAGGAATATGAGACGGTTTGCGAGCCGTCCCTGGAGAGTCCCCCTGAGGAGGTTCCTCGCAAATGCCCGTGCAAGCGGAGGCACATGGACTCCTCTGAGCCCCTCACGGAAGATACTGACTTGGAGGAAGGGGTAGGTTCCCCCAGATCACGCCCCGAAGATGTCTCCTTTGGAGAAATTATGGAAATTCTTCACCAGAGGTGGGGTTGGTCCGCCCAAAGGCCTACCTCTGACGAGTCAGTATTTCTGGAGGCGTTCGATAAAGGCCCATCTACCTCTTGGGTGTCCCCTCGACCACCCTCTCGTGGACCTTATCACTACCAGAGCCTGGAAGGAACCGGACACTGTGGAGCCAATACCCAAATGGCCCGATAAGGTATTGAGTCCTCCTGCAGACAAAGCAACTTGGAGTAAGGGTTCCCCAGTTGATGGCATGGTGGTGGCGATGGCCACCAAAAAGGAACTCGCCCAGGAAAGTTCCTCGGTCCATCCCTCAGACAAGGAGTCCAGGGCAATGGATCGTCTTGGAAAGCAGACTTTTGCTTCAGCTACGTTTGCTATAAGGACACTGAATTACTTGGCCCACATAATCAGACTGCAGCATGCCGTTTTGAAAGAGTACGCTGAGTCGTCCCCCCCGAGTCTATTTCGGCCGAGGATAAATGGACTTTCTCGGCTCGTATGGCCACTCTCAATTCTGTGTCAAATACGTCCATGCATTTACTCTCTCATGCCACCGAGGGAGCCGCTAGGGCAGCCGGGTCCGGTATTGCCATGAGGCGTCATGCCTGGCTCCGGCTTTGCGATTTTTCAGAACCTTTCAAGGCATCCTTCGCTAACGCCCCTTTTGACAGTTCGATCTTGTTCAGGAAGACCGTCCAAGATACGCTTATCCAGAGTGAGAAGGATGGGAAAACGCTGTCAGCTGTCGGGATCCGCTTCTCTAACCCTCAAAGGTTCTTCTCTAGGAACCAGTGGGGGCAAAAGAAGCTGTGGTTCCGGAAATCTCAGCAGTTCCAGAACACTCAGGACTCCTTCTCACCCAGAGGCAAAGGGGGACAAGGTGGACGCCAGCCCAGAGGCAGAGGGGGACCTAAAAACTTTGGGTCACGGGAACCCTTTTCCGATCAATCTGCTCCACAGCCCTGAGGGGTTGCCCAACTGCTCCTCTCTGGAGGCAGTCAGGGGGTGTTTCTCGAGGCACCTAGCCCAATGGAAGTCCATCACGTCAGATCACTGGGTGCTAATTCCCCTCATAAACAACCCACTTTGTACAAGACGTCTCCCAGACGTCCCACCCGCTCAAAGGGAGGCAACAGCTTTGGAGATAAGAAGCTGCTAGAAAAAAGAGCAATCCATCCAGTGCCCCCAGGCCAGTCCAGATTAGGCATCTATTCCAGGTTCTTTTTGGTGCCAAAAAGGACAGGGGACTTAAGGCCGATTCTCGACCTATCCGCGATGAACCTGTCTGTTGCTAAGGCCACTCTTCAATCCATCCTGCCCTTTTGGCAGGAGGAAGACTGGATGTGCTCGATAGACCTGAAGGATGCGTACTACCATATTCGGATGGACAGGCGATCCAGGAGGTTCCTCCGCTTTCGGCTAGGAGCCAGTCATTACAAGTTCAGGGTCCTACCCTTCAGTCTCATGACAGCCCCCAGGGTGTTTACCAAGGTCATGGCAGTTGTAGCGGCCCATCTGAGGTTTCAGGGCATTCAGGTCTTTCCGTACCTGGACGACTGGCTTCTCACTGCCTCCACCTGGCATCAACTTGTACTAGCCAGGGATTTCTTCCTTCAGTTATCTACCTGGCTGGGGATCACAATAAATTTCAAGTCTTCCTTCCAACCTGTTCAAATTCTACATTTCATAGGAACGAGAATAGACTCTCTTCAGGCCAGGATATTTTTGACTCCAGACAGACTTCACAGCCTGGCTCTGCATGTATTGGTGCTCCTTCAGTCCCCTGCACCACCAGCAGAGTTAGTCCTGAGAGCCCTAGGGTCCATGACAGCAGCTATAAACCTCATTCCTTGTGCTCGTCTGCATATGAGAGTTTTACAGTGGACTTTACAGGTTCAGTGGTCTCTACTACATCAGTCTCTAGACTTTCCGATCCCTATGAGCAGAGTGTGCAAGCAGTGTCTCACGTGGTGGCTTCAATCCTAGGAATTGCGAGAAGGACACCCTTTTGTTGCACCTCCCCCCCCAAGCCACAGTGACCATGGACACCTCCCGCTTAGGGTGGGGGGCACTGCTCAGGCAGGACTGTCCAAGGCACGTGGACTCAGAGCGAAACCATTCTGCATATAAATGTTCTGGAGATGAGAGCAGTCCTTTTAGCGTTGCAGGCCCTCCATGCCTCTCTTCCTCTGGGAACTATTGCTATCCAGTCAGACAACATGTCAGTGGTCTGGTACATCAGCAAACAAGGGGGAACCAGGTCTTATCCACTTTGTTGAGAGGCCATGAGAGTATGGGAATGGGCGATCTCCACCAATCGCTTTCTGATAGCAACCCACATTCCGGGTCGGTCCAACATCTTGGCAGACAAATTGAGAAGGACTATCCTTTCACCTTACGAGTGGTCTCTGAACCCTTATGTAGCGGACCAGATCTTCCTCAACTGGGGTCAGCCTTGCTGCGATCTCTTCACATCGCCGTCCAACGCGAAGTGCAGCGAGTTTTTCACTCTAATTCCCCTGACGGGGGAAGCCCCCAGAGACGCTCTTGTCTATGCTTGGTCACCTGGTCTTCTTTATGTGTATCCCCCACTTCCACTCATGACAACGTTTTTACAGACAGCTCGTTGGTTGGGAAGCAGAGTTATCCTCATAGCACCATTCTGGCCTTGTCAAGTTTGGTTCCCTTGCCTGCGGTCTCATCTCCTAGCTCTGCCCTGGATCTTGGATCCCATTGCTCCCCCGAATCTGGACATCCTCAAGCTCACAGCTTGGTTACTCCAGTTCCATTAGTTGCTAAGACTCCCAGTATCTCTCACCTAGTTAAATCCATTCTAATACCGGCACATAAGTCCTCTACCAGGAAAGTCTACAGTAGTAAGTGGAAACGTTTTTCCATTTGAGCTTCAGAGAGAAATCTGGGTCCTTTTACCGCTCCTGTTCCAGCTGTGTTAGACTTTTTGTCTCATATTTTCCAACAAGGGGCTAGCTCTTCCACAGTGAAAGTACAGCTGGTGGCTATTTCCCATTTTCATGTTGGGGAAAATTCAGGCTCCCTAGCTGCTGCCAGAATTTGTAAGACTTTTTTGAAAGGTACTTTTCTTCTGAGGCCTCCTGTTAAGAATCCTTCCCCGCCGCGTGATCTGACTTTGTTCCTTCTGGCTTTCGTTGCGCCCCTATTCAAACCTGCAGCATCAGTTGACTTAAAATTCTTATCATGGAAAATGGCCTTCCTGGTGGTTATTACTTCAGCCAGGAGAGTGTCGGAACTTTAAGCCCTGCGTATGAAACTGCCTTACCTAGTGTTTCACAAGGATAGAGTATCTCTCAGGACTAACCCGTCCTTTCTGCCTAAAATTGCTTCGGAGTCAAATATTAATCAGTCAATTAATTTGCCTGTATTCTTCCCTAATTTTCAAAATAAAGGGGATCACAAACTTCATTTGCTTGATGTGCACAGGCAGTTACATTTTTATTTGCATAGGTCCAAACCTTTCCGTAAATCTGATCAGCTTTTTGTTTCCTTTGCTAGACCCTTTTTGGGAAAACCAGTTTCAAAAGTGACTATCGCTAAGTGGATTTCACTTTGTATTTTGCAAGCTTATAGAGAACTTGGATTACCAGCCCCAGAATGGGTTCATGCTCACTCTACCCATTCTATGGCTACTTCAGCTGCATTCTGGTCTAGAGTTTCTCTGTACGATATCTGTTTGGCTGCTACCTGGGCTTCCTCTCACACCTTCATTACTCATTATAAACTAGATTTGGTGTCTAGAGGAAGGGCTTCCTTTGGCTCTGCAGTGCTCCGGAATATCCTTCCTTAAGGGCCTCCCAAGATTTGGGTAGCTGGGGACTCTGTCCCACAGGTTGATGATCAAATGAAGTTAACTACTTCAGATAAAGAAGTTATGTACTCACCATAACATTCCATCTGAGTAGTTAGACTTCATTTGTCAGCAACCTTCCCTCCCTCCTTCCCCCTGACCTTGATGGTTATTTGTCTGTTTGGGCTCGATGTCCTGAATGTGTAAAGCCTGATGTTTGAGTTCAGGTCAGGTCCTTTTAGCTTAGGTTGTTGGGTGTCACATTGCTAGGTGGCAAACTCGATCTGAGGATTGGAAGGAGGTTGCAGGGTAGTATGGGTAAGGGGGAGGAGCTTGGAGCTCAGAACTTTCGTTTGGTAAGCTGCCGGGTCAGATCTGTATCGGATCCGGAACCTACAGGTTGCTGACAAATGAGGTCTAACTACTCAGATGGAACGTTATGGTGAGTACATAACTTCTTTTTTGGGGTAGGGATCAAATTTTCTACCCCATAGAGGTCCTTGTCAAGGAACCAGCGAGGTGCCAAGAAACTCTGGTTCAAAAATATCTCAAGGTTCTTCCCAGGATCCTCAAGAAGAGTCCTTCTCCAGAGGAAGAGGCTTTAATAACAGACACTGCCTAAGGGGCACAGGACAGAATCAGAGCTTTAGAGAACCTTTTTCTGATAAGCCCTATCAGCATTCCTGAAGCGTTGCCCAACTAATGTTCTCTGGAGCCAGTCGGGGACTGTTTGTCATTGCACCTAGACACCTGGACAAATTTAACCAACAATCTTTGGTGCTAAATGTAATTTCCAAAGGTTGCTATATTCTCTTTTTCCTTCCACCTCCAAGTTCCTGGAGGATTCTCCCCCATCGTACCACCCAGTCAGAGGGAGTTTGTCATCCATGAAGTTCAGAAACTTCTAGAAAAAAGAGTCATCCAAAAGTTTGCATCCGAGCAACAAGGATCCAGAACTTATTTGTGCTTTTTTTTTATCCCAAAAATGACAGGGGACCTGCGACCGATCTCAGATCTAAGCAAATTAAACCTATATGCCAAGAAGTCAAAAGTTCCAGATAGTTATAGTCCAGTCCATTTTGCAGCTTTTTCACAGGACAAATGGATGTGTTCTCCGGATTTCCAGGACTCATACTATCATACCAAAATAAGCAGATCGTCCAATCATTATCTATTCATACCCTGCCCTTCGGTTTCACCCCTCCCCCCCCCGGTGTTCACCAAATGCATGGAAGCGGTAGTAGCTCACCTGAGACTATGAGGATTCCAGGTGTTTCCATATCTGGACGATTAGCTCCTTACTGCATCATCAAAGCATCAATTTCTCTGAGCCACACATTATATACTACAGTTCTTCAATCTTTTGGGTATCACAGTGAATCTGGCAAAGTCAAAGCTAACTCCTGTGCAGAAGTTGGAATTCATAGGAATACAATTGAACATAATTACTCAGATTGCGGCATCACCCCACCAAAGGGTAATATCTCTGAGACAACAGGTACAAGTTATTCTGTATTTGCCAATTCTTCCAGCAAGACTGATTCTGAGAGCACCAGATTCTATGTTAGCAACAATACTATCGGTACCCCGAGAGATGTTTTTCATGCGGGTGCTTCAGTGGACACTGGTGGTTCAGTGGTCCATTCTGTTTCATCTGTTATCTGTTCCCATCAAATTGACTCCCAGTTTTCCATTGTCAGCTCCAGTGGTGGATGCTATCGGATAAGCTATACGTCAGCAGGCCATTCTCTCTTCTTCCCCCACAGTCACAGTGACCAAGGATGCTTCCCTGTTGGGGTGGGAGGTCATTATCAGGGGAGATTGGTCCAAGGCATGTGGTCCCTGACAGAGACCAAATTGCATATAAATGTCCTAGAGATGAGAGCATTTCTTCTGATGTTACAAGCTTTTCACAACTGCCTCCCTCTGGGGATGATAGCAATACATACAGACCACATATCAGTAGTCTGGTATGTCAGCAAACAAGGTTGATGCGGTTTTCTTGGCTAAGAGTGTTCTGCAGACAGCTAATTCTGGTGGTTATTTGCATACGTGGCTCTAGTGCTAGTTTGGCTAGAGACTTTTCTGTTGTTTCAGAGAATGATGAGGAATCTGATGAGGACAATGGTGATTTCCTAGTTGACACTGAATACACTCACTCTGATTCTTCAGAAGGTGTTCACTTTTTCTCACATGACTGCAATATGTTGTGTTGTTTTTAGTTGGTAACAGTTCAGAACTACCCCAGAGCTAGGCAGGGTATAGAGGATGAAATGCCCAATTCTGTGACTAATCCCCCTTCACTTACCTGCCTTGGAAGATGTTTATAAAGCTGCCTGCAAGACACTAGTACCTGTTCCAGCAGTCCCTAAACAGCCTCAGAAAATATAGGATCTCCTTGGATATGACAGGTCTCTTCTCATTTCACATGACCCAGCTGGAGTCTCTTTAGCTGCCTGCTGAAATAAAAGGCCCTTGACTTCATCTAATCTTAGGCCCCCAATAAAGACAGAAAAATGGTTATCTCTTCAGGACAAAAGAATGTCTCTTCCTAGTAATCTAGCTTTTACAATGTTAAATTATCTTTGCTATATGTGAAAATTTATTTTACAGTGTATGTGTACACTTTGGATGATTTTGCTACGTCCTTATCTGCAGTGCACACATCTTAAATGAATGAAATTATTTCTGATTTGACTCGTTTTTCAAAACATGCTTTGAGAATTATATTGAATGTACAGATACAGTCTTGAGGAATGCTATTTTTCTGTTGTATTAAGATGGTATGCCTGGTTACGAAATCAGAATATCTCTGGAGATTTAAAAGACAAAATTTTGAATACACGTTTAGATCCTCAAACAGTGGGTGATAGAGGCAAATTAATGCATGGTATATCTTTGGACCCCTAAGTTCTCCCCAAACAAACTTCTTCCTTCTAGGGGAAAAGCAAACAATAATCCCAGCCAAATAATGGTCAGGAATCCAATAGGAAATTGCAGGAAGATAATTCTTCAAAACTAAACAAGAGACATTCCTTTCTGAAAAACAATCAACCCCCTACAAAGGAATGATTACGCTGTGTTCACAGAGTACCCCTACCTCTGCTCTTCCTTCTGTTCTTCCTTCCTGCAGGCACTGTCTCTCTATGTCACTCTCTTTCTCCCTCTGTTCCTCTCAACCCTGCTTCCTGGCTGCAATATTGACAGATAAATGGGTTCTGGAATAATTGGGAGAGGATACACTTGGCATTGGATAGAAAATCCTCCCTTTTTCAGGGGAATTCCCCTGCACCGACCAGACGAGGCAGAGTTGCTTCTTCCAGTTCTCCATCATATGGTAAAAGTAGGGGGTCATAGAACCAGTGCCGAAATACACAAAGGTAAAAGGTTTTTATTACAGAAGCTTTTTGATACCAAAAAAGAGCGCTGCTAGAGACCCATCCTAGATTTGTCCTTTCTAAGTACCATTGTAAAAGCTCTGAAATTCTAAGTGGTAACCTTACAGTCGCTCCTAGCGTTGCTTCCTGCTCATTGTTTCATGGTGACTGTAGATCTCAAGGATGCTTTCATACTCTTATTACTCCCAGTTTCAGAAAATTTTTGATATTTGCTGTATCCAGATTAAATTGTCAGTTTTATGCATTATTCTTTGGGCTATCTACTGCACCTCGAGTGTTTATAAAATGTCCAGCCGCAGTGGTTGCCAATTGAAGAAACCTAGGTAAATACATTTTTCCGTATTTATATGACTTGCAGATTTGTGCAGATTCTCTGTCCATATGCTTGGAGTCCTTAGGCAAGGTTGCATCCCACCTTTCCCACCAAAGCTTCAAATCTTCAAATTGAACCTTCAAAAGTCCTTCCTCACACCTTCTCAATGATTTTTTCCTGGGATATTTGATAGACACAGTAGAAAGGATAGCCTTCTTTTCAGAAGACAAAGTCCTGACTTTTTTTTTTATTTCTGTTTTCTAGACATGTAGACATGTCTTCAACAAGAGAGTTCCTCAGATTTCTAGGCCTCATGGCCTCAGTGATCCTCATGATACCACTTGTCAGACTGCACTTCAAAAAAAATTCAGTGGTACTTGAAGAATTGTTGAAACCATCACCTTCGTCCCTTGGATTTCCAAGCAACAGTAGCGGGATTCGTGAAACAAAAACTGCAGTGTTGGAGGAATCGTCTGTCTCCGAATCCAGTACTCCCTTTCTCTCTCCAGTCCAGTCTGTCCAGATGGATTCTACAGATTTTGTGTGGGGAGAAGTGTCCATGAGAGTGCATGTGCAAGGCTTGTGGGGTCCTCAGGACACACCAGAGCAAATAAATGTAAAAAAGATGTTTGGAGTAGTTCATGCCTTGAAAGTTCTTCACCCCTTATCTTCTCCAGGTCCTCTTCTTTAGGTCACAGGCATCACTCCTGTGATGTGGTAGATGACCAAGCAAGGGGGGTGCAAGGTGTTATGCCCCTGCACTAGCCCAGTAATCAAGGAACCTCAATCCTCACCACTGGCAACAGTGGGGGATGTACAATTGGGAGGATGACAAGTACATACACAATAAAGTGCAATTTCCTTTAAGAGCACACAGTGACCACAGTCACTCGGGGGCTAGTTTCTCCCTCTTTCTCCAGATCCCAGTAAGACTCACCACTGACACAGCTATAGGGTTGAGATCTTGGCGAAACCAAGATATCCAGCACCCTCTCTGTCCAACCAGTGCTTCGTGTCTCTGCCCAAGTAGCTGACACACACACACTTTGAGATTTGATTTACACACACACACACACACACACACACACACACACACACACACACACACACACACACACACTCTCTCTCCTAGGAAGGGCTATCACAGGTTTACTACGTATGCCCCCCTTTTGCCAGGCTATAAGGTAGTTATCACTGCCACCAGTCAACTCTTTTCAGCTACTTTAAGACCCTTAACAAAGGGTGTCTAATCTTACTATGTAATGTTACTATTAACCAAATGGTAGTTTGTCCAAGAGCAAGGCTATTAGGAGTGAGCTGCACAGTGTCAGCAAATAAATATGCAAGTACTGTAAGAGCTTACATATCTCTAGACAGACCAACAACAACTAAAAGGTTTAAATTTATTTAATAATAGATAATAAAAGAACAAGACAATACTAAATATGTATTCACAGTGACTTCAGAGTTCAAAATCACAGGAAATAGTTAAAACAACATTGCAAGATAGTCTCAAATAAGTACAGAAAACATCTAAACTAATCTTTACTGTATTCTTTACTGAATCTAAAATAAATTATTGTACTACAATTAACTTACTTACAGAGCCAGGCAAGACAGATGTGGTGAGTGGATGTTTCCAGCTGATTCTGCCAGGACAAAGACAAGATACAAAATGCAGTCTCTCTCGCAGAGACTTCTTAAATTAATATTACAGATATTACTGCTGGAATACTTGCAGAATGACATCACCTTTTGTCATCTGACTTCAGTTCCAAGGCTCAGAAACAACCACTGAGGTAGCATTTAACATCTACCTGTGAAAATACATAAACAAAGGCTTTTCCTCAGATGTTTGCAGATCCTGGAAGTCCTAAAACAACAAAACGCTTCTACATCTCAAGCCTAGTAATTCTCTCTTTCAAGACAATGCAAAAAACCTCTAGTTCTAACAGTTACTGTACTGAAACTGAGAGATGATATCTTTTGTTTATGGCCCAGCTATGAAGTATCTTAATTTCAACCATTCTTCTGAAGTTTTGCAAGTTAATCTCATGTGTTTCAGTCTCCCCTGTTAAGCAGCTACAATAGTGTATAAAAATATCTCGTCAGCACACGTCTATACAATATGACATACAGTTCTGACACATTTGTAACAGACATATGAATCATGTTGATATTCACAAATGACATATAACTATTTACAAAATTCCAGATAGTTGGGCTGGCAATCTTTCCTTTTGGGACACAAGGTTGTATCCTCTTTGCCAGTTGGCAATGCTGGACTGAGAGATTGTTCAGTAGTACTCTGTGGCGCTTTAGGACTCATACATTCTGTCAGAGCAAAACACTGTGGCAGACAGACTAAGCAAATCCTAGACAAACCCTCAAAAGTGGAAGCACCATATAGTGGTCTTCCAAAACTTGATCCAGATGTGGGAAGCACCTCAAGTAGATCTGTTTGCCTTTTTACAAAACAGACAGCTGAAAGATTCTGTTCAAGATATCCTTGCAGCTATGTTTGGAAGACAGATTGTCTATCTTTCCCTTGGCCAGGAATATTATGTATGTATTTCTATTTTTTCTAATGATTTCCAAGGTACTTCTAAAGATTCAGAAATAATTACCAAAGGTCGTTTTGGTAACCCTTTTTTGGCCCAGGCAGTGTTGGTTCTCCCTTTTAATGGAATTAGCCAAGGGCAGTTGCCAGAGACTTCCTCACACACTGGATCTGCTCACACAGCATCAGAGGTGAATGGTCCACCCTAGCTTAGAGCAACTGCAACTGATAGCCTGGATGGTTTTATTTTGATACCTTTTAGGGATTTTCCTTGAAAATTTGTATTTAAGGAGGCAAGAAAACCTGCAACTAGAAAATGTTATATTTACAAGTTGAAGAGAATTTCTAGGTTGTGTCTAGCCAATAACAGAGGTTCTTGAAATGGTTTTGACATCTCTGGTTTTGAAATACTTGGGTGAGCTACTTTGCACTGGTTTGTCATATACTTCTATCAAAGTGCATCTTGCGGCCATCTCAACTTGTGTGCTTTTAGTTCCTCCTCTTTCATCACCTTTTATGGTCACACAGTGTAGAAAGGGAGTGTTGCACATCAGATCCCCTCGAAAGCAAATTCTTCCTCCATGGGATCTCAACTTTATTCCTGAAAACTTGACCTCACCTCTTTTTGAGCCTATCTCTCAGGCTGATTTATGGTTCATTACCTGGAAGACTGTTTTATTCATTGGTCTGACATCTGTAAGGTAGGTCTCTGAGTTGCAAACTCTAATGGTGGGTCTTCCCTATCTGATTTTTCAGAAGGACAGCGTCATGCTATGTGGCTAATCCATCATTCATGCCTAAAGATGTTTCTGAATTTACCTTGAATCAAGCCATCAGCGTCTCACTGTTTTACTGTGATCCAAAATTAATGGTGAAAAGATTCTCTATACCTTAGATGTGTACAGACAGGTCAGGTCTGTTGACAGAACGAATTCCTTTAGGAATGCCGAACAGCTGTTTGTTTCTGATATGAGGGCTAAGAAAAGTCAAATTGTCTCTAAACAAACTGTTTCACAATGGTGTCCTCTGCTGTTGTTTTCTGTTACTCCCACCATGGTAAATCGCTTTCAGGCAAGGTTAAGGCTCACTTGAAGTCCTTATCCTCTTTGATGTTTTGTTGGAAAGGAGTGGACCCTAGAAACATTCTGGAGTATGCAACCTGGATTCCTTTTCAGTGTCCAGAACAGGCTTTTCTAGGATCCTTCTCCAGGGGCCCCTATATCTTTATCCTGCCACTAGCAGGTAGGGTAAGATTTGGAATCTACTCAAAAGTAAACGGAGGCAGTGGGAATGATGAATATAATACAGTTGCCTAAGCCCTACTTACCTGTAACAGTAGATGTTCTAATTTTTCACAGCCTCAGCTGCAGCATCCATCTGTCATCTTCCATATTGTGCATCATTGACATGGCTTTCAACCTGTTTGATTCAGTTGTTGTTGGTTTTTGGTTTTATGCGGTATGATGATTGGCAGCAAATGTACTCTTGCTAGGTGATTCTGGCTTCAGGTACTTTCTTCTTCTCTGTAGAAGTGAAAAGGCTTACACTCTTACTTCCTGAAACAGCTGAAGGCTACTGTCTCAGGATATGCTCACTCAGTCAGCTGTAACAGGAGGAGAGAAGGAGGGGAGTGTGAGCTTTGGAAAGATGGCCAGTACTAGAATACTTTGGCAGTTAACCCAAAATATCACTGAGGCAGTGAGGAATTCAAATATCTACTGTTACAGGTAAGCAGGATTTACACAGCTGTTCTTTCTTCCTCACCATCCAGACCAAACAGATATTTTTCATCATTTTCTTCAGCACCTACTCACCTTAGGAGTCATAGGATCAGTGCCATTAAAAGCCTTCTATTCCAGAATATTAATGGTACAAAACAAAAAGCCTTCTTGGAGACAAGTTCTAAATTTTTTCCATTCTAAATCTGTATTTGAAAGTTCCAAAATTCAAGATGTTGGTCCTTTAGAATCTGTTACCTCTCAATCCCCTAGGACGTTTTATGCTTCACACTTATCAAGAGTGTGACGTCTCTGCACTGGCCCAGTAATCAGGGAGCCTCAATCCTCACCACTGGCAACAGTGGTGATCATACACACTGGGAGGATGACAAGTACACACACATGCAGTAAAGTGCAATTTCACTTGAGCACAGAGAGACCACAGTCAGCCTGGGTCTAGTTTCTCCTTCTTTCACCAGCTCCCCAATAAAACTCCCCAGTGGCACAACGTTCAGCACCCTCTCTGTCCAACCATTGCTTCGTATCCCTGCCCAAGTAGCTGACACACACACACACACACACACACACACACACACACACACACACACACACACACACACACACACACACTTTGAGGTTTGATTTGTATACAAACACACACATACACACCTGGGAAAGGCTGGCACAGGTTTATTAGCTATGCCCAATTCTGCCCAGACTATAAGGTAGGTCCAGCTGCCACCCTTATCAGCTACTATAAGACCCTTAACAAAGAGTGTCCAGTCCTACTGTGTAATCTTAGTTTTAATCTAAATGGTAGTCTGACCAAGAGCAAGGCTATTTAGGAGTGGCCTGTACAGTGTCACCTTATAGATATGCAAGTACTCTAAGGGCTTAAATATGTCTCACAAATATCAGCCACAAAGATAGGCTTAAATATATTTAGTAATAAATAATAAAAGAACAAGACAATACTCAGTAAATTAACGCAGTAACTTCAGAGTTCAAAATCACAGGAAGTATTTAAAACAACATTGCAGGACAGTCTCAAATAAATAAAAAAAAACATCTAAGCTGTAATCTGATGTTGTTAATCTTCATTCATTTATGGTGGACGGGTTTTGGCTCCGTCCTCGGAACCTGCTCAGCTGATATAACAAGCTCATGCCAGCCAAACAACTGTCAAGCTAAGATTACCCATAGTGCCACTCTCCTCATCTCTTCAGATCTCGTTTGCCGCATAGAATTTCAAGATTCTTCAGGTCAGCTCTCAAGCTGTTTCACTTTTTTCACCAGATATTGACTTTTTGCCTTTCTAATCGCGTAGAACCCCTTTATTCTTAGTCATTTATATTTTATGACACTTTCCTCTTGTGTGAGTGAAATTTTCCTTCCCTTTTACCTCACTGGTATTTCTTAGTGCCATCTTTGGTATAGGCCCCTCCCTTTCCCTTACCCTTTGGTAATTTATATGCCATTGTTGATATTCTTCTTCTTCTTCCCTTTACCCTTTTGGGTATTCCTCTCATTTACCATTGTTGGTAGTAAAAAAAAATCCTTTCTTTATGTGTGTGTGAGTGTGCAGCCTATCATGACAGAATATCTTTCCTACTGTTGAATTGTTGTTTTTTCATTACTGATCGTTTACTGTTGTCTGGATATTGTTATAATGGCAGACAAAGAGGCACTACTGGTTTCAAACAATGTGGTAAATGTGGCAGGAAGATGCCAAACTCCGATGGCCATCTGTCCCGTGTCTATTGCCTGGATTGCCAGACTTAAAGGTTCAACCTTTGTGTGAGCTCTGTAAGGGCTTTAGTGCCTGCACCTTAGCCGAGTGCAAGAACAAATTAATTCTAAAGGGTCTTTTAAAAAAAAACTTTCTCGGAGGCTTTATCTGAGGCAGAGGTCTCAACCCTTCTTAAAAAAGAGTCAAAGAAGAGGAGCCAGTCAGTACCATCTCCTCATCCTCAAGAATCAAACACCACTAAAGCCCAGGTTCATACAGAACCAAAACTAAAAATTGCAAAAATGACTTTGACACCTATTCCGGCACCGGAGTCTAAAACTCTGTCCACAGTGCCGTGCTTAACCTCGGAACCAACAATGACTACTTTTCCCAGGGTACCAACCTCTTCCACAGTACCACAGACCCTCTCAGCACCAAAAATAGTCCCTCCATTAAAACTGGTCACAACCCTCCCCTCATCTCAACCTTCTGGTCTTTCAGTCATGGTGCTTATGGTCCAGACACTAGCCAGGACCAGATATTCTCTGTCAGTTGACCCTTTTGTTGGACAGCAGTTAAGTCCATTCCTTGATCTGCGTTAATCTCCATCGGGGATGTCAACCCATTCCACCAGGAGCCTTTTGGATCTCAACGTAGTGAGAGTTGTGGATCAGCTCCTAGCGGCCAGAGGCATCCCAACTCCAGCTAAAACCTCATTCCCACCCGGAGCTGAGGATTTTCTCCACAAACTCCAAAATATGTTCCTCCTTCAACCTCCTCGCAGGTGTTTGGGCCCTCGATGCTGATGCCTATCCCAGTGCCAGCTTCTTCAGTTCCACTGGAAGATCTTACCATAGTTCTGGAGCCTACCTTGTGGTCCATGGCACAATCGGAGCCAACCCATCTTTGAGACCATGACTGGTCTGTCGGCACCATGACCTCTAGTATGGTGCAGATTTTTTTCTACAATGTCATTTACGATTCTGGTTGCTGTGGCAGCTCTGAGTCCTCTCGCAGCTCCTTCCCTGGAGGCGGGCTCGACGGAGCAGGGTGTGACCCTGGTTCTGAAGTTTTCTTTCTTGGTTCTAGGCTCCCATCCCTCTTCCAGGTTATGGAGAGGGCACTCGCCTCAGCAGGTTCACAGTTGGTTTCTTCATTGCCGGAATGCCACATATACATGCCTTCTGGTTCGTAGCTGACACAGTCCACTATGTTGGGACATCGGGCATAGGAACAGCAAGACACCCTACTGCAGGGCACCCTCTCTTAAGAGTCCTTTGCAGATGCCCCCCTGAAGAGCCACCCTGTAAGAGATCATGCAAGAGGAAGCACCTAAATTCCCCTGAGGAATCTGTTGTCAAAGATGCAAATTACGATTAAGGGGAAGGATCCTCACAGTTGCCCCTGAGGATGTCTCCTTCTGAGACATACTGAAGATACTGAAACAGAGGGGTGACTGGAAGCCCACCAACCCTTCTTCTGAGGAATCTGTATTATTGCAGGCTTTCCGTGGTTGACCCTCTACTTCGTGGGTGACCCTGCTTGCAGATGAGTTAGTCAAGCTCATCGTGCAGCACATTTGGAAAACTCTGACACTATTGAGCCAATCCCCTAGAGACTGGACAAAATACCCTCCCTTCCAGAGTATGATCCCCATTGGTCCAAAGGCTTGACAGTAGATGCTATGGTGGTGGCGGCTACCACAAAGAAAGAGCTCGCAGAGGAGAGTCCTGCTGTCCATCCTCCAAGCAGGGTCTTTTGGACTATTGACAGGTTAGGGAAGCAGGTTTATGCCTCATCGACCTTTGTCATATGGTCGTTGAACTACTTGCCACATTTTACCTGTCTCCAGAGAGACCTGATCACGGAACCCTCAGGAACTTTGGCAGAAGCTGTGTCTGATGAGGTACATGACAAAGTTGCCTCACAGTTTGCCACCCTGGAATCCACATCTAACTCGTCCATGTGGTTGATTTCCCATACAACTGAAGGGGTGGGCAGTGCACCGGGTGCAGGCGTTGTCATGAGACGTCATGCCTGGATGTGCTTGTGCAATTTTGTGGACCCTTTCTAGTCTTGCTTTGTCAACGCTGCCATTGATGCCACCTCTGTTTTTGGTCCAAAGGTTAAAGACACACTAGCCAGGTGTGAAATGGATGGTAAGACCCTATCTGCTGTGGACATATGTTTTTCCACTCACCAACGATCCTATTCTAGGAATCAAAGAAGTGGAAAGATGTGGTTCAGGAACTCCTAGGGGCCTTTCCGTGACACAAGTGGTGAGTCCCCCCCCCAGGGCAGAGGGGGGAACTCATCAGAAAGATGCCCCTCCTGAAGCAGAGGAGGTCCGCCTAACCAAGGGTCGAGAGATTCCTTTTCTGGGCAACCATACCAGTGCTTCTGAAGAGCAGCCCGATTGCTTGCCTTTGGAAGCAGTCGGGGGACGATTCTCTCTGCACCATTTAGCCTGGCATTCCATAAAGACATATTCCTAGGTGCAGACAACAATTACCAGAGGTTATAACATCCCCTTCAATCTTTACCCGAGGCCACAAAGGAAGATTTTCAACATTTCACCCAGTCAGAGGGACATAGCAGCACAAGAAATTCAAAAGCTGCTTCAAAAAAGAGTCATCCAAACAGTCCCACCAGACTAAATAGAATCCGGATTTTACTCAAGGTTCTTTTTAGTGCCAAAAAAGACAGGGGACTGGAAGCCAGTTTTGGTACCTCAGCATCCTAAACAAGTTTGTCAGACAAACCAAATTCTGGATGGTCATGGTTCAGTCTATCCTCCCATTTCTGGAGAAAGACAATTGGATGTGCTCGATAGATCTCCAGGACATGTATCACCATATAAAAATGGACAAATGCTCCAGGAAATATCTCTGCTTTCGGCTGGGAGCCAATCACTACCAATTTCGACCACTGCCCTTTGGTCTTTACACAGCACCCAGAGTGTTCACCAAATGTATGGCTGTGGTGATGGCTCACCTGACACTGTAGGGATTCTGAGTGTTTCCATATCTAGATGATTGGCTCTTACCGCCCCCACCAATTGTCTACTGAGTCTCGCCTTACAGTGCACTCTATGGCTAGCAACCTCCTTAGGGATCTCAGTAAACAAAGAGAAGTCAAAACTAGTACCTACTTAAAGCCTAAAATTCATAGGAGCAGCATTCAACAAAAGGTCTTGCCTGGTTGCCCTTCCGCTTCAGAGGCTAAGATCCCAACTCTGAGTGATACTGTCTCAGGACAAAGTCAGAGCTCGTTCAGTCCTTAAACTGCTGGGCTCAATGGCAGCAATGATCACTATAGTTCCTCTAGCAAGACTACACTTGAGATTGCTACAATGGCTGCTAGTGTCACAGTGGTCCCTATTAACACATCCTATGTCACACCCGATCCACATAATGAACTGCTGCAAGCAAGATCTGAATTGGTGGATGAAGCCAGAAATGGGGTTATGGGGTCATCCCTTTTCACCAAGGCTGTAGTGACCACGGACGCATCCCTGATGGGGGGGGCAATTTCAGGGAAAGACAGTCCAAGGCACTTGGTCCCCCGTGGAGGGCAATTTGCATATCAATGTCCTAAAACTGAGGATGGTGCTTCTGGCATTGCAAGCATTCTAGTCTGACCTCCCGTTGGAGACAGTTGCTATCCAGTTGGACAATATGTCGGTCGTCTGGTATATCAACAAACGGGGAACCAGATTCTACCCGTTGTGTCAGGAAGTCATAAGAAGTTGGCAGTGGGTGATAGCCTCCAACCACTTTCTGGTAGCAACGTACATCCCCAGGAGCACCAATGTTATTGTGGACAAACTGAGCAGATGTAGTGTCCTACCTCATCAGTGGTCCCTCAATCCAGTGGTAATGATAGAAATTTTCCGCCACTGGGGCCAGCCTTGCTGCGACCTATTCATGTCCCCCACCAACCACAAATGCAGTAGCTACTTTGCCCTGATCGCCACTCAGGGGGAGTCCCTGAGGGATGCTGTAATACACAATTGGCCCCCAGGGCTACTGTATGCCTTTCCTCCCTTTCCTCTAATACCACAGTTTCTAAAGAAAGCTTTTTGGTTGCTAAGCAAAATAATCCTCATTGCTCCCTATTGGCCCCGACAAGTCTGGTTCCCTTTCCTTTGGCCTCATCTGGTTCACCGACCATGGATTCTGGATCCAACTCCAGGACTTCTATCACACCCACAGGGGTTGATCCAGCCAAACCTATCGAGCTTCAAGCAGACAGCCTGGTTCCTCCACTTCCAGTAATTGTCAGGCAAAATAATCTTTCTTCCCCTGTTTGAAAAATACTTCTGGCTTCCCATAAACTATGTACCAGGAAGGTTTATTATAGTAAATGGAATAGATTTGTGTTTTGGTCTTGGGAAAAAAGGAATAGATCCCTTTTCAGCTCCAATCACTTTGGTTTTACTGCATTCAGGAGCTTCAGCTTCTACTATCCTGTTCCAGTTAGCAGCTATCTCAAACTTTTACAATGGCTTCCAGGATTCCTCTTTAGTATCTCACCGCCTCTGTAAAACTTTCTTGAAAGGGCTTTTATACATAAGACCACCTTTCAAAGAGCCCATTGAACCTTGGAATCCATTGCTGGCCCTACAGTCTTTGACTTGTCATCCCTTTGAGCCTGCGGCCAATTGCGGCATAAAATTCTTGTCTTGGAAGACTTTATTCTTGGTACCCATTACCTCTGCAAGAAGAATATCAAAATTACAAGCTTTTTGTATAAAACGCCCTTCCATAGTTTTCCACAAAGAGAGAGTATCACTTCGAACTAACCCATCCTTTCTACCCAGGGATGTCTTGGAGTTGAATATTAATCAATCTATTGACTTGCCAGTTTTCTTCCCAAATTTTTCAAATAAAAGAGAATACTGTTTGCATTTATTGGATGTACATAGGCAGTTATGCATCTGTTTGGATAGGATTAAATCTTTCCGAAAATCTGACCAATTATTCCTGTCCTTCTCAGGACCCAAGTTGGGAAAATCAGATGTTATGTTGTCCCTCTCTTGCCTTCATTCTTGCTTGTTGGGTTTGGAGCCGATACTCAGCTCCGACTCGACCGCATCCTAAAGCTTGAGAACTGCCACTGGCTCTAGGCTAGACCATATCCCAACATTCTTAGCGAGAGTTACCCAGATCTCTTTTGCCGCTTGAAACTTCGGGATTGATTTGCGACTGGCTCAGGCTAAGTTGTATTTTTTCTCCTTATTTTTGTAAAGAATCTTGATATTTCTTAGTTGTAATTATCCCTTGTAGTTAGGAGTTTCCAGCTGTTTGTGTGTTTCGTATCTATCACGCTATTGTTGCTGTTTGTTGTTGAGGCTGTCGATGTGAGAGTGTTCAATCTCGCCGTTTGTTCTCACACACGGGTTCGGAGCCGATCCTCGGCTCCACGTCGGCCGCATCGCAAAGCTCTGAATCTCAGAGAAGCTCGAGACCAGCCCATATCCCACAATCCTCCCTGCCATTACTCAGATCTAGTTTGCCGCTGCAACAGATCGGATCGAGGAGAGCTCGGACCAGAGAAAAATTTAAGAATTTGTTACTGTTTTCAGATAAGCTGCTTATTTTTTTTGCATAAATAAGTTTATATTTCTTAGTATAATATAGAAGTGGTGTGTGTGTGGTTATTATCATTATATATCCTCATTTTATTCTTCAGGCACCTTTTTGTGGCCTACCCCCTTTTTTCTCTAGGTGTGGTTTGTGAAGTGTCTTTTTGTATACTTATATAGGTATTTTCTATACACACACACATATATATATATATATATATATATATATATATATATATATAAATTAGTGATTAATAGTTGTTTTTTCTCTTGTATCTGCCTAGTGAAGTGTTTTTTTACTTTTAGTCATGTCGGAAAAAACAAAATCCGGCTTTAAGAGATGTCAGTGTGGGCAGAAAATGTCCATTACTGACAATCACGAGTCCTGCGTTTACTGTCTTGGCCCTCTCCACCTTCAAGAGGATTGTTCCATTTGTCATTCCTTTAGCGGGAGGGTCATGACAGATAGACGCAGGAAGCTTATAGACAGAGGATTACTTAAGCCTGCCTTTCAAGAGGCTTTGGACAAGTCGGATCAGGCTTCTAAATCCTCGAAGGGGTCGAAGATGTCGGAGCCAATGTCATCGGCTCCGAGTTCATCTTCTATGGTTCGTTCGCCGGTTCCACAGACCTCGGGGCCGAGCGTCGAACGTTTATCTTTCACTGAGCCCCAGATCTTGGAACCGGTGTCGGAGCTGCCACCACCATCCATTCTTCGGTCAGTGCCATCTTCGGCTCCTTCGACCCGTTCTTCCAGACCGTTATCTGAGACAGATGTGGATCGTGTCATGCAGAAACTCATGGAAAACACGGCCCTTTCCAAGTTGATTGCAGTTTTTTCCCAGTTGGTGTCGGAACTAGAAGGCCTCCCCATATCTCCAACGGGTCCTCCTTCGAGACCCATCCAGATCTCGGAACCGGGAGAGGATGACCTGATGATAGTGGAGCCCTCGGTGCCAAAACCGTCCATTGCACGATCAACACCATTGACTTCGACTCCTTCGGAACCGGTAGGGGAGTCGCGGAGCCGACGGTCTCTCCTCGGTTCCGGGACCGAGAGTCGTACCGACCTGTCGGTGCCGACTCTCCCTCTCGGGGCCTCGGCGCAGAGAGGCTCGGCTCCGTCCTTGGCGTCGGAGCCCACGGCCCCTGGGTCTGGGATGCTCTCGTGTTCTTCGGAACCGTGGGAGTCCTCGGCCCGGGGTTCAGGCGCTTTTGACCTTATGAGGAAAGTATTGTCTGCACAGACAACCACTTCATCAGAGGCGTCTTCTCCTTCCCCAAAAGGGCCGCTTTCTGTTTCTGCCCCCACGACCCATCCAAAGCGTAGAGCCCCATTGCCTCAGCCACCCCCAGAGGGTTCCCCCTGTTCCTTGGAGGCCTCACCAGAAGCCCCCTCTGATGAGGTCCCGAGGAAACGGTTGTGCAAGAGGAGGCACATAGATTCCCCACAGGAATCTCTAATGTCTGACACCGACTTGGATGAGGCAGAGGTGTCACCCTCTGAGGATGTGTCATTTGCAGACATCCTGGAGATCTTGAAACAGAGGAGTGATTGGCAATCCCTAGCCCCCACTGAGGATGAGTCGGTGCTGCTGAAGGCTTTTGGGGCTCAACCTTCTACCTCCTGGGTGACTCTGCCCTTCGATGAATTAATGGAATTGATTGCTCGAAGGGCGTGGGAGGCACCTGACACAGTGGAACCAGTCCCTAGAAAACCAAACAAGTTTATCACCGCCCCCCAGGATAAGACTTATCTCACCAAGGGAGTTCTGGTCGACGCTATGGTGGTGGCGGCAGCCACGAAAAAGGAGATGTCTGAGTCTTCCTCATCTATTCATCCTCCTAATAAGGCCTCTAGGACTATGGACAGATATGGGAAGCGCGTTTTTAGTTCAGCGACTTTTTCCATGCGTTCGCTAAACTATTTGGCTCATTTCACACGTCTGCAGAGGGATCTCATCAAGGAGCTGACAGATACCCTTCAGGGTAACACAGATGCTGCTGTTTCAGATAAGGTAACAGCACAACTTAACACCCTTACCTCCATAGTAAACTCATCCATGAGGCTCATCTCATATGCAGCCGAAGGATCGAGTAGAGCTGCAGCTTCAGCGATTGCTCTTCGAAGACAATCGTGGATGCGGCTGTGCTCTTTTGCGGAAGCCTTCAAGTCTTCCTTTGCCAATGCCCCTTATGATGGTGCCACACTCTTCGGGCCCAAGGTTAAGGAGACTCTGACTCGGTGTGAGCAAGAAGGAAAGACCCTGTCTGCTGTCGGGGTCCGTTTTTCCGCTCCAACTAGACCGTACCCCAAAGGGCAATGAGGCGGGAAAATGTGGTTCCGTAAGAATCAGGGATCTTTCCAAGCCACACAGAGTGATACCCCCTCCAGAGGCAGGGGGGGGGGTAGAAATGGAAGACGCCGCCCCGGCGGCAGAGGGGGTCTGCATAACCAAGGCGACAGGGATTCTGTCCCTGGGAAGCCTTTCCAGCACTCCTGAAAGGAGGCCCGGCTGTCCTGCTCTGGAGGCAGTCGGGGGTCGCTTGGCTTTATACCCACTGGCCTGGCTAAATATTACTTCAGATTCCTGGGTAAAAAGCATTATAACCAGAGGATACAAAATCCCCTTCACATCAACTCCACCTCTACAAAGAAGGTTTCCAGATGTGCCACCCCGTCTGCGAAGCCCAGCAGCTGTAGAAATTTCAAAGCTGCTCAAAAACAGAGTCATCCAACCAGTCCCGGCGGACCAAAGAGGATCCGGAACTTACTCAAGGTTCTTTTTAGTTCCAAAAAAGACAGGGGACTGGAGACCGATCTTAGATCTCAGCAATCTCAACACCTTTGTGAAGAAGGAAACGTTCCGGATGGTCACGCTTCAATCGATCCTTCCATTCTTACAGAAGGACGATTGGATGTGCTCTATAGATCTCAAAGACGCGTACTACCACATCAAAATGGCCAGACCGTCCAGAGATCACCTGCGCTTCCGGCTGGGAGCCAGTCACTTTCAGTTTCGAGCTCTGCCCTTTGGACTCACCTCAGCCCCCAGGGTATTCACCAAATGCATGGCAGTAGTTGCGTCTCACTTGAGACGACAAGGATTCCAGGTGTTTCCCTATCTGGATGACTGGCTCCTCACCGCCACCACCGAGCGTCGCCTCTTGCAAGCCAGAGACTACACAGTCGACATTTGTCCCCACCTAGGGATTTCGATAAACTTCGAAAAGTCTTGCTTATCGCCCTCACAGTGTATTTCATTCATCGGAGCAGACCTAGATACACGATTAACACTGCTAAAGCTCCCTCCAATAAGGGCGTCAACCCTCATACAGCAGGTTCTTCTTCTACTAGAGAGCAAGAAAGCCCCGGCCAACCTGGTGTTGAAAGTTTTGGGACTAATGGCAGCGTCACTAATCGCAGTTCCTATGGGAAGATTACACATGAGGATCCTATAGTGGCTGCTTTTCGCGCAGTGGTCGTTCCAGCACTTACCCCTAGCGCACGAGATTCTGATAACATACTCTTGCAGAGGGGACCTCTCATGGTGGGTGTACAATCAGAACCTCACTATGGGTCGTCCGTTTGTTCTTCCCAGTCCAACGGCAACAATAACCACGGACGCTTCCCTGATAGGGTGGGGGGGCCTATTTCAGGGAAGAACAGTCCAAGGGGAATGGTCCAACATGGAGTACACTCTACACATAAATGTTCTGGAGCTGAGAGCGGTGTTCATGGCGTTGCAACACTTCCAAGCCCTCTTACCTCTAGGAACAGTAGCAGTTCAGACGGACAACATGTCTGTGGTCTGGTACATAAACAAGCAAGGGGGAACCAGGTCTTATCCATTATGCAGAGAGGACATGAGAATTTGGCAATGGGCAGAGTCCACGGGTCGCTTTCTGATAGCAATGCACATCCTGGGGTCATCCAATGTCATTGCGGACAGGTTGAGCAGAGCCATCCTGTTACCTCACGAGTGGTCCCTCAATCCACTGACGGCGGAAAAGATCTTCCGCAAATGGGGCCAACCTTGCTGCGATCTATTTGCTTCCCGTTGAATGCAAAATACAGAAGCTACTTTGCCCTTCTACACCCTCCGGGGGATGTCCCCAGGGACGCACTGATACACGATTGGCCCCCGGGTCTCCTATATGCATTTCCACCTACTCCCTTGATTCCCAGATTTCTACAGAAAGCCAAGAACCTGGAAAGGACAATAATACTCATAGCCCCATTCTGGCCTCGGCAGATATGGTTCCCCTTTCTTCGAGCCCATCAAACAGAGGAACCATGGATTCTGGACCCAGTACCAGATCTACTGACTCATTCGTCGGGGGTTCCTCACCCGACTCTTCAGTCCCTTAAACTAGCAGCTTGGCTGCTCCGCTTCCCTGCCTAGCCAGGTCTGATCTACTTTCCCCGGCAGTTCAACACATTCTGGTTGTTTCTCATAAAGCTTCCACTACAAAACTCTACAGGAGTAAGTGGAAACGCTTTGTGTACTGGGCGTCTAGCCAACACTTAGACCCCCTGGTAGCTCCTCTACATAAAGTTTTGGAATTCTTATCTATCCTCTTTCACAAAGGAGCTTCTACTTCCACACTAAGAGTACAGTTGGCGGCCATATCGAACTTCCATATTGGTGAGGAGGGTTCTCCCATTATGTCTCACAGGCTTTGTAAGGCCTTTATGAAAGGAACCTTCCATCTTAGACCGCCCTTCAGAAAACCTTTCTTTCCATGGAGCTTGAATTTGTTACTGTCGCGACTCATGTTGCCACCCTTTGAACCTGCTTCGTCCTGCCTCCTAAAGTTCTTATTGTGGAAGACACTGTTCCTCGTCGCTGTGACTTCAGCTCGAAGAGTGTCAGAGTTGCAAGCATTATCGGTCAGACCACCTTATTTGATATTCCATCCAGATAGAGTCTCTTTGCTTACAAACCCATCTTTCCTTCCAAAGGTATGTTCAGTTACAAATATTAACCAATCCATAGAACTCCCTACCTTCTTCAAGAACCATACTAACAAGTTGGAGTATATGCTGCACAAGTTGGATGTTCACAGAGAGTTGAGATTTTATTTGGATAGGACTAAAGCTTACAGGAAGACAGATCAGCTCTTTGTCGCGTTTGCAGACAATAAAAAAGGCATGGCAATTACTAAACGTACATTATCTAAATGGCTTGCTGATTGTATAGCCTTTGTATACTCTAAATCAAATCAGTCCTTACCCACCAAACCTAAGGCCCATTCTACCAGATCCGTCTCCACTTCTTTGGGTCATGCAGCTCACTTGCCTTTGGACACGATTTGTGCAGCAGCCACGTGGTCTAAGCCACATACTTTCATCACTCATTATAGAGTGGACAAAGTCTCCAAAGACAGGACATCTTTTGGTTCCAATGTGCTTAGGAACGTTCTTCCATAAGTCACTCGGGGTGATGGAGCTAGGGACGCTACCCATGTGTAAGAACAAACAACATGATTGAACACTCTCACATAAAGAAGTTATGTCCTTACCATAACATTCCATGTGGAGTGTTCATCTCACCTTTGTTCTTACATTCCCTCCCTTCCCCTCCCCACGTGTTTTGGAAGAACGGGTAGGATTAGATTCTGATCGACTTGTCTTAACCCCTTCTGGGGTATATGTTCCCGTGTATCATGGGGTATATGTTTCTACCCTTAGTTATTGCTATGGTGAGAGAGTGTCTCTGAATGCCTGAGAGGGTGTGTAGTTCTTGCACCGGAGGCATTGGATTTTTGGTCTGGTTTGTTTGCAAACCAGATCTGAGTAATGGCAGGGAGGATTGTGGGATATTGGCTGGTCTCGAGCTTCTCTGAGATTTAGAGCTTTGCGATGCGGCCGACTCGGAGCCGAGGATCGGCTCCGAACCCGTGTGTAAGAACAAAGGCGAGATGAACACTCCACATGGAACGTTATGGTAAGGACATAACTTCTTTTTTCCCACTCTCAGGCCTACTAATTCCCCCTTCGTTAGTCCCTACGAATCCGTTTTAGTTAGAGGATTCGTTTTTTCTTTTTGTTTTCAGCCAGATTTAGTTAGAAGGCTTTTTTCCTCTTTTTACTTCCCTTTTCCAGAGGAGCTTGCTGTGTAAGTTAGAGGCATCTCCCCAGTTAGAGGAGCTGTCATTTAACTTAGAGATTCACCTCCTTCAATCCTTCTGTTTTCTTTCCTTCAAAAAACAAAAAAAACCCTTGCCTTCTCGGTCTGTTTGGGCCATTTTTTTTCTATTTTTTTTGTTACTGTTATTGATAATTGTGTAGTTACTCTGTCGTATGTCAGACAAGTTTAAGGAGTCGTAAAAAGAATCCAAGCTTTCTCGATTCAAAAAATGTGATTCCTGCATGCAGAAGATGTCATTGACCGATGGTCATACTAGCTGCGTGTACTGCCTGGGAGCCATTCACCTGCAGGACTCTTGTTCCATTTGTCATGGTTTTAGTTTTAGGGTCCTGTAGGGGTGGAAAAATAAGTTGATTCTGAGAGGGTTACTTAAAGGGCCTTTTGAGGTGTTTGTGGAAGGGGATCAGGCTGGCAAATCTGATAGGCCTAACAAGAAAGCATCTTCGTTGGCTCCAAGCTCATAGCCGTCGAAGGCACAAGACAAACAAACAAGTTTGTCGGATCCAAAGTCAGTCATGTCTGATAAGACATCTCCTTTGGTTCCTCCAGTGTTTTTGGAACCGACCAGGAGCCATAAAAGAAACCGGTCTCCCTCCTTGGAGCCGGTGCATTCTGTACCGCAGTCTCCACTGCTCAAATCTGTGACAGGGAGTCACCGCCCGTCCACCCATTCCTTGCGATCATCTAGGAGCCTTTCAGATGATGATGTGGAGAGGGTGGTGAAGAGGTTACTTAGGACTCCGGGCTTGGCAAAACCCCAGCCCATATGGACATGGAGCCGACTACCCACCTTACTTTGTCATCGATTCCTCTTTCGACTCACCTGAGTTCGGAGCTGGAGTGCATGGAAGTCATTGTGGTGGAACTGCCGGATCTGAAAACCACTGGTCTCTTGGTTCTGACATCTGCTCCGATCTCATCGATACCACCTTCTGTCGACGGATCAGGGGCCGACTCTCCCTTTTTGGCTCTGGGGTGGGAGGCGAGATCGGACCCTTGTCGGATCCTACTCTCCCACTCGGGGCTTCTGCGCAAGTGAGTTCGGCGCCCACATCAGCGTCTTGTTGGGCAGCCAAAAACCATATTGGCCCTTTTACTGCATCCATTTAGAAGATCCTGGAATTCCTAACTGAGACTTTTAACCACGGGGCAGCTGCAGCCACCATTTGCATTCAGCTGGCTGCTATTTCCAATTATCATGCTGGAGAAATGGGTTCCAACGTTATGTCCACTATCCTCTTGAGAACCCCAATAAGAGAACCACCTCCTCCATGGGATCTAAACTTAGTTGTAGCCTTCTTGATTCGCCCTCCTTTCGAACTGGCTACTACTTGTTCTCTGATGTTCTCGACTTGGAAAACAATCTTCTTGACTGCCATTACCTCAGCTAACAGGGTATCAGAATTACGAGCGATTTCCATTTGTCCCCCTTATTTAATTTTTGACAAAGACAGAGTTTCTCTCAGAACCAATTTCTCCTTCCTACCAAAAGTTTGCTCTGAGTCAAATTTAAATCAATCAATAGAACTCTCTGTTTTCTTCCCTAATCATGGCAACGAGGCAGAATATAAACTCCACAAACTGGATGTGCACATGCAGTTACGTTTCTACTTGCACAGGACAAAAGAATTCAGAAAATCCGACCAATTATTTATATCATTTTCAGAAAACACAAAGGGTACTTCAGTCTTAAAAGTAACCTTATTGAAATGGCTTACAGACACCATCACTTATGTTTATAGCTCACAGTGCAAACAATTACCCGGAAAATTTCATGGGCATTCCACTAGAGCATTATCTACCTCTATGGCATTTCAGGCCAGACTGCCTTTGGACTCAGTTTGTGCGTCAGCTACTTGGGTTAATCCTCATACCTTCATCACTCATTGCAAGGTAGATGTGACCTCCCGGAACAGGGCATCCTTTGGTTCCACTGTTCTGAAGAGTTTATTCCCTTGAGCCACCCGAGAAAGAAAGTGCTGGAGACGCTGTCCCAACAAGCAAGAATGAAGGTGAGATAGAGACAACATAACATAAACAAGTTATGTATTCACCATAACGTCCCATGTTTGTTGTCCTTGATCTCGGCTTCCTTCTTGCATTCCTCTCCCTTCCCCCTCATGGAGGATTGAGAGGAATTATCTGGTATTTGGCTCATACCTTTTTCACTCATAACAAATTGGACTTGGTCTCCAGGGGGAGAGCATCCTTTGGCTCAATGGTGCTCAGGAATATTCTTCCATAGGGCCTCCCAGAACATGAAGTACCTGGGGACTCTGTCCCATCCATCATGAATGAATGAGGATTAACAACACAGATAATATCATATAAAGAAGGTATGTTCTTACCATAATGTTCCATCTGTGTTGTTGAGCTTCATTCCTACATGACATCCCACATTCCTAGAGGTTCGGACTTGGTCCAGGTTTAAGAATTGGGTTTTTGCTCAGACAAAGCCTCCAGTTTGTTTCCCCATGTGCAAACTCGATCTGAGGAGTTGAGGAGAGGGGCACTGTTAAAACGTACATTTACACAATTACAATTGTTTATTTACATTTCTATTCTAAGCCAGCAGGGCATGCTGTGGTCACATTTTAGCTCAGTACTTTACACATACTTCTCTATGAATCATATCAATATTCACAAATGATGTAGAATTATTTACAAAATTCCAGATGGCTGGGCTGGCAGTATTTCCCTTTTGTCACAAAGGGTACCAGAACTTGTCAGAGATTTGGGATACATGGCTAGGCTTAAAAAGGCCCTTGTGGGCATTAGCCTAGTAAACACCCGAGAACCTATGAATCTGTGGTAACATATGATCTAAAAAGATACTTACCATCACATTCCCATAGCCAAAGACTTTAGGGAATTTCTTAGATTTTTGTTGTCTTGGTCACATTATCAGTTCTTTGCATTACCCTTTGGATTATGAGAAGCTCCGGGGGTGTTTACAAAGTGTCCAGCTCCAGTCATACCTCATTGCAGATTTAGTAGCATTCAAATATTTCCTTATTTAGATGATTTGGGTGGTGCAGCAGTTAACGTTGTTGCCTCACAGCAACAGGTTCTCCAGTTTGATTCTCGGCTAAAGTGCCTTCTGTGCGGAGTCTGCATGTCCTCCCTGCATTCGCATGGGTTTCTTCTGGGTATTCCGGTTTCCTCCCGCATTCCAAAGACATGCATTTGGAGCATTTCTGCATGCGCTTCCGATGAAAATAGGCTCTGTCCTAGTCGGACTTTCCCGGTCAATAAGATGCCAGTTGTAATTACAATGGATTTCTTCTGTTCTGACCAATCTGCATTTCCAAATAAATATTCAGAAATCCTCCTTGACTCCATTACACAGGATTGTTTTTCTTTTTTTTTTTCAATAATCATTTTTTATTATTTTTCACAACCATATTACAAATTCACACATTATATACAATATATACAAAATGCTTCCATTGGTTAATTTCACATATATATCAACCTCATGTATTGATCAAAGGTACAGCACTCACAATCAAAAGGAAAATAATAAAAAAAAAAAAAAAATCCAACATTAACAAATCCAAGCCAACAATCTGTCTTTTCTGTACATTTTCTATCTAATCTAAGGTTGATTTAGACTATATTCTGGTTCCCGAGAAAAAGTGGATAGTAACCTCTTATGCCAAAATAATATTAAAAATTTGCTCCCAGATTTTTATGTTGTTGATATTTTTCTTGTGATCACTAATTAACAGTTTATGCGCTAAGATGTGTTTTATTGCCAACAATCTGAAATTTTCCCACGATGTCTGGGCTGGGTAGACTGTCTGATAGACACCTTGCAGCAAAATCCTTTTTTACACAGGAGAAGGTGTATTTTTACCTGGAAGCTTTCCTAAGTTTCTCAAATCAGTCTCAGACTTCATTCAGAGAATATTTCAGAATCCTGGGTTCATGGGCTTTATGATTCTCACAATTCCTCTTGCCAGTTTATACATGAGAATGATTAAATGGTTTCTAAAAAAAACACATGGACCCATCATTTGCATCCTCTGGAATTTCAAATTCCAGTACTGGGCTTTATGAAAAAAGGAACTGCGTATGTGGAGACTACAGCTACAATCAAATCGAGGTCTCACCTTTTTTCCTGTATTTCCAATCCAGTCTGTCACTAGAAGCGTCTCAAATTTCACTTTGGGGGTAGTTTCTATGGTGTAAAGATGGAAGACCTGGGGAACTCTCCAGACAGACCAAAGCACATGTCAAAGAGATGTGGGCTCTAGTCCTTTCCTTAAAATCTCTTCATCATCTACGATACCCTGGGCCTTTCCTGGTGATTACTGACAACACCACAGTGGTGTGGTTAATAAGCAAGGGGGCATTAGGTCATATCCTACGTGGAGGCTAGCTGTGATAGCGTGTAAGGTAGCCCTTCAGCACTTCTTAACCCTGTAAATATCTTACTTTCTGTCAGAGCAAAACATAGTGGCAGAGAACCTGAGCAGGAGCAGGACTGACTCTCACAAATGGAAATTGAACAAGGACTCTTAGAGGAATTGATCCATTTGTGGGGAAAACCTCAAGTAGATCTGGTTGCCTCTTTTCAAAACAACCACCTGAAATATTCATCTCCAGTACTCCTTTCAAATAAGGCTGAAAACAGTTGCCTTTTTTTGCCCATGCACTGGAATGCTCCTTTATGCCTTTTTACCCTTTCAACTGATATCCAGGGTAATCCTGAAGATAAAGTAGGACTCTCCAACGATCATTGCAGTGACCCCCTTTTGGCCAAAGCACCATTGTATCTGATGTTGTTAATCGTTGTTAATCTTCTTTCCATTCATCACTGATGGGTTTGGTTCTGAGCCTTCAGAACCAAGTCGGCCTAATACCAAGCTTGCGCCAGCCAAAAAACTCTTGAGCTAAGCTTTTACCTATAGTGCCCTTCTCCTTGTTACCTCAGATCTCATTTGCCGCGTAGCTGTAAAGCCGCATCCAAGCCAAGCTCTCAGCTAAGTGTAAACGTTTGATATTTTTTCTGGATATTGTGTCTCTCTCTCTTATTCCTCATTGGTATTTTTGATATTTTTTTAACTATGAAGCTATATATAGACCATTTTACCCTTCTGTTTCTACCTTTTTGGTAATTTTAAGTTCCATTGGTGGTATGGCCTTTCTCCCTACCCTTGTGGTATTTCTTAAATACCATTATTGGCATTTCTTCCTCTTCTTCTTCCTTATGGAAGAGTCCTGGGCTGTGGACAGATTAGGGAAGCGAGTTTTTGCTTCACTGACTTTTACCATATGGCCTCTGAATTACTTGGCACATTTTATGAGCCTCCAAAGAGACTTGGTTTCTGAACTCTCTGGAACAGTCGCAGGACAGGTACCTGATGAGGTAAGAGACAAAGTTGCCTCACAGCTCGCAGTCCTGGAATTGATCTATAATTCGTCCATGAGGTTGCTCTCACATGCAACCGACGGGACGGTTAGTGCAGTGGGTTCAGGCATAGTTATAAGACACAGCAAAATAAGCCAGCAAACTGTAATGCTGAACCAAAATCAATATTTTAATACATGTGAGCAAAAGAAAAACAGACCGGTTTTGGCTAAATTAGTTAAATAGCCTTCCTCAGTGTTGAAAAAGTGCAAACAACAATTTATTTTGTGCATGACATCAATTACAAGAAACAAACTGATTGGTCAAATTATTAGTGCTCATTAAGACCTGGTGGGAAAAGTCCACCCAATTTAATTATCCACTTCTTTTTTTGGCATCAAGAATATTATGCCAACCTGCTTTATTTATTCTGTTGCCTCCAATTTTATCTATGATTTATTCTGTTGCCCCCAGTTTTATTTTTTTTTTTTTGTGAACTAATCCATCCTTTTTACCTAAAATCTCTTCTTTAACTAACATAAATCAATCTATTGAGCTTCTAGTATTTTTTCCTAATCACAGCAACATGGCAGAATACAAATTACATCAACTAGACGTACACAGACATCTCAGATTCTATTTGCATAGGACAAAAGATTTTATAAAATCTGACCAGTTATTCGTATCCTTCTCTGATGCAAAGAAGGGTAGCTCAGTTTCAAAAAGTACTCTTTCCAACTTGTCCTGTAACTGCATTACATTCATTTATACCTCAAATAACAGAGAATTACCATTTAAGGTGAAGGCTCATCTCACTAGAGCAATGGGTACGTCTTCTGCCTTTCAAACCAGAATTCCTATGGATAATATTTGTGCAGCAGCTACCTGGACCACTCCTCATACATTTATAATGCATTACAAAGTAGATTTGGCCTCCAGGGACAGGGCCTCTTTGGTTCCACAGTGCTTAAAGGTGTACTGTTGTGAGCCACCCAGGGAAAAGGTGCTAGGGACTCTGTCCCATCACTGTAAGAATGAAGGCGAGATAGGACAACATAACATAAAGAAGTTATATATTCGCCATAACGTTCCATGTTTGTTATCCATCTTGCCGTTCATTCTTACGAACTCTCCCTCCTTCCCCCTTCCAAGGACTCCTTGTTGACCTGGTGGATGTTTTACCGCCTTCAGGAGTTTTTTGTTTCAGTTTGTTTCTCCTTCCATTGCGGATAGCATTTATATATATATATATCTATGTGTGTGTGTGTGTGTGTGTGTGTGTGTGTGTGTGTGTGTGTGTGTGTATATATATATATATATATATATATATATATATATATATATATATATATATATATATATATGTATATGTTTATAGTTACTTATAATTCATTTATTAGTAGCAGCAAACAAAATCTAGGGAATTACACCACTGCATTATGGGATACCTATTTGTCTTGAGCCAGGTTTGAGTCTTTCAGCTGTGTATTAGACCAAGTCGGAGCTGAGAATCGGCTCCGAACCCATCATTGTAAGAATGAACAGCAAGATGGACAACAAACATGGAACGTTATGGTGAGTACATAACTTCTTTTTTCTTCGGATCCAGGGGTTCCTTCCCACCAGAGCAGAGGTGCCTTTGAAGCCATGAGGAGAGTAATGTCCCCCAGGACATCCACAACTTTAGGGCTGACTACCTTTTCCTGAAAGTGCCTGTGTCTACTTCTGCCTCACAGATCCCTTTGAAGCGTAGAGACTCTGAGCATCAGGAAGCCCCATTGGGTGGTCCCTGCTCTTCCAAGACCTCACCAGCAGCTCCCACTGATGCGGTTCCTAGGAAGAGAATTCGGAAGGGACAGCATCTAGACTCCCCATGGGAGTCTGTCACATCTGACACCGACCTGAATGAATCAGAAGGGTTCCCACGGCCCCCCTCTGAAGATATCTCATTTGCAGATATCTTGGAAATTTTAAAGCACAGGGGTGGCTGGAAGCCCACCAACCCTACTGAGGATGAGTCTGTCCTCCTGAAAGCTTTTGGGTCTCAGCCCTCCACCCTTTGGGTGTCTCCGCCCTTTGATGAGCTTATGGAGCTGGTCTCATGAAGGGCGTTGGAGTCTCTGGGCACCATGGAGCCTATCCCTATGAGGCCCAATAAATTTATTTCTGCCCCTCACGATAAGACTTTTCTTACAAAGGGTGTGTCTGTTGATGTCATGGTGGTGGCGGCAGTCACCAAAAAGAAGATGTCAGAAACTTCTTCCTCTGTCCATCCTCCTAACAGAGACTCTAGGATCATGGATCGATACGGGAAGCACATGTTTAGTTCAGCGACTTTTGCCATGCGTTCACTGAACTACCTCACACATTTTACAAGACTGCAAAGAGACCTCCTTAAAGAGCTTGGAGATTCCCTACAGGTTATGGTAGCTGAGGGAGCTACAGACAAGGTTGCTTTCCAGCTTGCTACCCTTAATTCCAAAAAACTCGCCCGTGCACCTGATTTCATATGCAGCTGATGGAACAAGTAGGGCAGCAGGTACAGGAATCGCTCTTAGGAGACGCTCCTGGATGCGCTTATGTTTCTTTGCAGAGCCCTTTAAGTCATCCTTTGTCAATACCCCTTTTAATGGCTCATCTCTTTTCGGGCCCAAAGTTAAGGAAACTCTCACCAGCTGTGAGCAGGAAGGAAAGACTCTGTCTGCCGTTGGAATCTGTTTTTCCACCCCTACTAGACCCTACCCCAAGGGTCAAAAGGGAGGAAAGATGTGGTTCTGAAAAACCCAAGGAGCCTTTCTGGACACACATGGCAAACCCCCCTCAAGGGGCAGAGGAGAGGGCAATAATGGAAGCCACCACCCTTGCAGCAGAGGGGGTCAGCAAAATTAGGACGACGGAGATCAGTTCTTTGGGAAGCCCTACCAGTGCTCCTGAAAGGAGACCCGACTGTCCAACTCTGGAGTCAGTCAGGGGTCGCTTATCTTTGTTTCCAGATACCTGGCTCAAAATAACAAACGACAACTGAGTACAAAGCATAATTTCCAGAGGCTATTTTATTCCTTTCGCCAATCCTCCCCCCTTGATAACAAAAATCCCGGAAGTTCCACCCAGTTTCAGGGAACAAGCAACAGTAGAGGTCCAAAGGTTGCTAGAAAAAAAGAGTCATCCAACCAGTCCCAGCAGACCAGATAGGATCCGGAACTTACTCAAGATTCTTTTTAGTTCCAAAAAAGACAGGAGACTGGAGACCTGTTTTGGACCTCAGCGGACTGAACAGATCTGTCAAGAAAGAGAAGCTCCTGATGGTCATGCTACAGTCGATACTTCTCTTCTTAGGGAAAGATAATTGGATGCACTCGATAGATCTCCAGGATGCGTACTACCACATAGAAATGGCCAGACCATCCAGGGACCATCTGCACCTCTGGCTGGGAGCCAATCATTACCAGTTTCGAGCCCTGCCCTTTGGTCTCACTATAGCCCCCAGAGTGTTCATCAAATGTATGGCAGTTGTCATTGCTCACCTGAGCCGTTTGGGATTCCAGATGTTTCCATACCTAGATGATTGGCTCCTCTCCGCCACCACCAGGCATCAGTTTATACAAGGCAGGGACACCACATTTATTCTTTGCAATCAACTCGGGATTACCATAAACTCAGAAAAATCTGCCTTGTCGCCATCACAACATATCGTTATCGGAGCAGATTTGGACACCACCACCACCACTTTAAAACTTCCTTTAGAAAGGATATCAATATTTTGTCAGCAAATTCTGAATGTCATTTCTAGAGACAAGGTGCTAGCCTCAAAAGTGTTAAAATTGTTGAGTATGATAGCAGCTGCAATAATAGCAATTCCATTGGGTCGTATGCACATGCGGATTCTTCAATGGCTTCTGTTCACACAATGGTTTTATCAAGAGCTCCCAATGTCACATCTCATTATTCTAACAAACACATGCAAAAAGGATCTTTGGTGGTGGTTGACCTCTCTCCAAGTCACGACAGGTCATCCTTTTATCCTACCCTCACCATCGGCCACAGTGACCACAGACACTTCTCTGATCGGGTGAGGGGGTAATTTTCAGGGAAGAACAGCCCAAGGCACATGGACCGAACAAGAGACACATCTGCATATCAATGACCTGGAGATGAGAGGGGTACTCTTGAAGTTGCAGTACTTTCAGGATTCTCTTCCTCTGGGGACAATTGCAATTCAGACGGATAACATGTTGGTGGTTTGGTACTTAAACAAACAAGGAGGAACCAGGTTCTATTCCCTTTGTCGAGAGGCTCTAAGAGTGTGGCAGTGGGCTACATCCACCCAGCGCTTTCTGATAGCAACACACATACCAGGGAAATCCAGTGTGATTGCAGACAAACTGAGCAAGACAATTTTGTTGCCTCACAAGTGGTCCCTCAAAAAAGAAATAGCGGAAAGAATATTCCACAAATGGGGCCAGCCTTGCTGTGATCTTTTTGCATCCCACATGAACACAAAATGCAGAAGCTACTTTGCCCTGATTCCCCCTCTGGGATATTCCCCAAGGGATGCACTCGTGCATTCCAACCAATTGATACCCAAATTATTACAGAAAGCCAAAGCCCTGGGAAGGACCATCATTCTAATAGCCCCTCATTGGCCTCGTCAGATTTGGTTCCCCTTCCTTCGTCCTCATCTGTTGGAGGAGCCTTGGATTCTGGACCCAGTTCCAGACCTTCTGATGCACTTGTCGAGGGCTCTTCATCCCTCCCTTCAGTCCCTAAAATTGACAGCTTGGCTGCTCCAATTCCCAACATAGCCAGGTTCCATAACCTCTCAAATGAAACGCAACATATCTTAATATCTTGTCATAAATCCTCTACTAGGAAGTTGTACCTCAGCAAATGGAAGAGATTTTCCATATGGGCTTCTCAGAATAACATTGACCCTTACCAAGCCTCTATTTCCTCCATATTAGAATTTTTGATTATGCTTTTCAACAAAGGAGCGGTGGCATCTACAATTCATGTGCAGCTTGCTGCCATCTCTAATTTTCATCTTGGTACTGAAGGCTTTAACATAATGTCACACAAGCTATCTATCCAAAGCCTTTCTCAAGGGGACTTTCCACCTTAGACCACCAGTTAAATCCCCTTATACTCCCTGGAGCCTAAACTTTATGATGTAATGGGATCCTATCTCACCTACATTCATAACTGATGGGTTTGGAGCCGATCCATCGGCTCCGACTCGGCCACTATATACTAGAACGAAGTCTCTAATTGGCTGGGCTACCCCTTATCCCAGAATGCACCACGCCTGCTTCCCCAGATCTCGTTTGCCGCTTTTCAAGCTGGACGTGATCTCGACTTGGCTGGAGCTAAGTGTTTTTTTCATTACTTTTTGGTCTTTTGACCTAGGGTTTTCTTCACAAATTTAACAAACAGCTGTTTTAACAGCTTTAAGTGTGTGTGTAACCTGTTTTGGTGTGATTGGTATTTTTTTCTACATACCGGGCAAGGCCCATTTAAGTTAGAGGGCCCTTGCCCTTATTGTGTGTGGGTTTGTTGATTTTATCTCTCTGTACGTCCTGATTTATCGGGCTAAGCCCGTTTAAGTTAGAGGGCTTCTGCCCGTTTTGTGTTCTGTATCTCGGGCCAGTCCTGTTTTTTGAGTCAAAGGGCTCGTGCCCTACTTTAAGGTTTGCTTTTCGTTGTGGGAAATAGTTGTGTGATAGGATGTCGAAAGAACAGAAGTCTGGTTTTAAAAAGTGCACCAAGTGCAACTACAAAATGTTTGTGTATATTGTTTAGGACCGAAACATTTGCAGGAAACATGTAGTGTTTGTCATGCTTTTTCCTCTAAGGTCCTTCAAAAACGAAAAAATAAATTGATCCTTAAAGGCCTTATTAAGCCCTCCTTTGAGGAAGCTTTTGCTTCTCCTTCCTCTCCAGCTTCTAAAAAGAAAAGGTCGTCGGCTCCGACCAGTCCATCGGAACCGACTTCCAAGAAGCATAGGTCGACCTCTTCTTCCTCGCCTCCAATGGCTTCGGAGCCTCAGGTGGAATGGTCTGCCTCGATACCTCTTTCCTCGGCTCCATTGGTGTAGGAGCCACAGGTTGGGGGATCGAGAGGCGAATCACCTGCTTTGGCTCCTTTGGTCTCGGAGCCGTTGGAGGTGTGCAGCTCAGACTCTCCCACCCCCCCCGGCCCCGAAGTCCCCTTCGGCACCGATGCTTATTCATACGGTTCCAGATCCGGTGCCAATGGTGTTGGAGCCGTTTCGAGCCGGTCCCCTGGTCTATCGGAGCCGAGAGAGAAGTCGTCTCGGCCCCCATCTATTTCCGCTAAATCCTTGTCAGGTTTGGTTCCCCTTCCTTCTGAGGTATGCGGTAGAAGGCCCATGGTTTCTGGACCTGGTGCCCGACCTGTTAACTCATCAGTTGGGACAGTCTCACCCATCCCTCAGGTCCTTGAGGTTGGCCGCTTGGTTACTCCACTTCCAATCTTAGTCAGAGATAACTCTCTTTCTCCAGACGTCATCCACATTTTGTCCTCTTCTCACAAACCTTCCACTATTAAACTGTATTCCAGCAAATGGAAGAGGTTTGGTCTTTGGGCCCAGCAACGAGGTATAGATCCCCTTACCGCCCCAGTACCTCAGGTTTTAGAATTCCTGGCTTCTTTGTTTTATTTGGGCTCTTCAGTTTCCGCAATTAAAGTCCAACTGGCGGTTATCTCTAATTTTCATGTCTCTTTTGAGCCTTCCTTAATGGCAAACAGGCTTTGCAAATCTTTCCTTAAAGGAGCGTGGCTCCTTCGGCCCCCAATAGCCCATCCTGTGCCCCTTGGGACCTGAATATGGTTCTAGCTTCTTTAACTGCCCGCCCCTTTGAACCAGCAGCTACTTGTGATATAAAATTTCTATCTTGGAAAACCGCCTTTTTGGTGGCAATAACCTCTGCCAAGCGGGTCTCAGAGCTTCAGGCTCTCTGTTCTAATCCTCCTTATTTGACCTTTCACAAAGACAGAGTGTCCCTCAAGTTAAATCCCTCTTTCTTGCCCAAGGTAGCATCCCCCTTATGCATTCAACAATCCTTGGAGCTCCCTGTGTTTTTTCCCAAATTCTCCAATAGCGCAGAATATATTTTCCATCAGTTGGATATTCACAGACAACTGCGTTTTTATTTAAGTAGGACCAATCAGATACGAAAGTCAGATCAGCTGTTTGTGTCCTTTGCGGAAAATATGTTGGGTCAACCGGTGGCTAAAACCACCATAGCCAAATGGATTAAAGATTGCATCTCCTTCATTTATTCACGGTCCGGCAAAGAGCTACCCTTCCCAGTCAGGGCTCATTCTACCAGAGCAATGGCTACTTCTGTAGCATTCCACTCCAAATTATCGATAGATGATATCTGTGCGGCCGCTACCTGGACTTCTCCGCACACCTTCATTTCTCATTACAAGATAGATGTGGCTTCTCGAGGTAGAGCTTCCTTTGGTTCCACAGTTCTCAGGAGTGTTTTCCAATGAGCCACCCGGGATTTAGATGCTAGGGATGCTATCCCATCAGTTATGAATGTAGGCGAGATAGGATCCCATTACATCTTTTAGTTATGTACTTACCATAACTTCGGATGTATGGGATCCATCTCGCCTACATTCATACGTACCCGCCCTCCTTCCCCCTTCCCATTGGATTTAGAGGGAATGTTGCCTACTTACTGAGTTTTTCTCTTGAAGGACTTTAGTTTGTTACAGTTGCTGGTATGTCTCTGTGTCTGGATGTAGCTATGAAAGCGAACAAACATGATTTGGGGAAGCAGGCGTGGTGCATTCTGGGATAAGGGGTAGCCCAGCCAATTAGAGACTTTGTTCTAGTATATAGTGGCCGAGTCATCAGTTATGAATGTAGGCGAGATGGATCCCATACATCCGAAGTTATGTTAAGTACATAACTAAAAGCTCTCATGCATTATCCTCCCACCTTTTGAGCCAGCTTCTTCATGTGATCTGAATTTTTTGTCTTGGAAGACTCTCTTTTTAGTAGCTATCACATCTGCTCGAAGAGTCTCAGAACTACAAGCCTTGACCATAAAACCTCTGTATTTGGCTTTTCATGCTGACAGAGTTTCACTATGAACATATCCTTCATTCTTACCTAAAGTTTGCACTGAAACTAACCTTAACCAAATTATAGATTTACCAGTGTTTTTCCCTAAACACACCAACAATTTGGAGTATATGCTGCACAAACGATGTTCACAGACAGCACAGATTTTACCTAGATAAAACCAAAGAATCCAGAAGATCTGAACAACTTTTTGTTTCGTTTTCAGATTCGAGAAAAAGTATGCCTGTGGCAAAAACAACCATATCAAAATGGTTATCTGATTGCATCACTTTCACTTACTCAGCTGCCAGTTTACCTCTACAACACAAAATTAAGGCTCATTCTACCAGAGCTGTGTCCACATCTGCTTTTTCAGCTAGGCTACCATTAGACAATCACCACTCAGGAACAGAATAGGTCCAAAAACAAAGACCAGCCACACTGGAGTAAAGTCCACAATGTTTATTAATCCACAGATACAAGATGATTAAGTGCTTTTGTATATGTACTTCATCAGAAACACAAACACATATAGCACCCAGCACTTTTAAATCCCCACCCTTAAGTCATTATCCATTAACATTAATGGAAGCATTATTCAATCCATAGCATAAAAGGGGTAGAAACATAAAAAGTGTATGTAACCTAACTTTAGCCTTACATTCTCCTCAAGGCATTTGATAAAAATAGTTAATATTCAACACATTTAGCAAATACAAAATTCATAAAACTATCAAAAATAAATATATATAGGTACATATATTAATACATGGGTATATAAATATAAAAGTGCATAAATGTAGAAAAATGTATAAAAGTTTGTAAATATATAAAAAACCTGTTTGAATGAAAATAGCCTGTAATTGTTATTTAAATATTTACACCACATATGATTTCAACTTTAAAACACTGGCGATGGATGTACTGTCATTCAGGCCGGGGAAGGTGGTGGCATCCAGCCTTAACTGCCCCCTGAGCTCCTTGGTTTCCAAGAGATCTTCCCAAGGTCTCCCCAGAGATCTCTTTGTACACGTTCCAAAACAAAGAAGTTAAAACTGTGGTCTTTATACTCTCCTATGTGCTTGGCTAACACACATTTGGTATCACCCTTCCTGATATCCAGACCATGCTCATACATGCACTCCTTGAATTTTCTCTTAGTTTTTCCCACATAGAAACACTGGCATTTCAAGCACCTGGCCACATATACAACTCCCACCAAATTGCAGTTACTATGGGCCCTTGAAAAAATGGTAAAGTGGTTCACTGGACCTATTTTGTTACTCAGTGGTGTTTGGCTTCAGTGTTTCTTTTGCATTTTGGTTCTTACCATTAGACAGTATTTTTGCAGCAGCCACTTGGTCAAAGCCTCATACCTTTATCACTCATTACAAAGTCGATAGGGCCTCCAGGGACAGGTCTTCCTTTGGTTCTGCTGTCCAACATACTCCTGTGAGCCACCCAAGGAAGATGGTGCTTGAGATGCTACCCATCTGTAAGAATGAACGGCGAGATAGAGCAACTTCACATAAAAAGTTATGTACTCACCATATCATTCCATGTGAGTTGTTCATTTCACCTTCATTCTTACTTCCCACCCTCCAACCCCCTCCAGGTTTTTTTAAGGACCGAGATTCATGTTTTATCATGCTTGCTTTGTCTTTACTATGGTATTTATCTTAAAAAGTGACAGAATGGCATATGGTATTATTAGAGGCAGCAAACAAGATCTGAGGTAACTCAATGTGCATCATGGGATAGGGACTTGGCCTCGCGTTATCTGAAGACCTCGAGCTTTGTAGTTGGCCGACTCGGAGCTGAGGATCGGCTCTGAACCCATCTGTAAGAATGAAGGCGAGATGAACAACTCACATGGAACGTTATGGTGAGTACATAACTTCTTTTTCTCATTGCTCTAACATCTACAAGAAGTGTATCCGAGTTACAAATTTTCATGGTGCGTGAACCCTATCTGGTATTCTGCAGAAATAGTGTTTCATTAAAAAATCCCTCATTAATGTTCAAGGTTGTTTCTGAATACACTTTGAATGAAGCCACCAATCTCCCAGTATTCTATATAGATACTCAAACCAAGGAGAGAGGATTCTACATGCTTTGGACATACATAGGCTCCTTAGGTTCTGTCTTACCAGAACTAAATCCTTCAGAAAAGTTGATCAACTATCTGTTTCTTATGTTGAGACAAAGAAACGACAACCACATAAAACAGACTATTTCAAGGTGGTTGTCCTCAGCTATTGACTTTTATTAATCCCACTGCAGTAAACCAGTTCCAGGAAGTATAAGAGCTCCTTCTACTAGAGCCTTGCCTTCTTCAGTGGCATATTGAAGAGGAGTGGATTCTAGATGTATTCTAGAGCCAGCTACATGGTCTTTGTGCATACCTTTACAAGGCTTTACAAACTGGAATCATTACAAACTGTATTCTTTTTCCTAGATCCAGCTGAGTCTTTGCTAGGACAGTTCTCCACGGCCTCCTGGAGCTATATCCTTCCTTCTCCCAAGTGAGCTTTGGTAATCCACTATATAGCCTAAGACTACTGTAGCAGTAGGAATAATGAATGCAGTACAGTTGAATAAGTTGCACTTACCTATAACAGTGGATACTTGAATTCCTAAATGCTGCTGTAGCTATGCTCACCCTCCATAGCCCTATTTTTGTGAATCATCACTTGTTGGAATATAACATTTTTCGTTAGTATATGATTCAGTGTTCTCTTTTCCATCCAGATTCAATCTGTGGGTTATTGGATTCGGCTCATATCAGAGAGCAGCCATTTCCAAAAGACTTCAGTCCCTCAATCTCCACCTCATCTACCCGTAACTGTAATCTGTAACAGAAAAACCTCAGATCTCATTTGCCACTGTCCAGGATAACAGGTTGATCTTGAACTCCATTGGGACCAATTTTGTTGAAAACAGACATCCAGAAAGTCCCACCAGACTATAAAGACTTTAATTATTATTGCAGTGCCTGAAACTCTATCTTGAATTGAGTATTCTAAACATATTCATTAAATAAATACTATTCCCTGGTTACTTACTAAATCAAGGCAAGATGAAGTGGGTGAGTGATCCTTCTTTGTTAGGTTTCAAAAACAGACTGCCCTGAGACTTCCGTCAAATCTAGTATTAAAACATAATTTCAGTGCTGGATTACAAAATGACATCTCATATATTTGGTCATCTGACTTCAGGATCCCACACTACCTCCATTTCTAGAAACTGAACCAGAATCCAGCACATATGTGTTACCATACACACAGATAGAGCTTTGCTAAGATGTGTTATAGCATCTCGGAGCTATAAAACTATTTCAAAACTTCTATCCTTCCAGGGTAGCAATTAGTTCACCCGTAAGGACAATACAGTAGGATTCCTAGTCCTGGTTTTCACAGACATTTTGTCTCTGGCTGCAATCAGAACTGTAAGATACAATCTTTATGGCCTAAACCAAGTAATATAATTTCAGACTACTTTTTAAAGTTAGTTGAACCGAGATTAACCCTCTTCTCTTTCAGTATACTCTGTTACAATATGTTCATTTCAACAGTAACAATACAGTTTGACATACAGGTGTATTTTTTTTCTGTCCAGCAGGGCCCACTGTTGGTAGATTTTCAACACAAGCAACTTTACAAATACATTTTTCAACACAAGCACTTGTACACATCAGTTTGATATACAAATGACATATAATTCATTACAAAACTCCAGCTAGCTATGCTGGCATATGTTACACGTCCACTGCCCTTTTCTTACTGGCATAGCTGGCAGTAACTCACATCATCACATTCACCATAGCTAAGCTTCTGTGTTGTCCATTTTTTTCTTCATCAGCTTCCCTCTGATCTCTCCCCCATCCTTAAATCTTATGGCCAAATCCTATTAGACAGTAATTGGAACCTAAAGTCCTGGGTTTGAGCCCTTCTTTCTTTCAGCTATCCCTGTTTCTGTGTAGCAGTAGGGTTGATATGGCAACAAACTCGATTTGAGGTATTGGGGATGGACTGAGGCATTATGGGTAGAGGGAGGAGCTTAAGAGTTGGATCCAAAGTCTAGTATAAGGTATGCAGCCAAGCTGAGCCGAGGATCTGATCTGCACCCATTTGTTGAGGGAGAATGAAAATGGATAACACTGATTCTTAGTTATAGTGAGTATGTAACTTTTAATTTTCTTGATTACCATACCAAGTATATCATTGAATTTCTGAGTCCCTTATTTTCTTTGTCAGTGGTTCTAAATATAATGCAAATAGGAGAGGGGAAAGAAGACACCTCTGCCAGGTTCCTCTGTTCAAACAAAATTTATCAGAGAGGAAGGCATGCACTGTAATTTCCTTGTCTGATCCTTCATATATACTCCTAATTAATCTTATTATTTTGCCAGGGAATGCAAAACGTTCCCATTGCCCTACTCATGAAATTCCAGCTTACTCTGTTGAATGCTTTCTCTGCATCAAGACCCACCAACAACAGTGGTATTTTCTTAAATTTTGCTTCCATCTGGATCATCATTGTTCTATTATTTATTTTATTTATTTATTTCATTTGTTGATCGGGTAGTGTCCGTCTGGGCCAGAAGCCCGTTTTCAGTGGAGACACAGGGAGAAAAGCTCCAAGGAAGATTACAATAGTTTTTACAATTTACATGTGCCAGTTACATCAAATGAGATAAACAGACAGTACTACAATTGCAAGGTTGATACTTAGAAATAACACAGTTAGGTATATTAAGGAAATATTACACAATATTATACATTTGTCAAAGCATTTCCAAAAAACATAGTTTATTTTTCATACGATTAAGAAGCTTTTTTTTTTCTTCTTCTTCTAAAATGAGTGGTGTAAGAAGGATTCAAAAGTTAGGAGATAGAGAGAAGGTAGTGTAAGAAGGATACAATAGCCAGGTGATATATAGAAGGGTAGTGCAGAGGAAGGATTAGTTGTTTATTGAAGTATCTAGCCAGGGTGAGAACAGAAACAAAGCCTATGATGTTATGTTGTCCTGTCTCATCTTCATTTTGATGGTTGGGTTCGGAACCGAGCATCGATTCTGACTTGGCCTAATACTAAAGCTTAAGAGCTTTCACTGGCTCGAGGCTATACCGTATCCCATGATGCCTGGCAAAAGTTCCCCAGATCTCGTTTGCCGCTTTGCTGGTGCGGGATTGTTTTTCGCTGGCTCAGGCTAAGTCTTTGTTTTATTTACCTTTTGACTGAAAATTATTGCTATCGTCTTAGCGCAATAACCTTTAACTCCTCTAGTTTAGTGTAGAGCAGTTTTTTGGTAGTTTAGAGTTTCCTTTTTTGTTTTGTCGCTGGTTGTAGCGTTGTGTAGGCCGTCGTTATTCGCAGGCCTCCTTACACCCTCTCCTGTCTAGCTTTAAGTTTGTCCTGAAGGAATCTGTTTAAATTAGAAGGTTCTTTCTTTGACCCCTTTGCTTTTAGCCCCTATTTAGTTAGAGGGCTTCCCTCCCCTTTTCTACTCCCTTTTCCTGAGGTTTTGTCATTTCCATTAGAGATGTCTCCTCTGGCTAGAGGAGATCTTCATCTAAATTAGAGGCCTCTCTAGGGTTTTTTCTTGTTTTTTCCCCGTTAAAAAAAAAAAAAAAAACTTTTTGCTGTGATAATTGTGTTTTTCTTGTGCCTTTCCATGTGCTGAGTGATAGGTGTACTGTTGTGATATACTTATTCATTTTTGTTGACTAACTAGTACAGAATGTCTAAAGATACTGGTAAGGAAGCCAAGCAATCGGGGTTTAAAAAGTGTGACTCGTGCACACAGAAGATGTCACTTAGTGATGGCCACATTAGCTGTGTATATTACTTAGGTGTGGTTCATCTGCAAGACTCCTGTTCTACCTGCCATAGACAGGCGATCCAGGAGATAATTACGCTTCTTGCTGGGAGACAGTCATTACCAATTCAGAGCGCTGCCCTTTGGTCTCACTACAGCCCCCAGAGTGTTTACCAAATGCATGGCAGTAGTCACGGCTCACCTGAAATGTCTAGGATGCTGGGTGTTTTCGTACTTAGATGACTGGCTCCTGACTGCCACCACCGAGCATCTACTGACAAAGGCAAGGGACACCACCATTCATCTCTGCTCAGAGCTAGGTATTACCATAAATTTCAAAAATTCTGCCTTGTTGCCTTCACAGCATATTACCTTCATAAAGGCAGACTTAAACACAAAAGACATGGTAGCAAAACTGTTTCACAAAAGGGTACAAATTTTACGCCATCAGGTATCAATCTTGCTCATGAGGATGAAAGTGCAGGCAAAGTTTGTTCTCAAGGTTTTGGGTTCAATGGCAGCTGCGATAACATTAGTTCCACTGGCACGTCTACACATGAGAGTATTACAGTGGCTGCTCTTTGCTGAATGGTCCATGCAGGAGTTACCCATGTCACACAAGATCCTCATTATAGACACATGCAAGAAAGACCTACGGTGGTGGCTTCAGTCCATGCAGGTAACGATAAGGAGACCATTTGTTCTCCCCCACCCAGTAGCTACAGTGACCACGGATGCTTCCCAGATGGAGGGGGGGCCATTATCTAGGACAGGCTGTCCAAGGGACTTGGCAGGCAAACAAATACCACTTGCACATCAGTGTACTAGAGTTGAGAGCGGTACTTATGGCATTGCAGGCATTTCGGAGCTCTCTTCCTACAGGTACGATTGCGATACTGACAGACAATATGTCATTGGTGTGGTACATCAACAAACAAGGTGGAACCAAATCCTACCTTCTGTGTTGAGAGGCTCAAAGAGTATGGCAGTGGGCAATTTCTTCTCAATGTTTTCTAACCGCAGTGCACATTCTGGAGAAATCTAACATGATAGCAGACAAATTAAGCCGTGCAATTCTTATGCCTCATGAGTGGTCCCTAAAGCAGGAAATTGCAAACCAAATTTTTCGTGGGCTAGCCTTGCTGTGACCTATTTGCCACATCCATGAACTCCAAATGCAGCAGCTACTTTGCCCTAATCCCCCCTCCGGGGGGGGGGTCACCAAGGGATGCTCTTGTTCACAATTGGCCCCGGGACTTCTTTATGCATTTCCCCCGTTTCCATTAATACCCAAAGTTCTACAGAAAGCCAAATTGTTGAGTCGGAAACTAATTCTCATTGCTCCGTAATGGCCTCATCAAATCTGGTTCCCTTTCCTATGGCCCCATCTCCAGGAATAGCTTTGGATTCTAGACCTGGTTCCAGATCTTCTGACTCATTAGTCAGGAACGCTCCATCCCTCCATCCAAACCCTCAAGCCGACAGCTTGGTTGCTTCACTTCCCATTTTAGCCAGGTTTCCGGATATATCCTCGTCAGTGCGACACATTCTGGTTTCATCTCATAATATTGCAACTAGAAAACTGTATGCTAGCAAATGGAAAAGGTTTTCTTGTTGGGCTTCCAGGTATCACATAGACCGCTTCACAGCCCCTGTGACTACAATTCTTGATTTTTTTAGAAGAGATTTTCAGTCAAGGTGCAGCTGCAGCTACTATACGAGTACAATTAGCTGCCATATCTAACTACCACATAGGGGACAAGGGATCAAAAATAATGTCTCATAGATTATGCAAAGCCTTTCTGAGGGGCACATTCCTATTAAGACCTCCAATAAGAGAACTGCCACCTCCCTGGGATCTGAATTTGGTACTAACTACTTTAATTCTCACTCCATTCGAGCCAGCTTCCTCTTGCCTACTAAAATTCCTAACATGGAAGACAATCTTTTTGACAGCCATTACTTCGTCTAGGAGGGTTTCAGAAACACAAGCTCTGTTTATTCGTCCTCCCTATTTAGTTTTCCACAAAGACAGAGTCTCTCTTAGAACAAATCCTCCTTTTCTGCCCAAAGTATGTTCTGAATCCAACTTAAATCAATCCATTGACCTACCTGTCTTTTTTCCCAACTGTGGCAACAAGGCGAAATATAAGCTTTACCAGCTGGATGTCCATAGGCAGTTACACCTCTGTTTAGATAGGGCAAAGGAGTTTAGAAAGTCTGACCATTTATCTGTCTCATTCTCAGAGAGCAAAAAAGGGGCGCCAGTTTCAAGAGTCACTTTATCTAAATGGCTTTCAGACACCATTACTTATGCATATAGCTCTCAGCATAAGCAACTGCCAGGAAAAATTAGAGGCCATTTGACTAGAGCTATGTCGACTTCCACCGCTTTCCAAGACAGGCTACCTTTGGATTCAGTTTGCGCAGCAGCCACATGTGGTCAATCCTCATACTTTTATTATGCATTACAAAGTAGATGTGGCCTCCTGGAACAGGGTTTCCTTTGGTTCCACTGTTCTGAAGAGTTTATTCCCTGGAGCCACCTGAGAAAAAAAGGTGCTGGGGACGCTGTCCCAACCATCAAGAGTTAAGGCAAGATAGGACAACATAACATAAAGAAGTTATGTACTCACCATAACATGTTTATTGTCCATAATCTCGCCTTCATTCTTGCATCCCACCCTCCTTCCTCCCTATCTGGAGGATCGAGAGGAATTTCTGGAATTGGTCATAAAGTTCTCTGATTCCCTTCTTATCTCATGAGACATGGGCTAAGGATTTTTATCTTTACCAAGTTTTTTTTTTTCTGGTTAGATAAGTCTAGTGATTAGTGTTTGCAAACAAGATCTGGGGAACTGTTGCCAGGCATCATGGGATAGGGTATAGCCTCGAGCCAGTGAAAGCTCTCGAGTTTTAGAATTAGGCCGAGTCAGAACCGATGATCGGTTCTGAACCCAAACCATCAAGAATGAAGGTGAGATTATGGACAACAAGCATGGAACCTTATGGCAAGTACATAACTTCTTTTTTAAAGATATATTCTTTGAGTCTGTTTAAATGTGTGTATGTCAGTGATGGTAAGAATGTGCTGTGGAAGGGAGTTCCATAGTTTAGCAATGCAATGGTATGAGAGAAAAGGGAGGTGCCATAGGTATTATGGGCTTTATTAACGTTTAGCAATATTTTATCAGCTGACCTAAGGGATGTTAGGTTTCTATAAGGTTGGACTAGATCTGATAGTGATGGGCAGCTGTCAGGTTTATATAGGACTGTATGAGTGGTTAGAAGTTGATTCAGGTTAAGAATGCTATTAATGCTGTCATATGTTTGCCTCCCCTCCACAAAACCACGTTGATCATATCTATCAATTTTGGCATTACCTTTGCCATGCTTTTAGCCATTATAGACATAAACAATTTATAATCATGGTTTACAGCTGAAATGGACCTATTTGAAGTTAGATCTGATGGGTCTTTACCATCTTTATGTATTATTACCACCACAGCATTCTTGCAGGATGTTGATGTTTTTCCTGCTTTTAAAATGTTGTTAAACAAAACTTCCTAGAAATTTATCACATGTGAATTTGTTCAATCTCGCCTTCATTCTTACTGATGGGTTCAGAGCCAATCCTCAGCTCCGAATTGGCCAATTTCCAAAGCTCGAGGTCTCTAACAGCTCGAGGCCGAAACCCTATCCCACAGTGCACCTGTGCCTTCCTCAGATCTAGTTTGCCACTGCAACAGATTGTGCGTTTTCTACAGCTCAGGCCGTTTTGTTATCATATAAGTTGTGTTTTTTGTAGTTTTGGACAGTTTTTCTGGAAAGAAAAAGAACTTGTGTATTTAAATAAGGACAGGTTATCCTTCTTTATATTTCTTGTGCTAGTTTATTGTGCTAGTTGAGGAAAGTTGACAGAACTTTGTGTTTCTTTCTGGCGATTAGGCCCTGTTGATGCCTTGTTAATTTTCTTCTATCCCATGTAGCCGAAGTTAGGCTTTCTTTATTTTTTTTTATAAATCTGTAGCCGGTTAGGCTTAATTTCATTTGCAACAGGTAGTCTGTATAACCAAGTGGCTTCTTGAGTTATTTTTATTATAGCCGGTCAGGGATCGCCTCCAATAATCAAGTAAGGTTGAAAGAGCCGGACTGAGAAGCCAGGCTGGAACGACCATTCAGAGCCCGGTAACTCTTATTTTCCTTTGCCAGGCTTTTGTCAAATTGACTGAGTTATTACTGCTTTTTCTTTGGGATTGCTACTAGGTTTCATATTGCATAATGTCTGAAAAAGCTAAATCAGGGTTTAAAAAGTGCCCTAAATGCAACCAGAAGATGTCTGTCATAGATGTCCATACCACCTATGTTTACTGTTTGGGAGAGGTACATCTCCAGGAAGTTTGTTCCATTTGCCATGGGTTCAGTGCCAGGGTTTTGGCTGAGAGGAAGAGGAAACTGGTTGAGTGTGGACTTAACAAGTCCACCTTTCAGTCAGACTTGGATACTGCTTCTCCAGGGAAACCAAAACCCTCGTCTTCAAAACCATCATCTTCTGCTTCATCTGCAAGTTCGGATCTGTAGGGCTCTTCGGTTCCGAAGATTTCGAAAAAGGTGCCTGCCTCGGTTCCACAGTCCATGGAGCCATCAGTACGGGTAGTTGTTTGGAGCCGGTCCCCAGTTTTGGAACCGGTCTCTCCGACTTTAAGATCTCTGATTCTAGGCTCACCGGCTCCTTTTTTAGCTTCCTCTTGAGCTTCCAGACTTTCAGATTCAGATGTGGATTGTGTGGTACAGAGACTGTTACAGAATCCAGTGCTGGCTAAAATTCTGTCAGCTTCGACTCAAGGCAGCTTCAGAGCCGACAACATCATCTCCTTTAATTTCTGCTCCTCCTCCGACTCAAATCGAAGGGAACCGTTCAGTAATTTGTGGAACCGTCGGTACCAACATTCACCTCAGACCTGTCGGTACCAACAACCCTGATATCTTCAGCTCTGGCAGTGTACTCTGGGAGCCGACACTCTCCCACCGGCTCTGGGGAGGAGAGTCAAACCGATGCGTCGGTTCCGATTCTTCTTCTTGGGGCCTTGGCGTGGATGAGCTCTGCTCCCATCTCGGGCTCGGAGCCTGCTGTTTTGGTGCGGGAGGAGTCATCGATGTCTTCGGACCTGGGTGCTTCCTTGCTCCGGAGCCGTCGTGCCTTCGATGCCATGAGAAGGGCTTTGTCGCCCCAGACAGTCACAACCTCCGAAATGGCCACCTCCTCCTGTAAAGCACCAAAATCTTCTTTGTCACTGCAGACCCACCATAAGTGTAGGGACCCGGAGCCTCAGGAAGCCCCATTGTGGGAACTCTGCTCTTCCGAGACCTCTTCAGAAGTTCCCACTGAGGAAGTTCCTCGGAAAAGGTTATGTAAGAGGAGATATTTAGATTCCCCACAGGAATCCGTCACATCTGACGCCGATTTGGAGGAATCGGAAGGGTCCCCAAAGTCTCTGTCTGAGGATATCTCCTTTGCGGATATCCTAGAGATCCTTAAGCAGAGGGGTGACTGGCAGCCCCTTAACCCTACTGAGGATGAATCGGTGCTCCTGAAGGCTTTTGGGTCTCAACCCTCCACCTCTTGGGTTTCTCCTCCCTTTGATGAGTTGATGGACCTTTTATCTCGAAGGGCGTGGGAGTCACCAGATACTATGGAGCACGTTCCTAGGAGGCCCAACAAATACATGTCAGCTCCTCATGATAAAACATTTTTATCCAAACCAATACCTGTTGATGCCATGGTGGTTGCAGCAGCCACTAAGAAAGAGATGTTGGAGACCTCTACGTCTGCCCATCCTCCTAATAGGGAATCTAGGATTATGGACAGATATGGCAAGAGCATGTTCATTTCTACGACCTTTGCTCTTCGATCCTTGAACTATCTAACCCACTTCACAAGGCTTCAAAGAGATCTCCTGTAAGAGCTAGAAGATACTCTCCAGGATGCAGTAGCCGATACAGTGGCAGACAAAGTGATGTCTCAGCTTGATACCCTCAATTCTATCGTTAACTCTTCCATGCGCCTTGTATCATATGCAGCTGATGGGATGAGTAGGGCAGCGGGTACAGGAATAGCTCTTTGGAGACATTCCTGGATGCGCTTATGTTCTTTTGCAGAACCTTTCAAGTCGTTCTTTCTGAATGCCCCATTTGATGGTTCTTCCCTTTTTGGACCAAAAGTTAAAGAGATTCTCACCAGATGTGAGCAAGTCAGAAAGACTCTATCTGCCGTAGGAGTTCGTTTTTCCACCCCTACTAGACCTTACCCTAAAGGTCAACGGGGAAGAAAAATGTGGTTCCACAAAGCCCAAGGAGCCTTTTCGAACTCACGAGGTGAAGCCTCCTCGAGGGGCAGAGGAGGGGGCAATGATGGAAGACGACGCCCACATGGCAGAGAGGGTCCGCAGAACCAGGGCAACAGGGATCAGTTCCTTGGGAAGCCCTACCAGTGCTCCTGTCCTGCTCTGGAGGCAGTTGGGGGACGTTTATCTTTGTACCTGGGCGCCTGGCTCAAAATTTCAAAAGACAAATGGGTACAAAATGTCATATCCAGAGGCTATTTCATCCCCTTTCATACCCACCCCAAACCAACAAAAGGAATCCCAGACATTCCACCCAGTCTATGAAATGTTGCAACAGTAGAGTTCAAAAACTATTACAAAAAATAGTCATCCAACCAGTCCCGGCAGACCAGCAAGGATCCGGATCAAGGTTAAAAGAAAACGGGACTGGAGACCAATTTTGGACCTCAACAGACTCAACAAGTATGTAGAAAAGACAAATGTCCGGATGGTCACGCTTCAGTCTATACTCCCATTCCTAGAGAAAGACAGTTGGATGTGCTCAGTAGATCTTCAGGATAAGTACTACCATATCAAAATGGCCAGGCCATCCAGGGATCACCTGCACTTCCAGCTGGGAGCCAGTCATTTCCACTTTCGAGCCCTGCCCTTCAGTCTCACTACAGCCCCCAGAGTGTTCACCAAATGTATGGCAGTGGTCATGGCTCACTTGAGACATCAAGGAATCCGGGTGTTTCCATATTTGGACGATAGGCTCCTCACCGCACCCACCAGGCATCAGCTTATTCGGGCAAGGGACACTGCCTTAGATCTCTTTTTTCAGCTGGGTATCACGATAAAGTCAGAAAAGTCTGCTTTATTGCCATGCTCCATGCAGTGTTTATAGGAGCAGATTTACACACAGTTAACATGTCTTTAAAACTTCCTTCTGAAAGAGTGCTTACCCTAAGACATCAAATTGTAGCTCTCCTTTCAAAACACAAAGCACCAGCATCGCAGATTCTCAAGCTGCTGGGCACCATGTCAGCAGCTATCATTGCAATACCCCTGGCGAGATCTCACATGCACATTCTTCAGTGGCTGCTGTTCACACAGTGGACTTTTCAGGACTTCCCAGTTCTGATAACCAACTCTTGCAAGGACGATCTTCTGTGTTGGCTAACGTCCAAATCGGTGACAATGGGACATCCCTTTGTCCTTCCGGTTCCAGTTGCAATGGTGACCACGGATGCCTCCTTGATCGGGTGGGGGGGCATGATCAGGGACGGACAGCCCAAGGTACATGGCAGGTACACGAGGCTCAATTGCACATAAACATTCTAGAGATGAGAGCAGTTCTCTTAGCGTTGCAGTCCTTTCAAGACTCTCTTCCTCTGGGCACAATTGCAATCCAGTCAGACAACATGTTCGTAGTCTAGTATATAAACAAACAAGGTGGAACCAGATTGTATCCACTATGTCAAGAGGCTCTCAGAGTATGGAAATGGGCAGAATCCACCCAGCACTTTCTGATAGCAGCGCACATCCCCGGAAAATCCAACATGATAGCGGACAAACTTTGCAGAGCAATTCTGTTGCCTCACGAGTGGTCCCTCAAGAACGAAGTAGCAGAAATGATTTTCCACAGATGGGGCCAGCCTTGCTGCAACCTGTTTGTGACTCTCACAAATACCAAATGCAGCAACTACTTTGCCCTGATCCCTCAACAGGGACAGTCCCCGTGGGACACGCTCGTACACGAGGCCCCCGGGACTCCTTTATGCCTTCCCTCCCTTTCCCCTGATCCCAAAGTTTTGCAGAAAGCCAGTTTTCTGGTCAGGACACTTATCTTAATAGCCCCATATTGGCTTCGTCAAATCTGGTTCCCCTTTCTGAAGCCTTATCTAGTAGAAGAACCTTGGATCCTGGACCCAGTGCCAGATCTTCTGACCCACTCGTCTGGAGATTTTCACCCTTCTCTTCAGTCCATCAAACTGACAGCTTGGCTGCTTCAATTCCCAGAATAGCCAGGTTCCAAAATTTATCAAAGGCAGCTCAACAAATTCTTCTGTCCTCACATAAGTCTTCAACCAGGAAACTATACCTCAGTAAGTGGAAGAGGTTTTCAATCTGGGCTCAGCAGAATAATATTTACCCTTTTCTAGCCTCCATATCAGATATCATAGAGTTTCTGACCAAACTGTTCAACAAAGGAGCTGCATCTGCAACCATCAGGCTACAACTCGCTGCTATATCTAATTTCCATGTAGGTGAATCAGGAAACGGTATTATGTCCCACAAGATGGCAAAGGCCTTTTTGAAGGGTACGATGCATCTAAAACCTCCAGTCAGATCAACTACCACTCCATGGAATCTGAATTTAGTCCTATCCAGGATTATTTTCCCGCCATTTCAACCTGCTTCTTCCTATGAGCTGAAATATCTTTCTTGGAAGACCATTTTCTTGGTGGCCATTACAGCTGCATGCATGATTTTCGGAGTTGCAAGCCCTTTCAGTTAAGCACCCATATTTGATATTCCACAAAGAGAGGGTTTCCCTCAGGAAGAACTCTTCGTTCTTACCAAAAATTTGTTCAGAATACACCCTTAATCAGGCAATTGAATTACACATTTTCTTTCCCAATCACACTAATCAATTGGAATATATGTTTCACAAGCTTGACGTCCATAGACAGCTTTGTTTCTGTTTAGACAGGACAAAAGACAATAGAAGAGCTGATCAGTTGTTCATCTCCTTCTCAGATTTCAAGAAAGGTGCAGCGGTATCTAAATCTGCCTTATCTAAATGGCTTTCTAATTGTATATCCTTTATATACCACGAGGCAGACGTTTCTTTAGAGAACAAAGTCAAGGTTCATTCAACCAGAGGTGTTTCTACGTCCATAGCCTTTTTGGCCAGACTACATATTGATTCTAATTGTGCAGCTGCCACATGGTCAAGGTCACATACCTTCATAACTCACTACAAAGTAGACAGGGCTTCATTTGGTTCTGCTGTCCTTAGACAGGTACTTCCGTGAGCCACTCAAGATTGTGGTGCTGGGGACGCTACCCATCAGTAAGAATGAAGGCGAGATTGAACAACTTCACATGAAGAAGTTATGTACTTACCATAACATTCCATGTGAGATGTTCTTCTCGCCTTCATTCTCACGACCCACCTACCCCCATCCAATGTCTGGTAGTTTAAGAGAGGCTCTACGTTGGTTTTGGTTCTTCTGAGGAGTTTCCTCTCACTAGTTGTCCTTAGGATTTCTTTCAAAATCTGATTTAGATTTACCACTAGTTGGCAGCAAATAAGATCTGGGGAAGGCAGAGGTGCATTGTGGGATAGGGTTTCGGCCTCGAGCTGTTAGAGACCTCGAGCTTTGCAAATTGGCCGACTCAGAGCCAAGGATCGGCTCTGAACCCATCAGTAAGAATGAAGGCGAGAAGAACAACTCACATGGAACGTTATGGTAAGTACATAACTTCTTTTTTTTTTTAAACGTGTAACAACTACTCCACCAAGCACAAATAAATCTTGTTCCCGGAAAGTTGAAAATTGCTTTAATGGTCAAAGCACCTCAAAGAACACTCCAACACACAAACTGAAAGGCTGGTAATAATACAAATAGTGAACTCAAAAAACGTATTCAAAAGAAAGTTTTCGTCGCCAACTTCTTCAGTAATGTCAGCCATATTGTAAAATCAGTGCTTTTATATAACTTTTAAATTCCATCAGCGCTCAATTAACCAATCATTTTGCATTTCATTTTAAAAATAATTGAAAAAATAGTAAATAAGTTTCATTAAAACCATAATAGTCCTAGAATTAAAAATTCAAATCACATAATAACCTCTCTGATTCACAACCTATTATTCAATAAATATTTAAAAACATTTTAAAAAACTTTTAATACAACATTTTAAAATCTAAATATTGTTCTTCACTTAAAAGTAGATAAATGAATAAATGAATGAAGATGAATGAAATTGAATCATAGCACCATCATGTGGCTGAAATTGGAAATACATCAAAGTATACATAACACATATTTCTAAGTAAAGAATAGTTGCAGTAAAAAGCTTTTATTACTGTGTTATTTAGAGTAAAAAGAATGAAAAACATTGCAGATCAAGTAATATTAAAGCTTTGCAGCCCTCAACTTTAATACTGGGGCCAAAGATACCATATCATTAAGTCCAAAATTGCGATTTGCATCCAAAAGGAGTTGCCAATACAATTCCTTATATTCAGTAAGTGTTTCCCACATACCACCCCTGGGATTAGTGGGAACAACTTCCAAAATAAAGAATTGGTAGCCAGGGGTCTCACATTTTGCTGAGTGCTAAGTGCATTTTTCTCATTTTTCACCTTAACATCATATAAGTGCTCATATATTCTTTGCCTGAGCCTTCTTTCACTCTTTCCGACGTAGAAAGAGGGACATTTTTTGCAAATGGCAATATAGATGATTCCATTAGTGTCACAATTGGCAAATGTATTCAAATGTAAGGTCATATTTCTCGCTTGTAAAAACAAAGTCTCTCCACAAATTAAATGTGAACAATAACTACATTTACCACATTTATGTAGTCCCTTCTTTGGTTTGTTACTTTTATTATTAAAATTGGCTTTCGAGCCCCCTTCCAAGATGTTTTTAATACTTTTACCCTTACGATAAACATGGGTTAGTTCTTTGTCAAAAATATATTCTAGGTCCGAAATTTTAGAAAAACCATTCCATTCCCTAGAAAAGATATTTCTTACAAATGCTGATTGTTCACTAAAAGTAGTGATAAGCCCTGTCTTGTTTCCTCCACACTTCTGTTCCTGCTGTTGATTTAGACCCAAGCTTTCATCCTTGCCCAAAATAGGGGCAAAGGAATCTGCCCTTTTGATGTTCACTTCTTCAGACACTTTATTGAATAATTCTAAGGGATAACCTCTCTGAATAAATAGATTCCTTAAAAAATTGGTCTCTTCCAAAAACACCTTGTTGTCAGAAGTCATTCTGCTTAACCTCACCAGTTGCCCTTTCACTACCCCCTTCTTTTGGTGTGGGGGGTGGCAACTGGTGTAATGCAAATAAGAATTGGAAAAGGTTTCTTTTCTAAAAATACGTGATGTAAAATTTCCTTCTTTTTTACCTAAACAAACATCCAGGTATCTCAATTCTTGATCGTCAAAATTACAAGTAAATTTTAAAAAACTGGAAGTACTATTTACATAAGTCAAAAGATTGGTAAAATTTTCCTTACTACCCTTCCAGAAAAAACACAGATCATCTAAAAACCTTGTGTACAGAGAGCATTCTTTTAAAAAAGGGGAATTTAGAAGATATTTTTCTTCCCAAAATGCCATAATAATGTTGGCAATCTTTTTTTTTTCCCTTCTAGCTTCCAAAGTTCCACAGGAATACCATCTATCCTGGAGACTTTACTTTATATTGGTTATACATCACCATTTTTATTTCTTCTCTGCCTATCCTGTCAATAATTGAGCCTCATCTACCTCTAGCCTTAACATATTTAATTCTTCAATAAGCACTTGCATTTGTACTTTCTCAATTTCCACATTTTCTGCTTTGTGTGGATTTTCATAAAATTTAAAAAATATTTCTAATACCTCCACAGGATCTGATTATTTTCTTGTTATTGGATGCCTAAGCTTGGCAACAACCATTTCTACTTTATATTGTATAAGCCACTGTGCTAAAGGATTTTGTGCTCTGGAGTTATTATCAAAAAACATAGTTGCTTAACAGCAAACTTTCTAAACTAATGCATATTATGAAGGTAGTCTCTTATTTTCTCTTTAGCACTCTCCAGTTGTGCATTTTATTGTTCTTTGAGATTCCCCGTTTTGCAATACTTTAACCTTAGTCAGTCCCTATAAATAATTCTGGTTACTTCTTAACCATATCTCTTTTTCTTTCATTTCTACCCTATTTTAAACCTCACTTTCATTTCATCCCACTCCCTAGTTGCATTTTCTGAAGAAATTTTTATCTTCCGTAATAACTCCAGAATAATTTCCACTACATATTTTTTAAATTTCTCTCCGTTTAACAAATGCATGGAGAAGTGTCAGTGTCTTATTTTTATTTCATTACCTTATATTTTTATTTAAGTTATTATTGGAGTGTGATCTGAAATAGTTTTTGGATGTGTATCAAAACTTTTAGTTAATTGCACTTGTTCCTTAGAAATATCAATGTGATAGTGTTCAATCTCGCCGTTTGTTCTTACACATGGGTTCGGAGCCGATCATCGGCTCCGTGCCGGCCTCTTGCAATCTCTGCATCGAGAAGCTCGAGACAATCTAATACCCACAATCCCCCTCTGCCTTTACCTCAGATCTAGTTTGCCGCTGCTGTGTTCGCATCGCTGGGAGCTAGCTCGAGCATCTAAAGTTAAGATATAACTTAATTTGTTATATTTTATTGGATTTTTCTTGTTCTATTTGATATATCTTGATATACTGAGTGATTGTGTGTTGAGTGGTTAAATTCTCGGTACCGTTAATTTTATTTATCGGTTAGAGTTTTTCGGGGCCTACAACCCTTCTTAAATTTAAAAAGGATTTGACATTTAAACCGGATTTGACACTTTTTTCTCGGATTTGACTATAATACTGGACTTGTCTTTTTCTTGTAAAATGTCTGATAAGGTAAAATCAGGATTTAAGCGTTGTCAGTGTGGCCAGAAAATGTCAGTGACTGACAACCATAGTTCCTCGTCTACTGCCTTGGCCCTCTCCACTTGCAAGAGGACTGTTCTATCTGTCACTCTTTTAGTGGGAGGGTCATGACAGATAGGCAGGAAACTCATGGACAGAGGTTTATTAAAACCTTCTTTCAGGAGGCTCTGGATGCTTCTGACCAGGCATCAAAATCCTCTAAGGAATCAAGACGCCGGAGCCCAAGTCATCGGCTCCGAGCTCTTCAGCAAAAGTTAGATCACCGGTTCCACAGACTTCGGGCCGAGTGTTCAACTGGTATCGGTTCCTGAGCCTCGAGTCTTGGAACCGGTGATGGAACTCCCTCCTTCGACCTTATTGAGGTCGGCTCCGTCTTCGGTTCCTTCGACCCGTTCTTCTTCCAAACTTCCGATATCGATGTGGATCGTGGTGCAGAAGTTATTGGAGCATTCGCCCTGTCCAAACTTATTTTGGTTTCCACCCAGTTGGTGTCGAAACTTGAAGGCCTCCCTTTGTCTCCATCCATTCCTCCTCCGAGACCTATCGAGTCTTTGGAGTCGGAAGAGGTTGATCTTCTGATTGTGGAGCCCTCGGTTCAGAACCGTCCTTCTCTCGGTCTGTTCCTCTCACCTCGACTCCGTCGGACCCGGTACCGGAGTCTCGGAGCTGACGATCTGTCCTTGGTTCCGGGGCCGAGAGTCGAACCGACGTTTCGGTTCCGACTCTTCCCTCGGGCCTCGGCGGATCGATTCGGCTCCGTCCTCGGGTCGATGCCTTCGTGCCTGTGTCGGGATTCTTCCCATTTCTTCGAACCGGGAGATTCTTCGATCGGGACCGGGCGTTCGATCTAATGAGGAAGGTGTTGTCTACCCAGACAACCACATCAGTGGAAGCAACCTCTCCTCCCCATAAAGGGCCGTTATCCTCCTCTGCACCCACGGCCACATCCAAGCGTCGGGCACCAGTGTCTCAGCCACCCCTGGAGGGTGCCCCTCTTCCTCGGAGGCTTCTTGGATGCTCCCACGAAGAAGTCCCTAGGAAAAGATTGTGTAAGAGGAGACACTTGGATTCTCCACAAGAATCCTTGACATCTGATACTGACTTAGATGAGTCAAAAGGGTCCCCTAAGTCACCTTCAGAAGATGTCTCTTTTTCGGACATATTGGAGATCCTGAAACAGAGAGGTGACTGGCAGTCCCTTCCCCCTTCTGAGGATGAGTCAGTTTTGCTGAAGGCATTTGGTGCTCGCCTTTCCTCCTCCTGGGTCACTCCGTCCTTCGATGAATTAATGGAACTAATTGCTCGAAGGGCGTGGGAGGCTCCTGACACAGTGGAACCAGTCCCAAGGAAACCCAATAAATACATCACGGCACCTCAGGACAAGTCCTAGTTAACAAAAGGAGTTCCAGTTGACGCTATGGTGGTGGCAGCGGCCACGAAAAAGGAGATGTCAGAGTCTTCCTCATCTGTCCATCCCCCTAATAAAGATTCTAGGACGATGGATAGGTGGAAGCGCATTTTTAGTTCAGCGGCTTTTTCCATGCGATCCCTGAACTATTTGACCCATTTTACACGTCTACAGAGGGATCTAGTCAAAGAGTTGGGAGATACCCTCCAGGGTACTACAGATGCTGCTGTCTCAGAGAAAGTGACAGCGCAACCTAATACCCTTACATCCATTGTGAACTCGTCCATGAGGCTGATTTCCTACGCAGCCGAAGGTACGAGTAGGGCAGCAGCTTCAGCGATTGCTCTTCGCAGACAATCCTGGATGCGCTTATGTTCCTTTGGAAGCCTTCAAGTCTTCCTTTACTAACGCCCCATTTGACGGTGCCACTCTCTTTGGCCCCAAAGTAAAGGAGACCCTTACCCGGTGTGAACAGGAGGGAAAGACTCTGTCTGCTGTCGGAGTCCGGTTTTCCACCCCAACCAAACCGCACACCCAAAGGGCAACGTGGTGGAAAATGTGGTTTCAAAACCCCAAGGAGCTTTCCCAGGCACACAGGGAGATGCCCCCTCTAGAGGCAGAGGAGGGGGCAGAGGTGGAAGACGCCGCCCAGGCGGCAGAGGGGGTCCGCAACATCAAGGTGACAGGGATACACTCCCTGGTAAACCTTTCCAGCACTCCTGAGAGGAGGCCCGACTGTCCTGCTCTGGAGGCAGTCGGGGGTCGCTTAGCTTTATACCCTCAGGCCTGGCAAAATGTAACTACAGACAAGTGGGTAAAAAGCGTGGTTACCAGAGGTTACAACATTCCCTTTCTATCCCATCCCATTCCAAAGAAAAGACTCCCAGATGTACCGCCCCATCTGCGAGAGCCAGCAGCTATAGAAATTTCAAAGCTGCTAGAAAAAAGAGTCATCCAACCAGTCCCAGCGGACCAGCAAGGATTCGGGACTTACTCAAGGTTCTTTTTAGTTCCAAAGAAAACAGGGGACTGGAGGCCCATCCTGGACCTAAGCTACCTCAATACCTTCGTCAGGAAAGAAAATTTCCGAATGGTCACGCTTCAATCGATCCTTCCATTCTTACAGAAGGACGACTGGATGTGCTCAATAGATCTAGATGATGCATACTACCACATCAAAATGGCCAGGGCATCCAGAGATCATTTGCGCTCCGGCTGGGGCCAGTCACTTTCAATTTCGAGCCCTACCCTTTGGTCTGACCTCAGCCCCAGGGTCTTCACCAAATGCATGGCAGTGGTAGCGTCTCACTTGAGACGCCAAGGATTCCAGGTGTTTCCGTATCTGGACGACTGGCTCCTTTCTGCCACCACCCAGCGTCAACTATTACAGGCCAGAGACTTTACTCTTCAACTGTGTGTTCACCTAGGGATTTCCGTATACTTCGAAAATCCTTGCTTCAGCCATCACAAAATATTTTGTTCATAGGAGCAGAATTAAACACACGTCAGTTAATTCTAAGACTTCCCCCAGAAAGGATACTATCACTTCAGACTCACATACGTCTTCTACTTCTGTCAAGGAAATCTCCAGCAAAACTGGTACTGAAGGTTTTGGGACTCATGTCAGCCTCCCTTATTGCAATACCCTTGGGAAGGCTGCACATGAGAGTTCTTCAATGGCTACTGTTTGCACAATGGTCGTTTCAACAACTACCTCTAACATACGAGATTCTTATAACGAAAACATGCAAGACACATCTAAACTGGTGGCTTCAAACGTGCAACCTTTCCAAGGGGAGACCATTTGTGCTACCCACGCCTACAGTTACGGTGACCACGGACGCTTCCTGATAGGGTGGGGGCATCTTTCAGGGACAGACAGTCCAAGGCGAATGGACCAATTTGGAGTACAATCTGCACATCAATGTTCTAGAGTTGAGGGCAGTGTTTCTAGCGTTGCAACACTTTGCTCCCCTTCTTTCTCTAGGAACTATTGCAGTTCAGACGGACAACATGTCGGTAGTCTGGTACATAAACAAGCAAGGGGCAACCAAGCCCTAACAGCTATGCAGACAGGCCATGAGAATCAGGCAGTGTGCGGAAATCACGGGTCGCTTTCTAATAGCAACGCACATCCAGGGGTCATCCAACGTCATACCCGACAGGCTGAGCAGAGCAATTCTGTTACCGCACGAGTGGTCCCTAAATCAGTCAGTGGCGAAAAGGATTTTTCGTGGGGCCAGCCTTCCTGCGATCTGTTTATGTCTCCAATGAATGCCAAATGCAGGAGCTACTTTGCCCTATTACCCCTCCAGGGAAGTCCCCAGGGACGCACTGATTCACGATTGGCCCCGGGACTCCTGTACGCATTTCCTCCATTTCCCCTGATATCAAAGTTTCTCCAGAAAGCCAGAAACCTTCACAGGACAATAATCCTCATTGCCCCATTCTGGCCTCGTCAAATTTGGTTTCCCTTCCTGAAGACACACTGCATTCGGGGACCCTGGATTCTGGACCCAGAGCCAGATCTATTGACTCACTCGTCAGGGCTCCCCATCCCGCTCCGGTCCCTCCATCTAGCAGCTTGGTTGCTCCAATTCCCAACTTAGCCAGGTCTGATCTTCTTTCGCCAGCAGTTCGGGATATATTGGTGGCTTCTCATAAAGCTTCCACTACTAAAACATATTCTAGTAAATGGAAGCGATTTGTATTCTGGGCGAATACACAGCAAGTGGATCCTTTTATAGCTCCTTTGAATAAAATATTAGAGTTTTTAACGAACTTATTCCATCAGGGTGCTTCTCCTGCTACACTAAGAGTTCAATTGGCTGCCATTTCAAATTTCCATGTGGAAGAATGTGGGGCTCCTGTTATGGCCCACAGACTTTGTAAAGCCTTTTTAAAAGGGTTTTTCATATTAGACCACCAGTCAGATCTCCTACGTCACCTTGGAGTCTAAACTTGTTGTTATCTAAATTAATGTTGCCCCCCTTTGAACCTGCCTCTTCTTGCCCATTAAAATTTTTGTCCTGGAAGACTCTCTTTGGTAGCCATTACTTCCGCTAGGCTTAGTATCTGAACTTCAGGCTCTCTCCATCAAGCACCCTTATTTGATATTTCACTCTGACAGAGTTTCTCTTCAACTAATTCATCCTTCCTCCTAAAGTGTGTTCTATTAACAATATTAATCAGTCAATTGAATTACCCACTTTCTTCAAAAATCACTCCAACAAAATGGAGTATATGTTGCACAAATTAGATGTTCACAGACAACTAAGATTTTACTTGGATAGAACAAAGATCACAGAAAAACTGATCAACTTTTTGTGGCCTTTGCTGATAGCAGGAAAGGACTAGCGGTTACCAAAAGAACTCTTTCTAAGTGGCTAACGGATTGTATAATCTATGTCTATGATTCCTCAAATCTAACTCTCTTACACAAGCCCAAAGGACATTCCACAAGGTCAGTGTCTACATCTCTGGCTCATGCAGCCCGCCTACCACTAGACGCTATTTGTGCGGCTGCTACTTGGTCTAAGCCACATTCATTCATTTCTCATTATAAGGTAGACAAGGCTTCTAGGGACAGAGCAACCTTTGGTTCCACTGTGCTCAAGAACATCCTTCCGTGAGTTCCTCAAGAACAAGGAGCTAGGGACGCTACCCATGTGTAAGAACAACGGCGAGATTGAACACTATCACATATAGAAGTTATGTCCTTACCATAACGCTCCATGTGGAGTGTTCATCTCGCCTTTGTTCTTACATTCCCACCCTCCCGCCCTTAAGAAGAACGTTCTTTTGATGCCTGGCCGGGAGCATTCTGCTTCTGCTTTGCAGATGTTGTGTACATAGTTGGCATATATATATATGTCTATTTGTTCTTATATATATATAGTTATGTATAGACTCCTATTCTGTGCATATGTGATTTAAGCATGAATGTGCTCTCTCTAGAGATTGGTTTGCTTGCAAACTAGATCTGAGGTAAAGGCAGAGGGGGATTGTGGGTATTAGATTGTCTTGAGCTTCTTCTCGATGCAGAGCTTGCAAGAGGCCGGCACAGAGCCGAGGATCAGCTCCGAACCCATGTGTAAGAACAAAGGCGAGATGAACACTCCATATGGAACGTTATGGTAAGGACATAACTTCTATTTTCTGTCTATCCTAGCCCAGTATTTGTACCTTGGGGAGTCATATGTAAATTCTCTTTGACTGCCAGTTACTGAAGTCACTTCTTCCATGCAAAATATTTTTATAAATTTCTTCAAAAATCTACCCTCTTTTGTTATAAATTCCTTTCTAGGCTCCATGATACATCCTCACTTGTGCAAATCACATTCCATCCCCCACCTATAAATAATATTCCATGCTGAAAGCTGATTATTTCTTCCAGAATTTTCTTACGTTCCATTGTATCAGTTTTAGGTGGAATGTAAATATATGCCAATGTAATCCTCCTTCCTTGCCATTAGTCCCTTACTACTACAAATCTGCCATTATTATATTTTTCCCTCTACTATCACTATTGGAGCTCCTCTAACAATTAATATAAGCACACCTCTTTTCAATTGTTCCAGATATTCTGCCAAATAACCATTCTGAAATCCTTTCTTTATCAAATTCACATGCTCATTTCTTTCCAAATGTGTCTTCTGTACGATCAAATGTGTACTGTAAGATCAAATGTGTCTTCTGTTTGCACTCTGCATTTTTAATATAGTTCGCTACTCTTTCTTCTTTTTGTACACCTATGAGACCATTCACATTGAGAGATGATATGGAAAGTGTTGCCATTATAATAAGTTATTATTTCCACCTGTTATGTAAAACAGCTTTTTTAATGTCTAGCTTCAGCTTTTGTGTTACAGGCGTACATTAATGTTTGGCAGGTTGATCTTTTACACAGTTGCTTCTTGTCATATCTGTTTGAAGGTATTTCATATCTTATAAGACTTTTTGTTTTAAAAAAGAACCACACCCATGGACTCAAAAAACATGTTTATTTCATTATGGCTTGGTGCTTCCTACATTTTAACACCACTCTGGGACTATTTACAGGTTTTTAAATATTTGTATACATAATTTCTGAGTCTGACCACATGGGGTCTGGCATCTTGAAGTAATTCTGATTGTTTAGTATGCCTCTAGGTATCTCACAGTGCAGTGCATGTTTGTAAAAAAATTACATCACACATGCCTCTTTCTTCCTAAAGCTCCTGTCACTGCATCGATTTTACTTGCATACACTGCTGTCTTTCCGTCAGCTTTAAGTAACAATCTGATGTTGTTAATCTTCATTCCTTTTATCACTGATGGGATATCGTTTCCGTCTTCGGAACAGAGTCGGCCTTATACCAAGCTTGCGCTAGCCAAAAACTCTCAAGCTAAGCTTTACCCACAATACCCTTCTCCCTGTTACCTCAGATCTCATTTGCTGTGTAGCCGTAAAGCCACGTTCAAGCCAGCTCTCAGCTAAGTCTTAGATATTTTTGATATATATTGCTTATTGAAAAGTCTTGATAGTTTATCCTTCTTTATTTACTCATATCTAACTGTTGCTAAGTTTTCTACCCTCTCTTCCAATTTTTTCTTGTCAAACTACCTGTTGGTAATCTTTGTACCATTGCTGGTACACTCCCTTCTCTCTACCCACTGTGGTAATCTTCTAATACCATTGTTGGTATTTTCCTTCTGTTTATTCTGCCTAACTTTGTGTATAATATTAATATTGTTTTTTGTTGTTGTTGCCTTGTTTTCTTTGTACTGCTTGTGTTTGTATTGGATTTGACATGTCTGAAAAAAAGGGCACTTCAGGTTTCAAACAGTGCCTGAAGTGCGGGAGAAAAATGCAGAATAGTGACTCATAATGACTGTGTGTATTATTTGGGAGTGCCTCACCTCTCTGTTCAACCACCTTGCTCTATTTGTCAGGGATTTAGTTCCTGCACTTTGAATGAAAGAATACATTGATTCTAAAGGGTCTTCTTAAATCACCCTTTTCAGAGGCTCTCTTTGCGTCAGAGAGTTCTCCCCCTCCTAGGAAAGGGAAAAAGAGGCTACATTCTGTTTCCTCCTCACCCTCTGGTGAGAAGGAGAGACAACCTAAACCCAAACTTGCGAAACTATCTGTACTGGACTACAAGCCAGCTTCTATGGCAACGATTTCGGTACTGTCTGCTACAATTGTGTCAGTGCCTCCTTCGGCACCAACAACATTTATGGCACTGACTATGACCAAAACTCCGATTTTGACCTCTACCTCAATCTTGGTACCGAGCCTTCCTATGTTTCCACTAGCTCAGGTGGACACTCCTCCCTCGATCATCTCAAAAGTGGAAACTGTGGTGCTGTTAGACACAAGCATGGACCCAATATTCCCTGTCTGTGGACCCTTTCTTGGGGCAGGTATATAGCCCCTTCCTGGAGTGTCCAGAGTCCCTGTCGTGGATAACCACGAGCTCCACCAGGAGCCTCTCCGAACTACATGTGGTGCACCTTGTGGACCAGCTGCTGACAGCCAGGGGGATTCCTTCAGATTCAAAATCCCAATCCATTCTTGGACTTGGAAATACTTCTTCACTAACTCTGTCTTACTCTCCTCCTTCAGCCTCCTTGCAAGTTTCGAAGCCCACAGCACTGACGCCTCTCTCGGCACCCACAGCTTCAGTGCCTGTAGTGGATCTCACTTTGGCCCCGGAGCCAACCGTTTGGCCTTCAGTTCCTTCAGAACCAGGTTTTCCTCAGACCTGGGATTGGACTTCAGGCTCCTCGATACCAAGTTCAGTGCCGGCCCTGTCTACTGTACTGTCCACGGTGCCAGGAGCCCTGTCGGTACCGATCCAGCTTGAGGCTCCATTCCTGGGAGCTGGCTCAAAGGAATGGGGTTTGCCCCTGGTTGCGAGGTTGTCCTTCTCAGCTCTGGGCTCCCACCCTTTTCAGGTGGCCCTGCTTTCTAGGCAATGGAGAGGGCCCTTGCCTCTGTTGGCAAGCCTGTGGTGCCAGAACCCCAACCATTTCCTCCCCCTGAGCTGCAGCTGTCACATTTCAAATTTTCATAATGGTTTTGGTGACTCCTCCTTAATTTCACATCACCTAAGCAAATCTTTTTTGAAAGGAGTCTATCACTGTCCTAGGACATCGAGCATTGGAGCCCCAGGAGACCCTATTGCAGGGTGCCTTTTCTTCCGGGTTCTCTTCAGAAGCTCCCACTGAGGAAATTCCAAGAAAGAAATCATGCAAGAGGAAATACGTGGACTCCCCTGAGGAGTCCCTTACAGATGATACAGATTACGTGAAGGAGAAGGATCCCCACGATCACCCCCTGATCTTGAAACAGAGGGGTGATTGGAAGCCCAAAAACCCTTCCTCCGAGGAATCCGTTTTCCTGCAGGCTTTTTGTGCTCGACCATCTACTTCTTGGGTGACCCCGCCTGCAGTTGAGCTTGTTCAGCTTGTGGTGCAGTGCTCCTGGTGGAACCCTGACACTGTTGAGGCAATCCCAAGGAGAACAGACAAGATTCTTTCTCCCCCTGAAGAAAATCCACATTCGTCAAATGGTTTACCATTAGATGCGTTGTTGGTGGCGGAGGCCACAAAGAAATTCCATCTGATTCCCATCCAAAGCCACCAAAACAAATTCTCGACATTCCACTCAGTTTAAGCGAAGAGGCAGCTCTACAGATAGAAAAGCTGTATCCAAAAAGAGTCATCCAAAAAGTCCCACCAGACCAGATCGGATCCGGATTCTACGCAAGATTCTTTTTGGTGCCAAAAAAGACGGGACTGGAGACCAATTTTGGACCTCAGCTGTTTAAACAAGTTCATCACCCAGACAAAATTCCGAATGGTCACGGTTCAGTGCATCCTCCCCTTTCTGGAGGAAGGCGATTGGATGAGCTCGATAGACCTTCAGAATGCGTATTAGCATATCAGAATGGACAAACGCTCCAGAAGGTTCCTTTGCTTCCAGCTGGGAGACAATCATTGCCAATTTCACATTCTGCCCTTCGGACTCTCTACAGCCCCTAGAGTGTTCACCAAATGCATGGCAGCCGTGACAGCTCACTTGAGACTACAAGTATTCCGGGTGTTTCCATACTTAGACAATTGGTTCCTTACTGTCCCCACCAAGCATCTACTGTTACCAGTCTTGTACTACACCCTCTCTTTTGCAAATCTTCTGGGAATCTCTATAAACTGGGAGAAATCCAATCTGACTCCAACCTAATCTTTGGAGTTTGTAGGGGTGATTTTCAATACCCGTTCTTGCTTAATCTCTCTCCCAGATCACAGGTTATGAAGACAAGGATCCAGCTCCGAGTGATGCTCTGCCACGATATGGTTTCAGCCCGAGAGATCCTGCAGCTATTAGGGTTAATAGCAGCATCAATATCAATGGTACCCCTTGCAAGGCTTTATATGACAACTCCTACAATGGCTTTTGTTAACCCAGTGGTATCCAAACTGTCACCCTTTTTCTTTCCAGATTCGAATAACAAATCGATGTGAGCAAGACCTATCTTGGTAGATGAAGTCAGAGGCAGAACTTTAGAGCTGATCCTTCCACCTCTCTCAGCCCAGCGCCATTGTGACCACGGGTGCTTCTCTGATAGGGTGGGGGGGGGGGCTTTTTCAGGAAATGACAGTCCAAGGCACATGGTCCGATTTAGAGGCCAATCTGCATATAGCCATTCTAGAACTGAGGGCAGTGCTTTTTCCGTTGCAAGAATTTCAGTCTGCCCTTCCTTTGGGAACAATTGCTATCCAATTGGACAACATGTTAGTAGTTTGGTATATCAGCAAATGAGGGGGAACCAAGTCCTACCCCCTATGTCGAGAGACCATGAGAGTTTGGCAATGGGCGATAGCTTCCAACTGCATTCTAATAGCAATGCATATCTCGGAATTTCAGCGTGATTGCAGACAAGTTGAGCAGATACATTCTGCTGCCTCACTAGTGGTCCTTCAACCCCAACATAGCAGCAAAGATTTTCAGCCATTGGGAGGGCAGCCTTGCTGCAACCTATTTGCCTCCCTGCCCAACCACAAATGCAGCAGCTACTTTGCCCTAATTTCCCTGCAGGGGGAGTCCCCGAGGGAACGCCCTAATTCACGATTGGAGGGACGCCCTAATTCACGATTGGCCCACAGGACTGCTTTATGCTTATCCCCCCATTCCTCTGATTCCTAAATTCATGAAGAAAACTCTTCGGTTGAAAAGCAAAGTGATCCTTATAGCACCTTATTGGTCTCGACGGGCATGGTTCCCCTTTCTTCGGCCTTATCTACTTCACCGACCGTGGATCTTGGGTGCAACAACAGATCTAATTTCTCACCCGCAAGGGTTGAGCCACCCGAACTTGACCAGTATCAATCTCCTAGCTTGGCTTCTCCGCTTCCGATGATTGCCAAGCATTGTAATCTTTCTTCTCCAGTATGTGACATTATCCTGGCTTCGCATAAACCATCCACTAGGAAACTGTATGCTTACAAGTGGAAAAGATTTTCAGTTTGGTCTGGACAAAGAAAACTACATCCATATTCTGCACCGGTCTCTGCCGTACTCCAGTACTTATCAAACTTCTTTGAGGAGGGTGCCGCAGCATCAACTATATGAGTTCATTTAGCTGCCATTTCGAATTTTCATAATGGTTTTGGTGACTCCTCTGTAATTTTACATCGCCTAAGTAAAGCTTTTTTTGAAAGGAGTCTATCACTCCAGACCGCAGATTAACAGTCAACAGAACCATGGAGTCTCACACTAGTATTACAGTCTTTAACACAACCTCCCTTTGAGCCTGCAGCCACTTGTGACATCAAGTTTCTATCTTGAAAATCTTTTTTTTCTGGTGGCCATTACATCAGCCAGATGCATTTCCTAGCTCCAGGCTCTATGCATGAAGCATCCTTATTTGATTCTCCATAACGACAGAATATCACTACGGACCAATCCTTCCTTCCTTCCCAGAGTAATCTCTGAGTTCACTATTAATCAGACGATTGACTTACCAGTATTCTTTCCTAAATTTTCGAACAAAAGAGAGTATTGTTTACATTTTCTTGACATCCACAGAAAACGGAGATTTTACTTGGACAGGACAAAAACTATCCATAAATCAGACCAATTATTTATATCATTCTCTGGTCCAAAATTGGGAAAGTCAGTCTCTAAAGTGACCTTATGTAAATGGCTTAGAGACTGTATAATTTTCATTTATCAACAAGAGAGAAAGCCTACACCACAAAACATCAGAGCTCACTCCACCAGATCAATGGCAACTTCTGTGGCGTTCCACTCTAGAGCTTCCATGGACGACATCTGTGCAGCAGCTACATGGGCTACTCCTCATACATTTATCTCTCATTACAAATTGGATGTGGTCTTCAGTGAAAGAGCTTCATTTGGCTCAATGGTTCTTGGGAATATTCTTCCATAAGGCCGCCCAAGTGACACAAGGTAGCTGGGGACTCTGTCCCATCAGTGATGAATGGAATGAAGATTAACAACATCAGATAAAGAAGTTATGTTTTACCATAACATTCCATATGTGTTGTTGATCTTCATCCATTCATCATATCCCACCCTTCTTCCCCCTCCTAGAGGCTCCTGGGGGATACTTTGGGTCCAGACTCCTGAATCAGGGTTTTTGCTCAGAGACAGCCTCTGCTTTGCTAATTACAGGCAAACTTGATCTGAGGTAACAGAGAAGGGCATTGTGGGTAAAGCTTAGCTCGAGAGTTTTTGGCTGGCGCGAGCTTGGTATAAGGCCATCTCAGTTCCAAGGACGGAACCGATAACCCATCAGTGATGAATAAATGAAGATCAACAACACAGATGGAACGTTATGGTAAGACATAACTTCTTTTTTCATGTCTTTCAATGACTACTTAAAACACAAACAGTGCAAATGCCAGAGAACAGACTTTCAAAGTGCTTTATACTGTTGCTTCTTTTTAAAATGGCTAAACTGCAGTCTTTTGTGAAGCTTAAATTGTACTATTTTGACTCATCTCCCATCCCCCTTCATACCAAACTTCCCTAGCTGTCAAAGTCCTAAGGGTAATTTGAGCTGTTACCTGCTGTGATTGACAGCTCACAGCAGGAGACTTGATTAATGTAATGTTTCCTTGTTCTAGCCTTTAAATTTTGTATGGGTAGGGGAAGGACCAGAAAGCTGTGATATCACAGCATGGGTCGCTTTTTATGATGGTTGTGGTGATGTCAGTTTAGGGAGGGAATTGGCCAGAAAACTACCTATATTCATTGGCCTTGATAACATCAATGAATTGGAGACTGCAGCAAGCTTTTCCGGGGTGGGATAAAAGTTTTTTGAAAATGAAACCATCACAGTACACTACGGTACTGCTCTAGTGGAGAGAAACAGTCAATGTAAAATATTTTAAATGCTGTATTGTTATTTATTCATAGCAGGGACAGTAAATATGGAGAAAAAAGACAGAAGTTGAGCATTTTATAAAAGAATCCTGTTGTCCATTAATGAAAACCTTCAAAAAATGAATTACCCCAGGAGCTCTCCCATAACCTAATACAAACACACAAAACTATGTGCATCTTCAAATAATGAAGTGTAACCCCCCCTAATAGGAGCAATTGTCACAGACTGGCAGCTACACTCACAGTGTTGAATTGACCCATAATGAAGGCTCTGATGATGTAATTTTCATAATTTTCATTCATTCCTCAACAACTGGGTCTTTGATCTGACCTCAGATCCAACTCAGGCTTTTTTCTTTTGATTCTTGGATCTGACTCTCAAGCTCCTCCCTTTTCCCATAATGCCCCTAACTACTGCATTACCTCCTATCTCATTTGCCACTCTAATGATTCAGTTAAGATTGCCTTCTATCGATCTCTGGGGAAATTATTCATTTCATGTTAGTGAGTAATAACTTTAAAATTTGATTTTTCTTTACTTCTTTATAACTTTCCAGTAACCCTTCCTCTCTTTCTTTTACTCGTTAAGGTATTTTTTTTGCCATTGTTAGTAAAGTTTTTTTTTTTATCTGCTTGTTTTCTCCATTAAAAAAATTATATATAGGATTTCTCTTGATGGTTTACTGCAGTGTCTGAAAAGCCTTCTGGTTTTAAGAAGTACACTTCCTCTGAGCATAAGCTACCCAGTTCTAATGCTCACAGGGACTGCGTTTATTGTTTAGGCCCAACTCATTTAGACTCTCCCTGTGTGATGTGTGCTGGGTTCAGTTCCAGCACCATTAGTGATAGGCGCAATAAATTAGTACTTAAGGGCCTTCTTCCTGCTTCAACTCTTTCCTCTTCAGCTTCTTCTTTAGGGGTTCAAACCCCCTCAAAAAAGTCAAAGCCTACAGAGGCCAAGGAGCTTAGGAAGCACTCTTCTGCTCAGTCTGCCAAAACCACTCCAATATTGCAGCTGGCAGCAAAATTTCTGAAGCACTTGGGTCCAAAACCTGCGGATCTGACTCCTTTAGTCACCAAGTCTCCTCGACTCCGGAGTCCTTGTATCTCTCTGAAGCCAATTTCTCCAAGACTCAGATCTCCTTTTTGCCAGAGACCCAAGAAAACCATCTTTTTTTTTCAGATAGGCAGAAAATACAATAAATGCTGTATGTTTCGACTAATTGCTATCAAAAGCTAGTACACTTGAGTGTATTAGCCTGTTGTTTAACTTTTAAGCAAAACTTAAACAAGCAAGTGCAACAAACAATTCAAGCTATTAAAAACAGTAAAAACAGGTAATAACAGAATAAAACCGGCAGAAATAGCAATCGAAAGGCTTAAAAAGTCGAAAATGCAGAAAAAAATACTTAGAATCTGGAAAGTTTGTCTTTTCTGGTCTCTGCTGCTCTAGGAACTCTGCTGGACACCACGAGGAGCTGTGCTGAGTTCTCTATCTAGCATTTCTTAAAACCAAACAAGAAAAAAGAAAGAAAAAAGATACCTGTTTACTTTAGTATCCCTATAACACCCAAAAAGTACTGAAAAAAGCTTTACTATATAACATGCAATCTAAAGTAGTTAACTTAATTTGTGCATCAACCCCCTGCTATCCCATCCTGACCTCAGATCTCGTTTGCCGCGGTTCTCAACAGCAGCTTTGAAACGAGCTTCCAGGGGTAGCATAGGAGTTTTGTGAGGAAAATCTTTCTTTTTTTCATATTTTGTTAAAAATATTGTTGTGTGAGTGTGTCTACATAGTTAGCTTAGCTTACAACTGCTTTTGTTAGTCACAGTTAGTGTATTCCCTCCCAGTGTGTGTGTTAAGAAAATGTCTGAGGCGCCCAAATCTTTCTTTTCCAAATGTACCGAGTGTGGCCATAAGCTGTCCCCAGCGGATGGCCACACTCGGTGCGTTATTTGCCTTGGGGTTGAACATCTCACTTAGGGCTGCTCTGTTTGTGCAGCGTTCAACCCCAGGGCCATCGGGGACAGGAGGTCGAAGCTGATCCTGGCGGGACTGTTGCCCCTGGACTCGGCTTCGTCCTCCGGCCCCTCTGTGGCTTCTGCCGAGGCTTCGGCAGCGCCACCTTCTCTCCCTCTGGCCGGGACTCACCCTCCCACCCTTGGCCAAGAGGAGAGGGAAGCTAGGAAGGAGAAGCGGAAGCATCACAAGAGGCGAGCCGAGACCTCTTCCTCGGCTCCGCCATCTAAGTGAGCTTCTCCTCCTATGGCCTCCGGATCTTCTCCTTCTCGGCTCCGTTCTCCTCGTTTCTCGCCGGAGCCGGAGGAAGAGGAGACACGGTCCCTTTCGAGGTCATCGAGGCGGCATTCCCGGCCCGCCTCGGTGGCCTCGTCGAAGTCTACCTGTAACATCTCCGACGCAGATTTAGACTGGATAATGCGTAGGTTCCTCCAGGCCCAGATGCAGATGGGAGTGCTCCTGCCCCCCCCCCCACCGGGGGGGGCGGAGCTTGACCCCTTTTTTTGCCCTGATCGCTCCTTCTCCGACCCACTATTGGGGCTCGGAGCCTTCGGAGCCGGGTAGCATTGGAGCCGGGGGAGCATCGGCGCCGATAGTCTCCGGTACTTCGGCTCCAGTGGTGCCCTTGAGTCTATCGGGTCCCTTTTCTTCGGATCCGACCTCTCGGAGCCGAGAGCTGAGCTTCGGATCCGGAGGTGTCAGCATGACTTCGGCACCGGCCCCGATCCACACGTCGGATCCGAGGGAGGGTCTGCTCTCGGATCTGATAGGGAGCAGCTCTCCTTCGGCGTTCAACGTTGTGGAGAGAGTATTGTCGAGGGACTCCAGTCCCCTGGCTTCAGCTACGGCTCCACCCTGCACTCCCTCTCAGACGGGTCTACCTTCCATCACCCGGTCCCAGGGACAGCCTGCGCAAACATCCCAGATCGTTCCCTTGCCGGAACAGTTTGTAGTTGGTGAGGCCTCCTCGGACAGCCCCCAACCCCCCCACCCCCGAGGAGGTCCCTCACAAACGCAAGTGCAAAAGGATGCACCTGGACTCACCTGAGTCCTTGACAGAAGACACAGACTTGGAGGAAGGGGAATGTTCCCCAGGGTCACCCCCCTAAGATGTCTCCTTCAGAGACATCATGGAAATGCTTCAGATCAAAGGGGGGTGGTCAGACCCAAAACCTTCCTCTGACGAGAATGTGTTTCTGGAGGCGTTTGACGCAGGCCCATCTACCTCTTGGGTGTCCCCTCCCGCCGATCCCCTGGTAGACTTGATTACTACCAGGGCGTGGAAGGAACCGGACACTGTGGAGACCATCCCAAAGAGGCCTGACAAAATCCTCAGCCCCCCTTCGGATAAGTCATGTTGGAGCAAGGGAGCCCCAGTAGATGCCATGTTGGTGGCGGCCGCCACCAAAAGGGAACTGGCCCAGGAGTGTTCCTCGGTCCATCCTCCAGACAAGGAGTCTCGGACGATGGACCGTCTGGGAAAGCGGGTGTTCGCTTCAGCCACCTTCTCTGTGAGGTCGCTGAATTATATGGCACACGTGATACGACTCCAGCTGGATCTCATTAAGGAATATGCTAGGTCGCCCCCAGAGTCCATGTCGGTGGAGGATAAGAAAGTGCTCTCAACCCGAATGGCCACTTTCAAATCTATCTCTAATACCTCTATGCGGTTACTATCCCATGCCACGGAAGGAGCCGCTAGAGCCAGCGGAGCGGGCGTCGTCCTACGGCGACAGGCATGGCTCCGTCACTGTGATTTCACTGAACCCTTCAAGGCGTCATTCGCAAATGCCCCGTTTGATGGTTCTGCCGTTTTTGGCAAGACCGTACATGACACATTGGTCCAGAGCGAGAAAGACGGGAAGACGTTGTCTGTCGGAGTCCGCTTCTCTGCTCCCCAGAGGTCCTTCTTGAGGAACCAAAAGGGACAGAAGAAGAAGATGTATTCCGGAAGTCTCAACAATCCCGTTTCGCTCCGGACCCCTCGTCCTTCAGAGGCAGAGGAGGACAGAGTGAGCGCCACCCTAGAGGCAGAGGGGGTCTGAAGAACTTCGGGTCCAGAGAACCTTTCTCTGATCGGCCCACGCAGCAACCCTGAGGGGTTACCCGACTGCTCCACTCTGGAGGCAGTCGGGGGGCATTTCTCGAGGCACCTAGCAGCTTGGGAGTCCATTACAACAGATCGCTGGGTGCTTCAGATCATATCCAGAGGCTACAAGATACCTTTTCTCTATCCCCCCTCCACTCCCCAGAACCTCCCCGATGTCCCACCCAATCAAAGGGAGGCGGCAGCCGAGGAAATCCTCCAGCTGCTAGAAAAAAGAGCAATCCAGCATGTCCCCCCAGAGCGGTCTGGATCAGGCTTTAACTCCAGGTTGCCAAAAAAGACAGGGGACTTAAGACCAATCCTCCACCTGTCCTTCCTAAACCTGTCAGTAGCCAAAGAAAAGTTCCGGATGGTCACTCTCCAATCCATTCTCCCACTTCTACAGGAGAACGACTGGATGTGCTCCATAGACCTCAAGGATGCGTACTACCACATATTGATTGACAGATGCTGCAGGAGGTTTCTCCGCTTCCGGGTGGGAGCCAGCCATTACCAGTTCAGGGTCCTCCCCTTTGGTCTCACCACAGCCCCCAGGGTCAAAGTCTTGACAGTTGTAGCGGGCCACCTGAGACTCCAGGGAATTCATGTCTTTCCGTACCTGGACGACTGGCTCCTGACCGCCCCCACCAGGCATCTACTATGCGCAGCCAGAGACTACTTCCTCCATTTAGCTCCCCGGCTGGGGATCACAATCAACATCAAAAAATCTTCCCTTCTTCCAACCCAAATCCTAGATTTTATTGAAGCCAGATTAAACACAAACCAGCTTCTAGCCTTCTTGACTCCAGACCGGCTTTGAACTCTTAAGACTCCACATATTGGCCCTTCTTCAATCTCCAGCTCCCTCTGCGGAATTGGCCCTGAGGGCATTAGGCTCTATGGCGGCAATTATCAACCTTCTCTCCTTGGCGCGCTTGAATATGAGAGTTCTTCAATGGATCTTGCAAGTCCAATGGTCCCTCCTGCGGCATCCCATGAGCTTCCCCGTTCCCCTCAGCAGGGTCTACAGGAAAGCCCTCTTATGGTGGCTTCAGTCCCCGGACCTCCAGAAAGGGCACCCCTTCTCTATGTCCCTTCCCCAATCCACGGTGACCACGGATGCCTTTCGCCTCGAGTGGGGGGGCACTACATGGGTAGGACCGTCCAAGGCACATGGACCCATTCGGAGACCCTTTTGCATATCAATGTCCTAGAGATGGGAGCGGTGCTTTTGGCGTTGCAAGCACTTCACAGCCTTCTTCCCTTGGGGACAATTGCGATTCAAACAGACAATATGTCAGTTGTCTGGTATATCAACAAACAAGGGGGAACCAGGTCCTATCCACTTTGTCGGGAGGCCATGAGAGTGTGGGAATGGGCGATATCCAACAACCACTTTCTCATAGTGATACACATTCCGGGCCGGTCCAACATCTTGGCAGACAGGCTGAGTCGAACCATTCTCTCACCGTACGAGTGGTCTCTAAACCCCAGAATAGCGAAGTTAATCTTCTCCAAGTGGGGTCAACCTCATTGCGATCTTTTCGCCTCGCCTTCGAACGCAAAATGCAGTGACTACTTCGCTCTAATTCCCCCACCCGGGGAATCCCCCAGAGACGCTCTGGTGCATGTTTGGCCACCCGGTCTACTTTATGCTTACCCTCCTCTTCCCCTGATGCTAAAGTTCTTACAGAAAGCCCGATTGTTGGGGAGCAGAGTAATCCTCATTGCCCCATTCTGGCCTGGTCAACCTTGGTTCCCTTTTCTGTGGTCTCATCTAGTGAATCCCCCATGGATTCTAGATCCCATCCCGGATCTGATCTCTCACCCATCAGGCCTGTCAATTCCGAACCTGGACAACTTCAAGCTGACGGTTTGCTTGATCCAGTTCCACTGGTAGCTAGGACTCCCGGTATCTCGTCCCCTGTGAAGGCTATACTAGTAGCCACACACAAGCTGTCTAGGAGAAGAATTTATAATAGCAAATGGAAGTGTTTTTCTATTTGGGCGGAGCGTCAAAACTTAGATCCCTTTACAGCTCCGCTGCCAGCGGTGTTAGATTTTCTATCAGGCTTATTTGACCAAGGTGCTAGTTCTTCTACGGTCAAGGTCCAGCTGGCTGCAATCTCTCACTATCATGTTGGGAGTGATCTCGGCCCTTTGACTTTGTCTAAATTATGTAAGACCTTCCTAAAAGGCACTTTCCTTTTGAGGCCTCCAGTTAAGCATGCAGTCCCTCCTTGGGACTTAACCCTTGGTCTTCAGTCTCTGACAGCTCCTCCTTTTGAGCCTGCATCTTCAGTGGATCTGAAATACTTATCTTGGAAGACAGTTTTTCTTGTTGCCATCACTTCGGCCAGAAGGGTTTCGGAACTTCAAGCCCTCTGTGCCAAGCCACCGTACTTAATATTTCACAAAGATAGAGTTTCACTCAGGACCAATCCCTCTTTTCTGCCCAGAATTGCTTCAGGGTCCAATATCAACCAATCTATTAATTTACCAGTATTCTTTCCAAATTACCAGAATAAAGGTGAATACAAGCTACACTCTCTGGACGTACATAGGCAACTGAGGTTTTATTTGCACAGGACAGCTGTTCTCAGGAAATCAGACCAGCTTTTTGTATCCTTTGCTAAACCCACTTTGGGAAAACCTGTATCAAATGTCAACTTGTCCAGATGGATTTCACAATGTATTCTTCTGGCTTATGAGACTTCGGGCCGGTCTGCACCTCAAGATGTCCATGCCCATTCAACTCGATCAATCTCTACCTCTGCTGCTTTTCGATCTAGGGTGTCGTTGGATGACATTTGTTCAGCAGCCACTTGGGCTTCACCTAATACATTCATAAATCATTACAAATTGGATATTGTCTCTAGAGGGAGAGCATCCTTCGGCTCTGCAGTGCTCCGGAACATCCTTCCATGAGGACCTCCCAAGAATTAGGTAGCTGGGGACTCTGTCCCATAGGTTGATGCACAAATGAAGTTAACTACTTCAGATTAAGAAGTTATGTACTCACCATAACATTCCATCTGAGTAGGTAAACTTCATTTGTCAGCAACCGACCCCCCCCCTCCTTCCCCCTGATCCGTATGGATACTCAAAGCAATACTGCTTGTCTTGGCGGATTGTCTTTAGGTTGGAGTTTGGAGGTGGTTCTTTGGTTCTATACGTTTCTGCTTATGAGCAAACTCGATCTGAGGTCAGGAAGGGATAGCAGGGGGTTATGGGTAAAGGGGAGGAGCTTGGTGCTCGGATCTTAGCCAGCTTGGATCCGATATAGATCCGATACCCATAGGTTGCTGACAAATGAAGTTTACCTACTCAGATGGAACATTATGGTGAGTACATAACTTCTTATTATATGTCATCTTCTTCTTCTTCTTCTTTCGGCTTTTCTTGGTTAGGGGTCACCACAGCGGATCACTTGTCCACTTACGATTGGCAGTAGAGTTTTATGGTGTCAAGTTGCAAGCCTGGCGCCCAACCTTCCACAGAAAGCACACACATGCACATACTCAAGCCTAGGGACAATTTAGAGTGACCAATCCACCTATAGCATGTCTTTGGGATGTGGGAGGAAACCGGAGCACCCGGAGGAAACCCACAAGACCACATGGAGGACATGCAGACTCTGCACAGAAGGCACACCAGCCGAGGATCGAACCAGAGAACCTCTTGCTGTGAGGCGACAATGCTAACTGCTGCAACACTGTGGCCGCCCATGCAGTATATGTCATATTTTATAAAAATACTGTTAAGAACAAAAAATGTTTTACTTACAGTTTACCTCTTTCCTTACTCTTCTCCTGTCTATAATGTTCTTCCATGCATCAATGACATGAAGTATGGCATATGTTTTAAAGTCCCTTACAAGTTTCTTGGGATCTTAATTTTGTGTTAGAGAAGCTAACACTTGCTGCTTTTGTACCAGCTAATTTGGCTGACTAGAAGTTAGTTAGTAGCATGGATTGCTCTGACTTGTGCAAGAAGTGTATCTGAGTTGCAAGCTCTTATGGTGAGGCAACCTTAGCTCATTTTCCACAGAGACAGGGTTTCTTTGAGAACTTAATTCCTCTTTTTGCCTAAAGTGGTATCTGAGTTTACTTTAAGCCAAACTATCTATCTCCCTGATTTCCTTTCATGAGCCTAAAAATAATGTAGAAAAAATACCCCATATCTTAGATGTTCACGGAAAACTTAAGCACTGTCTTAATCTTTCAGATCTTCATATCAGTCGTTCATTTCTTGTGAAGCTAAGAAGAAGAGGCAACCTTTGTCAAAATAGATTGGTCTGATGCTGTCATCTTTCCTCAGCTGTTGGGATCAGATCCGATCCTGAGATCCAACACAAATGTTTTTTCCAGATCATTGAACACTGAAACTCTGAAGCTCCTCCCTTTACCCACAATGCCCTAGTCACCTTACATACCTCTGATCTCATTTGTCGCCATAGCATTTGGACGTAGGTCGAGAAAATCTCGAGTGAGCCTTTAGAGTTTTTATGAGTTTAACTATTTTCTATATAATTCTTATACTTTTTATTCATTTCTCTCTTTTCTTCCCTTTAACCCTTTTTAAGAGTATTCTGTTATAAAATTCAACTTCTCTGTCCTTTTTCAACCTATTTAATGTCCCTGCTATGAATATACAATAACATGGCATTTAAAATATTTTAAATTGACTGTTTCTCTCCACTAGAACAATACCATACTGTACTGTGGTGTTTTCACTGCAAACAACTTTTATCCTGCGCTTGCTGCAGTCCTCAATTCATTGATGTCATCAAGGCCACTAAATACAGATAGTTTTCTGGCCAGTTGCCTCCCAACCTGGTATCACCATGACTGTCCTCAAAACCCACCCATGCTGTGGTGTCACAACTCCTTGGTCCCATAAAGAAAGTAAAGGCTAGAACAAGGAAACAGTACGAGTCAAGTTTCCTACTGTGAGCTGTCAATCCCAGCAGGTGACAGCTCAAATTACCCTTAGCACTTTGACAGCTAGGGAAGTTAGGTGTGAAGGGGGATAGGAGATGAGTCAAAGTAGTGCAATTCAGGCTTCACAAAAATGCAGTGTAGCCATTCTAAAAAGAAGCAGCAGTAAAAGCCAATTTGAAGGTCTGTTCTGTGGCATTTGCTCTGTGTTTTAAATTGTCATTGGACAGCATGAAATGTTACTTAAAACTAACTGAAAGAGCAGTTTATGCATGTAAAATCAATGCAGTGATAAGAGTATTTGGAAGAAAGAGTCCTGCATGGTGTAACTTTTTACAGACGAGCACTACATTTTGGGATACTAGAGGCAATCTAAACAATCAGAATTACTTCAAGATGCCAGACCCCATGTGGTCAGACTCAGAAATTACATATACAAAATGTTTAAAAAACTGTAAATATTCCCAGAGTAGTGTTAAAATGTAAGAAACACTAAACCATGATGAAATGAACATGTGATCTGAAATAGTTGACTTCATTTGGTCTTCAGCCTGAGGATCTATGGATCCAAATTGGATCCAAAATGGCCACATCAGTAGCATCTGATGCATGCTTCAAGCTCCTCCCCTTACCTATAATGACCCATTTCTCCTTCCTCCCTTCAAATCTCATTTGCCACTATACAGGTAAGCATCGTGGTCTAGAGCTCCGAGCGTTTTCTGGGTGAATAATTGAAAATTTTCAGGGTTAAGTGTCCTTTCTTTCTCTACTTTTGTTTTTCCCAACTTCTCCTACCCACATTGACACGTTGGTTAGCAAAAAAAAAAATACATATAGTAGTTGTTGTAGTCATTTTAGTTGTAGTTCCCCTTGGCTTTCCCACTCCCTTTTCTTGTGAATGAGTGCGTTTGTGTGCCTGTGTATTTCCTTTTTCCCTTTCAGGCATTAGGATGGCTGATACTCCTAAACCTGTGTTTAGGAAGTGCACATAGTGTGGCCATAAGCTCTCTCCAGCCGATGGACACACTCTGTGTAGTTTGCGTGGGTGCATTCCGTTTGCTTACCTCCTGCTCCATTTGTGCGGGCTTCAACCCGTGAGCCCTTAAGGACAGGAAGGCTAAGTTTATTTTAAAAAGCTTGCTTCCCTCATCGGGAACTGCTGTCCCTGCAACCCTGACTTTGGCCTCTTCTTCCACCTCTCCCACCTGTTCTCCTCCCCAGACTTTTGGGACTCCAAAACTCCCGCCATGAGGTCTGGGGAAGGAGACAGGCATCAAAGAAAGGAAAACAACAAATAAAAATAGCAGGAACACCACGGTCATAAAAATGTAAAATGTTTTAATATAAAAAGAAGATAAGTGCTTTCGCGTTTCCCAATAAATGCTTCATTAGACCTCTTGGGAAAACAACAAATAAAAATAGCAGGAACACAACAGTCATAAAAATGTAAAATATTTTAATATAAAAAGAAGATAAGCCCTTTCGCGTTTCCCAACAAATGCTTCATCAGATCTCACTTTACTGACTACTGGGCTTCTTCTCTTTTTGCTGCTTTTGTTGGTTTGTGTGGCCTGGAGTTCGACATGGCTGAGGGTACTTTACTGACTACTGGGCTTCTTTTCTTTTTGCATCAGAGAAAGGAGAAACCATGCAAATAGTCTCCAGACTGTTCGGCTGAGGTGGGACCTCCATCTAAGTTTAAAACTCCGACCAGGCCCAGTACTCCCCGGCTCCATTCATCCAGGTTTTCCCATGAGCGGGAGGTGTCACGATCCCCACTAAGGATGTTCCCTCATTGGCTCTTCCGGCCGGTGTCGGTGGCTTTCTTCCAGTCGACCCATAGTCTGAGCGAGATGGAGATGGACAGGATGATGCGGAAGTTCATCTGCACCCAAATCCAGATAGGAGTCTTGCCAGCCCCCTCTCTCTCTGGAGTGGGGAGCTGGCAGACCTTTTTCACCCCTATATCTCTTTCTCCGATCCAATCTTTGGTTTTGGAGTCTTTGGATTGGAGGACTCTTGGAGTCGGGGAGTCGGCGCTGATGGTACCTTGTACCTTAATGTTGGCATTTGGCTTCTGTGTGTCGGGACTGGGTCAGATCCGAGCTCTCGGGGCTGTAGCCTCGCCATCGGATCTGAGGGGGTTCTGTCGGCTCCGAGTTTATCAGACAGCAGTCTCCCCTTGGCATCTCAGCACCCATAGTCTCAGCTCTGGCTACCCTTTCAGATCTGAGGGGAAAGGCTCCGTTGGTAGTTTCTCAGGATGTCTGCTCCCCTTTGGCTTTTGACGTGGTAGAGAGGATTCTCTCGAGTTCGTCGAGGCCCCAGACCATCTCGTCTTTGGACTCCTCCCCGACTCCCTCTGTTTTGGGTATGGTCCCGACCCTCTTGCCATCTCAAGGACAGCCTGTGCAGGTTTTGCCTCAGGAGGCCCCCACACAGGAGCAACAAGAAGTTTGCGAGTTCCCCCAGAGAGTCCCACTGAGGAGGTTCCCCACAAACGGAAGTGCAAAAGGAGGCATTTGGACTACTCTCCAGAGTCCGTCAATGAAGACATTGACTTGGAAGAAGGGGAAGGTTCCCCTCGATCACCCCCCGAGGATGTCTCCTTTCAAGACATCATGGAACTCCTTTGCCAAAGGGGGAGTGGTTCGCCCAAAAAACAACCTTGGATGAGTCACTGTTCCTAGAAGCATTTCGCACAAGCCCATCTACTTCCTAGGTGTCCCCTCCTGCGGATCCAATTGTGGACCTCATTACATCTCCGGCTTGGAAGGAACCGGACACCGTGGAGCCCATCCCTAGGTGCCCAGATAAAGTTCTCAGCCCCCCCCACCAGACAGGACTGGTTGGAGCACGGGGTCCCCTGTGGATGGTATGGTAGTGGCTGCTGCCACAAAAAAAGAGCTTGCACAGGAAAGCTCTGTGGTCCATCCTCCTGACCGGGAGTCGAGGACCATGGACCGCCTAAAGAATCAGGTGTATGTTTAAGCAACCTTTACTATAAGGGCGCTGAACTACATGGCACATGTCATTTGACTGCAGCCAGACCTAGTTAAGGAGGTCGCTGAGTCGGCCCTAGAGCCTTTGTTGGCAGAGGGCAAGAAGGTGTTCTCCATATGGATGGCCACTCTCAAAGTGGTAGCTAACACGTCCATGCGTCTTCTCTCCCATGCTACGGAGGGAGCCACCAGTGCGGCTGGTTCTGGCATTGTCAAATGGTGTCATGCATGGCTCCGTCTGTGTCAATTCACGGAACCTTTCAAGGCATCATTTGCAAATGCCCCTAATGATAGTTCTTTCCTGTTTGGGAAAACAGTTTGTGACACATTGGTCCGGAGTGAAAAGGATGGGAAGACAATGTTTGCCATCGGGATCCGCTTCTCTGCCCCTCAAAGATCCTTCTCTAGGAATCAGTGAGGGACAAGGAAGATATGGTTCTGAAAGTCTCAGTTCTCTCAGGACACTCAGGACTCACCTTCCCCCAGAGGCACAAAGGGTTATGACAGATGCCGTCCAAGAGGCAGATGGGGCCTGAGAAACTCTGGGTCTCGAGAACCTTTCTTGGGCAGATCAGCATAACAGCCCTGAGGGGCTGCCCGACTGCTTGTGTCTGGAGGCAGTTGGGGTTGCCTTTTGCTACATCCAACGGCATGGGAGTCCGTAGCATCAGACCTCTGGGTGTTGCAAATTTTATCCAGAAGTTATTTCATCCTGTTCACCGAATCACCTCTCCCACCAAAACACCTCCAAGTTGTTCCACCCGTGCAGAGGGAGGCAGCAGCTCTAGAAATCGACAAGCTGCTCAGAAAACTAGTCATCCAACCCGTCCCCCTAGACCAATCTGAATCGGGCATTTATTCCAGGTTCTTTTTAGTGCCAAAGAAGTTTTTTACTGAGGTTTCCTTACTGGGGGGGTGGGGGTGGGATGTGGATGTCAAGGGTGATTAGCTTATGGTTACTCCTGACCAACGAGGAGGTGACCATAGGTGTGAAGCATCAATTTCCCATGCTGGTAATAAAATAAGTACCTCTTGTAATTATTGACATCATCCCCCCTTCCACAGCTGAACAGATCTGCCTTGCAACACAGTAACCAACATTTGCAAGTCTCAAACCCAGGACCCTGCACAACACAGCCACAACACTTCAACAGTAAGCCATCTCAGAAAACGGGGGACCTAAGACCCATCCTGGATCTATCCACCTTGAACCTGTCAGTAGGCAAGGAGAAATTCCAGATGGTCACTCTTCAATCTATCCTGCCCTACCTACAGGAGAATGATTGGATGTGCTTACTCGATCTCCAGGACACCTATTATCATATCAAGATGGACAGCCGCTCGCTCAGGTTTCTCTGCTTCCGGCCGGGAGCCAGTCATTATCAGTTCAGAACCCTCCCATTTGCTCTCACCACAGCCCCCATGGTGTTCACCAAAGTGATGGCAGTTGTAACGGCTCACCTGTGGCTTCAGGGAATTCAGGTCTTCCCTTACGTGGATGATTGGTTCTTTGCTGCCCCCCACCAAGCATCTACTTTGCCAAGCCAGGGACTCTTTCCTATTATTAGCAAACAGCTTAGGCATTACCATCAATATCAGCAAATCTTCACTGATCTCTGTTCAGGTTATGAAATTCATTCGTGCTCGTCTGGATAGTACACAAATGAAAGGTTACCTCAACCTAAAAGGGTACGCAACCTAAGAGTTCACATCTCCGACATCATCCAAGTTCATCTTCCTACAGCAGAGACAGTTCTCTGGGCACTGGGGTCCATGGTGGCCACAATCACTCTTCTAGCCCTTGCTCGGCTACACATGTGAATCCTTCAGTGGATGCTAGAAGTCCAATGGTCTCTACTAGATCTTCCTCTATCTCATCCAGTCCGTATCTCTCAGGTTTGCAGGGACTCTCTTCGGTGGTGGATTCTTTCCCCGGATTTTGTCAGGGGATGCCCCTTCCTTCCTGCCCTTCCCAAAACCACGGTGACCACTGACGCCTCCCAGCTGGGGGGGGGGGGCATTGCTTGGGAAGGACGGTCCAAGGCACATGGTCCCCCTCCGAGACCACTTTGCATATCAACGTCCTGGAGATGAGGACAGTGCTTCTAGCATTCCAAGCTCTCCATGCCCATCTTCCTCTAGGGATCATTGCGATCCAGATGGATATGTCATTAGTCTGGTATATCAACAAACAAGGAGGAAACAGATCTTACCCCACTTTGTTGAGAAGCCATGAGAGTGTGAGAATGGGTGATTTCCACCGTCCATTTTCTGGTGGCAACGCACATTCCGGAACAGTCCAACATTCTAATGGACAAGCTCAACAGAACTATTCTGATGCCTTATGTGTGGTCTCTGAATCCTTCAGTAGCGGAAGAGATCTTCCTCAAGTAGGGTCGGCCTTGCTGTGATCTCTTTGCATTTCCTTCCAGCATAAAATGCAGTGAGTTCTTCTCTCTGAACCCCCCTCAGGAGGAAGTCCCCAGAGATGCTCTGGTACATGCTTGGCCTCCCGGTCTTCTTTATGCCTACTCTCCATTACCTGTCATCCCAAAGTTTCAACAGAAAGCTCGCAGGCTGGGGAATACAGTAATCCTGATTGCCCTATTCTGGCCTCATCAAGTCTGGTTTCTCTCCCTTTGGTCTCATCTAGTAGTTTCACCATGGATCTTGGATCCGGCTCCGAACTTCATTTCACATCCCTCAAGGATTTCTCACCCAGACCTGGACAGTCTGAAACTCACCGCTTGGCTGCTCCAGTTCCATTGATCATTAGGACTCCCGGTTTATCCTCTATGGTTAAGACAATTTTGGTGGCGGCTTACAAATCTTCCACCAGAAAAATATATCGTAGCAAGTGGAAACGTTTCTCCATGTGGGCCTCTCAGCGAGACTTGGATGCTTTTACAGCTTTTGTCTCAGCAGTATTAGATTTTTTTGGTGAACGTCTTTCGACAAGGTGCTAGTTCCTCTACCGTTAAAGTACAACTGGTTGCCATTTCTAATTTTTATGTGGGGAGAACATCTTCTTTACTCTCTTCTGGACTTTGCAAGACCTTTCTTAAAAGTAACTTTCTTTTAAGACCTCCGGTGAAGGATCCTACACCTCCATCGGACCTCACTTTTGTTCTTCAGGCTCTAGTCTCCCCTCCCTTTGATACAAAAGAGGAGTAAAGGAGCAAACCAAGGCTGGCAACAAGAAACATCATAAACCCAGCAATCACTGAAGCTTATTCAAGCAGCAGAAATAAATGCTAGTTCAAACAATGACTGAATCCGAGCCAAAAACAAATAAAATCCAAGCCGTTTTATTGGTAAGCGCTTTCACCCTTTGAGGGCTTTTTCAAACCATAAGAAACAACCACTGAATACAATCAAATCACATTTTATATGGAAATAGGACTGACATCACTTCCTATTCCGAATTAAAACTACTCAATATGCAATTACAATATATATGTGTGAGAAATATAAAAAAATATATATGTAAAAAATTTATATATATATATAAAAAACACACATCTGTGAATAAAACAGAAATAAAACATTTTATTGACATTCTAAAATGTATATGTTTATTTCACAGTTATTTCCTATTCTTAAGAACAGGTTACAATGGAATCATCCTGGATGCTCTTATCGCCTGCCCCCTTATCAAGTTCTTATAAATATAATTAGGGTGCATACTTTCCCGATGTAACAGGGAATTCCTATAGCACGTTTTTCTAAAGACTCCAGTATTGAGCATCCCATTCGGCAATCTATCAACAAAGACATCCAAAAATGTAATACAACTAATTGAACTTTTCATAGAAAAGTTAAAAAAAATGGTTAAACTATTAATCACTTTGTGGAAGTCATCCAGGGCTTTGTCTGTGCCAGTCCACAGGAGGAAAAGATCATCAACAAAATGGGCATAGAAAACAACATGTTTCTTAAAACTAAGACAAACAGCTTGTTACGTTCCCAGTCCAACATGACGAGGTTGACGTCACGCCATCCTTCTGAATATAGTCTACCTCATTGAAAAGAAAGATGAAATCACCTCCCACTTTGAAGGTGTCTTGGAGCTGAGGAATGGTATTGCAAGACCATATTTTTCACAACTATGTTCAGTGGAGAATGTCCCTGATACATATCCTGAAGTTAGGAATTCAACAGTTAAATTTTCTGTTAGTTATATGCAAAACATAAACAGTATAAGAGAGGTCTTGAATAAGAATTGGAATTTACCTTTACTTGATTCTCAACTCAGAGATATTGTTGGAGAGGAGCCCTGTTTTAGATATAGGAACAAGTCTAATTTACATAGATTACTTTATTACCCTCGTCTATCCACACAGCCTAATGAGCGTTTGAATAATATTATGGGTACTGTTCCGTTAATTGTAATTTCTGTAGATTTGTAGACACGAGTTCTCAGTTTATTCACCCAGTCACCTCCTACTGTTTCAAGTTTCAACTCAGTGCCAATTGCAACACATCACATGTCATTTACTTAGCTAAGTGCACTGCCTTTCAAGCATTTTACGCAGGCAAGACAGACAGACGCCTACGAGATAGAGTAAGGGAACACCTTTATCATATCCGCACACTGTCTCCACGCAGTGCACTTTCTAAACACATCATAGACAGTGATAACACACATTCTTTTGTATTCCTGGTTTTACAGATTAATAAACCCAGTGTCAGGGGAGGGGATATATGCAATTACACTGAAACATTGGAATTAAAATGGATCATCAGACTTAGAGCAGACCGCAAACCAGGTTTGAATGATAAGATTCCATTGAACCTGTTCTTAAGAATAGGAAACTAACTGTGAAATAAACATACATATTTTAGAATGACAATAAAATGTTTTATTTTTGTTTTATTCACAGATGTGTGTTTTTTTATATATATATATATATATATATATATGTTGTGTATATGTGTATGTATATATATATATATATATATATATATATATATATATATATATATATATATAGTTTTATATTTCTCACACATATATATTGTAATTGCATATTGAGAAGTTTTAATTAGGAATAGGAAGTGATGTCAGTCCTATTTCCCTATAAAATATGATTTGATTTTATTCAATGGTTGTTTCTTATGGTTTGAAAAAGCCCTCACAAGGTGAAAGCGCTTACCAATAAAACGGCTTGGATTTTATTTGTTTACGGCTCGGATTCAGTCATTGTTTGAACTAGCATTTATTTCTGCTGCTTGAATAAGCTTCAGTGACTGCTGGATTTATGCTGTTTCTTGTTGCCAGCCTTGGTTTGCTCTTGTACTTTTCTTTTGGATCATTTATTTACTTTATTAGTAACAGAAGCATTTGGACTGTGCTAAGACTTACTCTTACAGTGTCCACTCCCTTTGAACCCGCAGCTTCGGTAGATTGGACGTATCTATCTTGGAAGACTGCTTTTTTGGTAGCTATTATGTCTGCTAGGAGAGTGTCGGAGCTTCAAGCATTGTCCATCAAAGTTCCTTACATGATTTTTCACAAGGACAGGGTTTCTCTGTGCAATAATCATTCCTTTCTCCCCAAAGTGGTGTCAGAAGCTAACATTAATCAAACTATTAATATTCCTGTATTTTGTCCTAATTTCCAAAACAGGGGTGAGTACAAATTACATTTGTTGGACGTACACAGACAATGGAAATTTTACTTACACAGGACGAAACCCTTTCGTAAATCTGATCAGTTGTTTATCTCTTATTCAAGGCCCTTTTTAGGGAAGCCAATTTCTGAGGTGACTATTGCTCGTTGTATTTCCCATTGTATTATTCGAATATATTCAGACAAAGGACTTTCCCTTCTGGGTCAGGTTAAAGCACATTCTACCAGGTCTATGGCTACTTTAGCAGCTTGTTGGTCCAGGGTGTCGCTGGATGATATTTGTTCTACAGCTACATGGTCCTCATCTCATATCTTCATGTCACATTATAAATTAGACATTGCATCCAGGAATAGGGCATCCTTTCACTCTCCTGTGCTCTGGAATATCCTTCCATGAGGGCCAACCCAGGTGTTAGTAGGTGGGGAATCTGTCCCACAGGTTGAAGACTAAATGAAGTCAACTGCTTCAGATAAAGAAGTTATGTACTCACCATAACGTTCCTTCTGAGTAGTTGTACTTCATTTGTCTTCAACCACCCCCCCCCTCCTTCCCCTGACCTTGTCACTGTTATCCTGGCCTTGTATATTGGAGATGAACATTCCAGAGGTGTCCCTTGTTATGCTTGGCTCAGGAATTTTGGGTGTGCCAACAGTGGTAAGGTCTTGTTGGTTTAGACTTAAGGTTTCTTTGAGCAGCAAACTCAATCTGAAAGGAGACAGGGGGCATTATGGGTAAGGGGAGTAGCTTGGAGCTGGGATCAGATGCTAGCGATGCGGCCATGTAGGATCCGATTCAGATCCATAGACCCACAGGTTGAAGACAAATGAAGTATAACTACTAGATGGAACATTATAGTGAGTACATAACTTCTTTTTTTTTTTTTGAGTCTGTGGGTGCGGTTCTCCTTTAATATTATCATTTTACTCTTACTTAAAGTAGTCTTGATTACCATCTCTGGTATCCTATCCCCTTATAGTACTTTTTTGTACCCCTTTTTTATGATTATATGTTATTATATCTTTATTCATATTATTAGAAAAAACTTTTCTTCCATATTCTATTTCATTTCCATATCATCTTTAAAATGTCTGATAAACCTTCCGAAATTAAAAAGTGTGTGGCCCATTGCCACAAAATTCCCAATTCTGAGGTACATTCAAAGTGTGTCCACTGTTTAGGACATTCTCATGTACATTCCAGCTGCGACATTTGGAAGGGATTTAATTGCTGTGCATTAAATGACCATAAAAATAAGCTAATTCTTAGGGGCTTGCTGCTTTCAAAATGTGCATCTTTGGCCTTTGGGGCTTAAACACCTAAAAGCTTTGAGAAAAAAGGAGATCTCCTAATGTGGCAGCACTCCCCCTTTTGCTCACCCAGTCTCTTTCAATCAGTTATTGTCCTTGAATCTGTGTGTAAAAACTATGTCAGACAAACCTACCGGGTTCAAAAGATGCACTTCTTATGGACACAAAAATCCCAAATTCAGATGCCCACATGAAGTGAGCCTATTGCCTATGTCCCATTCACTTGAATGCTTATTGTATCATCTGTGTGGCCTTCAATCCTCGAGCCTTCTCAGACAGACAGTACAAACTTATTCTAAAGGGACTGTTACCTTCTTCTGGGGCTCAAACCCCCTCAAAGCCATCCAGTTCCAAGGAACTACAAAGGTAAGCCCTCTCTGCCTCCCAGAGGACTTCATCAGACCTGCCTGGAAAAAGGCCAAAGTTATCGGATCTGACCATTTTGGATCCGAGAAACACAAAACTTTCTTTGGATCTGATAGCTTTGGATCCAAGCAGGATGAAATCTTTTTTGGATCCGAGAGCCTCATCGTATCCGAGCCTGATAGAATCCTGGATCCGAGAGCAAATCTTCACCTCCGAATTCAGATGGGGGTTTTGTCATCTCCGCCCCATCTTCGATCCGTGAGAGCTGCAACACGTATATTGAAAAATTTCCTCTTTCATCCAACCCATAGTTGGACTCCAGGATCCACGTGTCCCCAGAGAGTCAATGTCGGAGCCAAGGAAACTTCTTTCTTCGACAAATTCTTTGTCCTTGACTAGCCCTGCTCTATTTTTGTCTCATCAGAGTTGGTCTTGGATCCTGGATGTCGGTTCCAGCTCAAGGGGGTTGACTTCTGACCCTGTTGGATACGTCCCTTCCCCTTGGGGCCTCAGCTTTCAACAGTTTGGGTCCAATTCTGTCTGGTGGTCTCTGATCCAGGGTAGGCTCTGTTCCAGTGCTTTGGCTTCAAGGGAGAGGGAATTGCACTTCCAGGTTACTGAAAGGGCTTTCTCTAGAATCAGAGAAAATCCGTCAGCTGTCTCCTCAAATTCAGGATCCTCCCCAACTTTCGTCTGAGCTGAGCATTGAGCTTATTCATTCTGCCATAGATCAGCCTTCCCTGCAAGGCCTCCAATCTGTTACCTCACAAAGGGTTACCCTTTCTTCTGATACATTCCCCTGAACATCCCACAGAGGAGGTCCTTCACAAGAAAAAGTGTATAAGAAGAGGCACTTAAACTCCCCCTTGGAGTCCCTGACTGAGGACACTGATTTTGATGAAGGAGAAGGATCCCCCAGATCATCACCTGAAGACATCTCTTTTAGAGACATCCCTGAACTCCTTAAGCAAAAGGTGGCTGGTCCTCCCAACCTCCTCCTTCTGAGGAGTCAGTACTCCTGGAAGCTTTTGGGGTGGACTCCTCTGCATCCTGGGTGACCCCCTTCCCTGGCAGATGAAGTCGAAGACTTAGTTTACCGCCGGGCTTGGAAGAAGCCCGACACAGTCTAACTGATTCCTAAACATCCTGATAAGTTCCTCAGTCCTCATTCTGACCATTTACATTGGAGCAAATGAATTCCTGCCAATGCCATTGTTGTGTCAGCAGCCACAAAAAAGGAACTAGCCAACAATGCTCCACTGTACAACCCCCAAACAAGGAGTCTCTGGCATTGGACAGATATGGAAAGCACGTTGGTACCTCAGCTACCTTCACACTGAAGTCATTAAATTTTTTTGACACACTTTACACATTTGCCAAGAGACCTGGTTAAAGAACTAACCAATTCTCTTGTGGAAGCATTGTCGGAGGGGGACCTAAAGAAGGTCTCCCCCTATTTGGCGACTGTATCTTCCCTTGCTAATTCCTGAATGAGGTTGATCTCTCATACTGCAGAAGGCACCTCACGAGCAACCTGTGCAGGCATAGCCTTTAGGAGACATGCTTGGATGAGGCTTTGTGTCTCAGTTAATAGTTCCTCCTTATTTTGATCATCAGTGAAAGAAACTCTTGCCTGTAGTGAGCAAGAAGGAAGGACCTTGTCTGCTGTGGGAATCAAGTTTTCCACCGCTTAGAGAACCTTCTCAAGGTATCAGCAAGGTCAGAAGTAAACTTGATTCAGGAAAGCTCAAGGACTTTTCCAGGATCTTCGTGGGGATACTTCCTCCAGAGGCATCAGGGCTTCAGGGAACCTTTTCCCAATAAGCCCTATCAGCACTCCTGAAGCACTGCTCGACTGTCCATCTCTGGAGGCAGTTGGAGGAGTCTATCCCTGCACCTAGATGCCTGAACAAACATAACAAACAATAGCTGGGTGCTAAAAATAATATACAGAATGTCACTTTTATTTCTAGGGCATGAATAAAAGAGTCTTCATGGGTTCTGTTCAAGCAGCTTTATTGTATACAAACACATAACCGTAGACAATATATATATATATATATATATATATATATATATATATATATATATACCTATATATATATATATATATATATATATATATATATATATATATATATATACATACGCGTGCACATACAGGCTCGCATCCTTCTTAAAGATATAGCATGCACGCTCTTATGCTATGATCTGCATCTTCCCTGTTTGAAAATTAGATCAATAATATGAGATTATTCAGCATGCCGAAATTAAAAAAATTCATAATCATGCATTATACAACACTAAATATACGTGCATATACAATCAAGTCCACTTTGCTGCATATTTCAAACTTGGCTTGGATATTCGGCCATAACGTGTGACATAAAACTGGGGATTAGAGTTAGCAACTGAGACACTTTCTGTCAAAGGATTGATCTGTGCAATGTTTGAATCATTTACTGGAATGGAGTCAGAATTTTGAACACATTGTGGTCTGGAAACAGTATCTGATTCACCCTTTGATTTAGAGTCTGCATCACAGAAACAATGTTGTGATTGCAATGATGATGATGATTCTGGTACAGGAAGAAGATGTCTGCGATTCCTCCTATACTCCACACCTTCGGAGCTTGCCATGTAGGATCTCAGCTCAGCACAGATGTCTGTAATCTGTCTCATTCAAGCAAAATCTTTTGTTGACTGAATTCATACCTTCTCTCTTTCCTTCAACTGACAAAGTAATCTACTTGATCAGTCATAACTATTTTTCTGGATATTATGCTTCTTAAACAATTGAGCCTTTATAGTTTTAGTGTTCTTAGATTTAGGCTGCAACAAACTTGAAGAAATAGGTAGCTTAGTTTTAGTTTGGCTGGAAAGTAGTCTTTGTGCAGGTGAACCAAGAATATCATCATGAGGTGTGTTTCTGAGATTAAGTAGATTCAAGAATACATTGGTATTGTCACGCTTTGACCTTTCAAGTAATTGCTTTGCACTCTGCACTGCACATTCAGCTAGACCATTGGACTGAGGATATTCAGGACTATTAGTGACATGTACAAAGTGCCGTTCTTTTGCAAATTTCTGAAACAACTGGCTAATGAATTGAGTACTGTTGTCAGAACAAAAGTTTGTGTGGACTACCATGAAATGAGAAATGACGTTTCAGCTTAGTAATAACAGCAGTGGATATTATGTTAGGTAGTAGATCAATCTCAAACCAATTCGAATAAGACTATACCAAAACTAAGTAGTGTTGATTGTTCCACTCAAAGATATCAGTTGCTGCAGTAGACCAAGGTTGTTCAGGAACTGGACTTAGCTGAAGCAGTTCTCTTTGCAAATGTGATTTAGTACTACTGCATACTGAACAAGAAGAAATAACTCTATCAATGTTTTTCAGTAATGAAGGCCAAAATACCAATTGCCTTGCTCTTCTGTTAGTGGATGTGGACTCTGGGTGACCACAATGCAAAATCTGGATATATTCTTGTTGTGAGGTAGCAGGAACAACAATTTTAGGACCTTTGAAAATAATGGCATCTTCCATCGACAATTCATCCCTGTAAGGAAAATGCGTTTGCACTTCAGGTGGTAAACTAGATGGCTTTGACGGCCTTCTGATATTAATGTAGTGATTGAGCTTCTGTAATACTGGATCAGTCTGAGTGTGATCTGTTAACTTATCAAGTCTAGTGGTGGAACAATTACTCACTGATATCACATCAAAGTGAAAAGTCTCAGCGTCAAACTGTTCTGTTGTATTTTTAGGTGATCTGGATAAGGTATCAGCCAGATAAAGCAATTTGCCTTTTGTGTGGACCATTTTGAAATTTGTGCATTTGCAATTTGAGCATCATTTTTTGTAATCTCACTGAAGCAAAATGCATATGCTTCTTTAGAATAGTAACTAGAGATTGATGGTCAGTTTCAATCTGGATAGCTCAACCATAAATATAATCATGAAACTTGGAACATGCAAATACTATTACCAAAAGCTCCTTCTCAATCTGAGCATACTGCATCTCAGTTCGGGTTGGTGTTCTCTATGCATAGGCTTCTGGTCTGCTCTCCTGAAGTATGACTGTTCCTAGACCAAATTCTGAAGCATCACAGGAAAGAGTGACTGGTTTATGCACATCATAGTATTTTAATGTCGGTGGGGTGGCAGTTTTCTGCTTGAAGTCTTCAAGTGCCTTCTGGTGCTGTTCCAGCCATGACCATGTAGCATTTCTGCATGTGAGCTCTCTTAAAGGTGCTGTCAGCTCACTGAAGTCTGGTATAAATTTGCCTAAATAGTTAACCATGCCCAGAAAATGCTGTAAAATTTGTACATTATCTGCTGCGGACATTTCAAGAATAGCTGCTTGCTTGGTCGGGTCTGGTCTCAAGCCTGTATTCGTAAACAAATGACCTAGGTATGTAACTTCTGGAAGTCTGAATTTGCATTTCAGAGGGTTGAGCTTCAAGATCTGGAGTAGGGACTTCATTTGTCAGCAACCTGTGGGTCTTGGATCCGATATCGGATCCGAGCCAGCAACTATTTATACAGCTATGGATCCGAGCTCCTAGCTCCTCTCCTCACCCATAATCCCCTGCCAACCCCAAATGACCTCAGATCTAGTTTGCCGCTCTTGAGTGTGTCAGCTGGATTTCGAGATCTTGGCAAATTTTTTGAGATAAGTGACTCTTTTTGTCTAATCAGCCTACTTTTCAGTAATTTAATCAGTGTGTGTGTGTTAGGTTTCCCATTAGTCAGTTAGTTTTTAAATTTTTAGTGTTTACCCTCCCCTCGCTGGTCGTTAGAGTGTGCTTGTGTGTGCTTGCATTTGGGGCCTAGTGTGTTTGTGTAGCTTTTATTTAGTTTTGGGTATGTCAGAGGCCCCAAAACCTATTTTTTCTAAATGCACCGAGTGTGGCCATAAGCTCTCTCCGGCAGATGGCCACACTCGGTGTGTTCGGTGCCTTGGGGTTGAACACATGTCCTCGGGATGTACCATTTGTGCAGCGTTCAACCCCAGGGCACTGAAGGAGCAGAGGTCGAAGCTGGTCCTGGCGGGACATTTGCCCCCGGATTCGGCTTCGGCCTCTGCTACTCCCGTGGCACCTCCTCAGCCTGTGGTGGTGGCCACTGCTGCCCCCCTTCCCCCGGCCGGGATTCAAACTCCCACTAAGGCGCCGGAGGACAGGGAGGCCAGGAGGGAGAAATGGAGGGAGAAGCACCACAAGCGGTGGGCCGAGGCCTCCGCTTCAGCCCCCCCCAGCTAAGCGGGCTTCTCCCTCCACGGCTTCCAGGTCTCCTCCTCCTCCTCGGCTCCGATCACCTTGCTTCTCCCCGGGATCCGAGGAGGAGGAGACCCGATCTCCGTCGAGGTCATCGAGGCGGCATTCCAGGCCTGCCTCTGTGGCCTCGTCGAGATCCACCTACAGCCTGTCTGATGCAGACTTGGACTGGATGATGAGAAGGTTCATCCAGGCCCAGCTGCAGATGGGGGGGGGCTCGACACCCTTTTTTGCTTCGATAGCTCCTTCTCCGACCCGCTTCCCGGGTTCGGAGCGCTTGGAGCCGGGCAGCATTGGAGCCAGGGGTGGGTCGGCGCCGACAGTACTGGGTACTTTGGATCCGACCCTGCACTCGAGTCTGTCGGTTCCATCGTTGGATCCGACCTCTCGGAGCCGTGGGCCGAGCTTCGGATCCGAGGGATTCAGTGTGCCTTCGGCTCCATCCAGGTCGGAGCACACTGGTCCCTCGGATCCGACGGTCTCTGCGCCGGTTCCGATTCCTTCATCAGATCTGAGTGGGAGTCGGCTCTCAGAGCCCAGGGAGAGCGACTCCCCCTCGGCCTTCGATGTAGTGGAGAGGGCTCTGTCGAGAGCATCCAGACCTCCGGCCCTTGTCTTGGCTCCACCCTGCACTCCCTCTCTGCTGGGTCAGGCTTCCATCATCCGGCCACAGGAACAGCCTGCTTCGATGTCCCAGGTTGTTCCTTTGTAACAGACATTGCTGGTGAGACCTCCTCGGATAGCCCCCCCGAGGAAGTGCCTCGCAAGCATAAGTGTAAGAGGAGGCACGTGGACTCCCCCGAGTCCTTAACAGAGGACACGGACTTGGATGAAGGGGAAGGCTCCCCAAGGCCACCCTCTGAGGATGTCTCCTTTGGCGACATCATGGAAATGCTCAGGATCGGGGGGGGGGTCTGCCCCCAAGGCTTCCTCCGACGAGTCCGTGTTTCTGGAGGCATTCGAAGCAGGCCTCTCTACCTCTTGGGTGTCCCCTCCGGCTGACCCCCTGGTGGACCTTGTTACCACCAGGGCGTGGAAGGAGCCGGACACTGTGGAGCCAGTCCCTAAATGCCCGGATAGGATTTTGAGCCCCCCCCCCCGCAGACTGGTCCCACTGGAGCAAGGGTCCCCCCGTAGATGCCATGTTGATGGCGGCAGCCACTAAGAGGGAACTAGCTCAGGAGAGCCCCTCGGTCCATCCACCGAGCAAGGAGTCCCGCTCGATGGATCGCCTTGGGAAGCGGGTATTTAGTTCAGCGACCTTCTCAGTAAGGTCCCTGAACTACATGGCACATGTCATCAGGATGCAGTGGGATCTTATTAAAGAATAAGCTGCCCCCCCCCCGGAGTCCATGTCGGCAGAGGACAAGCAGTTGTACTCCACTCATATGGCCACTCTAAGATCTATTTCCAATACCTCTATGCGGCTGTTGTCTCACGCCACTGAGGGACCCGCTAGAGCTAGCGGAGCGGGCCTAGTTATGAGACGCCAGGCCTGGCTCCGACATTGTGACTTTGCGGAGCCCTTTAAGGCGTCCTTTGCAAATGCCCCCTTTGATGGTTCTGCCTTGTTTGGCAAGACCGTTCGCGAGACACTTGTCCAGAGCGAGAAGGACAGGAAGCCGTTGTCTGCCATCGGAGTCCGCTTCTCTGCTCCCCAGAGGTCCTTCTCCAAGAACCAAAAGGGACAGAAGAAGATGTGGTTCAGGAAATCGCAACATTCCCAACCTGCTCCGGACAACCAGTCCTTCCGTGGCAGAGGAGGACAGGGAGGACGCTGTCCTAGAGGTAGAGGGGCCCCGAGAAATTTTGGGTCCAGAGAATCTTTCTCTGATCGGCCCACGCAACAGCCCTGAAGGGTTGCCCGACTGCTCCACTCTGGAGGCAGTCGGGGGGCGCTTCTTGAGGCATCTGGTGTCATGGGAGTCCATTACGTCAGACCGCTGGGTGCTTCGGATTATATCCAGAGGTTACAAAATCCCAATGCAACATGTCCCCAGACTCAGGAACCTCCCCGATGTACCACCCGGTCAGAGGGAGGCTGCAGACGCAGAAATCCAGCAGCTGCTAGAAAAAAGAGCCATCCAACCCATCCCCCCAGACCAGCTCGGATTAGGGTTTTACTCCAGGTTCTTTCTGGTGCCAAAAAAGACAGGGGACTTGAGACCAATTCTAGACCTCTCCCTCTTGAACCTGTCGGTAACCAAGGAGAAATTCCGAATGGTCACTCTTCAATCCATTCTCCCCCTCTTGCGGGAGAACGACTGGATGTGCTCAATAGACCTCAAGGATGCGTACTACCACATTTTAATGGACAGACGATCCAGGAGGTTTCTCTGCTTCCGGCTAGGAGCCAGCCGCTATCAGTTCAGGGTCCTTCCCTTTGGCCTCACCACAGCCCCAGGGTGTTCACCAAAGTTTTAGCAGTGATAGCGGCCCACCTGAGACTCCAGGGAATGCAGGTCTTCCCGTACCTCGACGACTGGCTCCTGACCACCCCAACAAGGCATCTACTCTGCTCAGCCAGGGACTTTTTTCTCTTCCTAGCCCCCCAGTTAGGCATCACGATCAATACGGACAAATCCTCCCTTGCTCCGACACAAGTGATAGAGTTCATAGGGGCCAGATTGGATACGAAAAGTCTGCGAGCCTACCTCACTTCGGAACGACTACAGAATCTGAGACTTCATGTGCGGGCCATCCTCAAATCAGAAGCTCCACCGGCGGAATTGGTCCTGAGGGCACTGGGCTCCATGGCAGCGGCAATAATGCTTCTTCCATGCGCTCATCTAAATATGAGGGTACTACAGTGGACCCTCCAGGTACAATGGTCCTTTCAGCTTCTTCCTCTCAACCACCCTATCTCTATCAGCAAGGCTTGCAGGAGGGCCCTGTTATGGTGGCTTCAATCCCCAGACCTCCATACAGGACGACCCTTCTGCGCTCCACCTCCTCTCGTCACGGTGACCACGGACGCTTCTCGCCTCGGGTGGGGGGGGCATTGCTCAGGCAGAACAGTCCAAGGCACGTGGAACGACACAGAGACCTCCCTGCATATCAATGTTCTGGAGATGAGGGCGGTGCTGTTAGCGTTGCAAGCACTTCAGAACCTTCTTCCCGTAGGAACTATTGCGATACAGATGGACAACATGTCAGTTATCTTGTACATCAACAAACAGGGGGGAACCAGGTCTTATCCTCTCTGCCGAGAGGCCATGAGGGTGTGGGAATGGGCGATCTCCACCAACCGCTTTCTGATCGCAACGCACATTCTGGGACGGGCCAACATTCTGGCGGACAAACTCAGCCGCACTATTCTTTCCCCTTACGAGTGGTCTCTCAACTCCCGAGTAGCGAAGCGGATATTTGCAAAATGGGGGCAACCCTGCTGCGATCTCTTTGCCTCTCCCTCAAATACGAAATGCGACAGCTTCTTCGCTCTGATTCCCCCACCAGGGGAATCCCCGAGAGACGCTCTAGTGCATGCTTGGCCACCCGATCTACTTTATGCCTATCCTCCTCTACCTCTGATGCTAAAGCTCTTACAGAAAGCCTCTCGGTTGGGGAGCAGAATAATCCTCATTGCCCCATTCTGGCCTCGGCAAACTTGGTTTCCTTACCTGTGGTCTCACTTGGTGAATCCTCCCTGGATTCTGGATCCCAGCCCGGATCTGATATCCCATCCATCAGGCTTACCGACCCCGAATCTGGACAACCTGAAGCTGACAGCTTGGCTGCTCCAGTTCCACTCTTAATCAGGACTCCCGGCATCTCTTCACCAGTCAAAGCCATTTTGGTGGCAGTGCATAAACCTTCCACCAGGAAAGTTTACCGCTGTAAATGGAGGCGCTTCTCCGTCTGTGCGGAACATCATAATTTGGACCCCTTCACTGCTCCGTTAACATCTGTGTTGGACTTTCTTACCAGACTTTTTCAGCAAGGGGCTAGCTGTTCCACAGTCAAGGTACAATTGGCAGCCATCTCCCATTACCATGTAGGACATGAGACAGGTCCTTTGATGTCAGCTAAACTATGTAAAACCTTCCTCAAGGGTACTTTTCTGCTCAGGCCCCCTATCAAAGAAGCCGTACCCCCTTGGGATCTATCACTAGTTTTTAAAGCCTTGACTGCTTCTCCCTTTGAACCAGCTGCCTCGGCCGATCTTAAATGCCTGTCTTGGAAAACAGCATTCCTGGTAGCCATCACTTCAGCGAAAAGAGTTTCGGAACTTCAAGCTCTTTTCGTAAAACCCCCTTACTTGGTTTTTCATCAGGATACAGTGTACCTCAGGACCAATCCCTCCTTCCTACCCAAGGTAGCCTCAGAAACCGATATCAATCAGTCCATTAACCTACCAGTTTCCCTGATTATCAAAATAAAGGAGAGCACAAGCTGCATTCTTTAGATGTGCACAGGCAGCTGCGTTTCTATATTCATAGGACTGCTGATCACAGACAGTCCAATCAGCTGTTCATTTCCTTTGCCAAATTCAGTTTGGGTAAAGCCGTTTCGAAGGTCACCTTATCATGCTGGATTTCCCAATGTATTCTTCTAGCTTATGAAGCTTCTGGGAGGCCCACACCTCAGGGAGTCCGTGCACATTCCACTCGCTCCATATCTACTTCTGCTGCCTTTAGATCTAGAGTTCCCTTGGATGATATTTGCTCAGCAGCCACTTGGGCCTCATCTCATACCTTTATCAACCACTACAAACTGGACGTCATTTCCAGAGGGAGAGCATCCTTTGGCTCCGCAGTGCTCTGGAACATCCTTCCATGATGGCCACCCAAGATTTAGGTAGCTGGGGACTCTGTCCCACAGGTTGCTGACAAATGAAGTCCCTACTCCAGATTAAGAAGTTATGTACTCACCATAACGTTCCATCTGAGTAGGCGGCTTCATTTGTCTGCAACCATCCCCCCTCCTTCCCCCTGGCCTTCAGAAGAGTTAGTTTTGTTGTATTATCCTGCCTTTTCCTGTTGGGATACCTTTCCAGGTATACGTAGGAGGGCAAACTTGATCTGAGGTCATTTGGGGTTGGCAGGGGATTATGGGTGAGGGGAGGAGCTAGGAGCTCGGATCCATAGCTGTATAAATAGTTGCCGGCTCGGATCCGATATCAGATCCAAAACCCACAGGTTGCAGACAAATGAAGCCACCTACACAGATGGAATGTTTTGGTGAGTACATAACTTCTTATTTCCTTCATGTACTCTGTCTAGAACTTTCTTGAGGTTTATGTCTTGCCTCCAAATAGTAGATCGTCTACCATTATGGCACAGGGATAACCTGAAAAAATTTGTTCCATTGCTCAATGAAAAACTTCACTTGCAGAATTGATTCCAAATGGCATCCTTAGGAATGTGTATTTGCCAAATGGAGTACCAAAAGTTGTTAGAAATGAGGATTTGTGATTAAGCATCACTTGCGAAAACAAACTCTTTGCATCAAAAACATAATATACAGTAGCATTCAGTATTAGAGCTGCAACTTCTTTAACTGTGCGCATTGGATAATAAGTCTTTTTAATGCTTTGTTCAGATCTCTTGGGTTAATGCATATTCTCATTTCGTCTGAGCCTTTTTATGAGCGGCTACCATGGCCGACACCCATTCTGTTGGTTCTGTGATTGGACAAATCACCCCTTGTTGCACCATTTTATCCAGCTGAGCTTTCACATTATCTTGCATAACTTTCGGAACTCTTTTTGCTGTTCTGACTACTGGAGTGACCCCTGAGTCTAACTTCATGGAAAACACAGCTGGACGTTTGCCTAACTTGTCATCGAAAACATCAGCATAGTCTGAGAAAATGGCTTCAGAGAAATTAGAACATGGAACTGCATTAGCAAAAGAAAGCAGATTCATTCTCAAACTATCTTTGAGACCCAGTAAAGATTGCACTGGTCTTCGGACTACATAGAATAACAAGTTGTAACAGTTCTCGGCCAAATAACATGAAAGCATCACTGAACCTTTGGTTTGAATTTCTTCACCTCCATAAGCAATAAGCAACATGTCTCGCTCTACTGGTTACACTGAGTTTCTCATTAGTTCTTACACTAGCAAAAGTGTCTGCTGCTGTGACATTACACTTTGAACCATTGTCTCCTTTGAGCTCTGTAGATCTTCCATTAATCAGGACTGTACAAAATACTTCACTTCTTTTTAATAATTTCACTGCATCAACTCTTTCACCAAGCACTGATACAGCAGCTACATAGAAAGCTGACTGCTTCGGCTGTACTTGAACAACTTGCTTTTTTGTGCGACTTTTCTTTGCAACTGTGTGAGGCTTACTTGATTTGCAAAACTTTTGGAAATGGTTCCGTTTCTTACATTTGTGACATTGCTAACCATATGCTAAGCACTTCTCTCTTTTAGACTCATGATTCATGCCACAGTTGTGACAATTAACAATAAAGCTAGATTTGGGTTTTGCTAATTCATGCTTGTACTACACTTAGTTGGTGCTTGCACCCTTTTAGAACTTTGTGGAAAGCCATGTGCCTTCTTTGGAAACCCTGTAGCTGTCAATTGCTTAGGCCTGCTCCTGTTTGCCACATGTTATATACTATCTACATGTGCTCTAGAACCAGATGAAACCATGCTTTTGACATTCGCAAGCATGCGTGTGTGTTTTTCTGTCACCTGATGGATCTGCCAAATCTCAATGGCTTTGCTCAACGTTAAATCACTCTGATGAAGCAAAATCTTTCTTCCAGCAGCAGTATTAATACCACATACAAGCTTGTCCTTTATTAGCTCATCCTTCAAATCACCAAACCAATGCATTTTAGCTCTGTTTCTCAAGTCAGTTATATAAGCTGAAAATGTTTCTCCTGGTTACTGATCTCATGTGTAAATCAAATGCCTCTAATGTAATATTCGTCTGGGGGTTGCACATTTCTCTGAACTTGCGCTTCAAACACTCAGGATCTTCCCTTGACTCAGCTTGCACAACAATATGGCTGTCTGCCCCTTCTCCTTCATATACTGCTGGTACATACACAAATTAATGCTCTCTTTCTATGGCCTCTGACCCTGCTAGGTTTAGCAAAATGAATGCCCTGATTCGTGGATCTCTATCTGCATAGGCTGCTTGCATAAAAATGCCGTACTCTCACTCAAATATTCTTCAATTCTCTGCAATATTCTGATCAAATACAAGTGGTAGGGGCTTTCGAAATCCATCTGCCATATTAATACTTACCAGCGAAGGGCTTTCAAATAAGTATAAGCATACACACATGCACATATGCCAGAAACTAAAGCCAGTAATTTCCAGTGCCTTTGTACTCTGAACTTATACTTCTGTTGGGCTTTTCAGAATTATGTGAATGAAGAACTCGTAATACTTTCGAGTAGCTGGACTTTACGAAATAAACTTCTCTGGCATTTTGGTACTTTTGTAATATTGCTGGAAAGGCGAAAATGCTAAATTTATTTATCAACATTTGCTAAAGTTATTTGCCATCATTTTAGGAAACATTTGAGAACTTTACAATGCGACTGAACAACTCATGAGCACTGTGATAACTTTTGTAATATCGTCTTTTGTAAGAAAATACCTCTTATCCGTGTGAAAAACTAGTCAAGTAACTGCACAATGCGGATAAATCAAACATCAGTTGCCCAAAATTCAATAACTTTTAAAGTAATTGCATTTTGCAAAGAACTGCATACAGCACACTGAAATGTCCGCAAAATGGCAGTACCTTGCTAGGGAACTCTTAAAGAAGCACTCTGTAATGGCAGCAGTTTACAAAAAGACACAACCAGCACAAGAAACTTTTGAAATGGCTGTACTTTGACTGTACTTCACAAAATAGTTGCACTTTGCACACAGTAAGCTCTTCAAAATATATGCACAGTAACAACCACACTCTGTAAGCACTTTTACACACTTTGAGATACTTTGAATAACTTTAGATCTGAAGTAGGACTTCATTTGTCAGCAACCTTTGGGATACGAATCTGATCTCGGATCCGAGCCGGCAACTTCTATCACAGCATAGATCTGAGCCCCTAGCTCCTCCCTTTACCCATAATCCACTGCCAACCCTGACTGACCTCAGATCTAGTTTGCCGCTCTTAAAGCAACAGCTAGATTCCAGAGCTCTTGGTGATTCTGTGAGAAAAACAGTTTTCAACTTTTTCTTGTATTTCTCTAAGCGAGTGTCTGTGTGTGTGTGTGTTTAGGTTTCCCCTTAACGCTAATTTCTCTTCCTTTTTTAGCTTAAATTTTAATTTATTTTTCCACCCTGCCCTCCCTGGTCGCAGTGTGTGTAGTGTGTAGGGGCCTAGTGAGTGTGTTTTACTTTCAGTGATGTCGGAGGCCCCTAAAGCCATTTTTTCGAAATGCACCGAGTGTGGTCACAAGCTTTCACCGGCTGATGGCCACACTCGGTGCGTTAGGTGCCTTGGGGTTGAACACCTCTCTTCGGGTTGCGCGATTTGTGCTGCGTTCAACCCCAGGGCACTTAAGGATCAGAGGTCGAAGTTGGTTCTGGCGGGCCATTTGCCCCCAGACCCGGCTCCGGCCTCCAGTACTTCTGTGACCATTTCCCAGTCTTCGGTAACGGCCACTCCTGCCCCCCACCCTCCGACTAGGACTCAACCTCCCACTGTGGCTTCGGAGGTGAGGGAGGCCAGGAAAGAGAAGCGGAGGGAGAAGCACCTTAGCGCGGCCGAGACTCCTCCTCGGCCCCGCCTGCCAAGCGGGCTTCTCCCTCCAGGGTTTCTGGTTCGCCTCCTCCTCGGATCCGATCCCCTTGCTTCTCACTGGGACCCGAGGAGGAGGTGACCCGGTCTCCGTCGAGGTCATCGAGGCGGCACTCCAGGCCTGCCTCGGTGGCCTCCTCGATGTCCACATTCAGTATGTCAGATGCGGACATGGACCGGATGATGAGGAGGTTCATCCAGGCCCAGATGCAGATGGGAGTGCTCTTGCCCCCCCCCCCTCCGGGGGGGAGCTCGACCCCTTTTTTCGCTCCTATAGCTCCTTCTCTGGCCCGTCTCCCGGGTTCGGAGCTGTCGGAGCCGAGCCGCGTTGGATCCGGGTGTGGGTCAGAGCCGACAGTGCTGGGCACTTCGGCTCCGACTATTCCCTCGAGTTTGTCGGATCCGACCTCTCGGAGCCGTGGGCCGAGCTTCGGATCCAAGGGACTCGGTGTGCTCTCGGCCCCGTCCTGGTCAGAGCGCGCGGGTCCTTTGGATCCGATAGTCTCGGCTCCGGGTCCGATCCCCACCTCAGATCCGAGTGGGAGTCGGATCTCAGATCCGTCTGAGAGCGGCTCCCCCTCGGCTTTCGCGGTGGTGGAGAGGGTGCTGTTGAGTGCATCCAGGCCCCCGGTCCTGGCTTCGGCTCCCCCCTGCACTCCCTCTCAGCTGGTCCTGGCTCCGCTCACCCGGCCTTCGGGGCAGCCTGCTTCAGCGCCTCTAGGTGTTCCATTGGAACAGGATATTGCTGATGAGGACTCCTCGGACAGCCCCCCCCCCCGAGGAGGTTCCTCGCAAGTCGAAGTGCAAAAGGAGGCACGTGGACTCCCCTGATTCCCTCACTGAGGATACGGACTTGGATGAAGGGGAAGGCTCTCCAAGGTCACCCCCCGAGGATGTCTCCTTTGGAGACATCATGGAAATGCTCAGAATCAGGGGGGGCATGGTCTGCCCCCAAGGCTTCTTCCAACGAGTCCGTATTCCTAGAGGCGTTTGAGGCAGGGCCATCTACCTCTTGGGTGTCCCCTCCCCCTGACCCCTTAGTGGATCTTATAGTCACTAGGGCTTGGGAGGAGCCGGACACTGTAGAGCCTGTTCCCAAGCACCCGGACAAAGTTTTGAGCCCTCCGTCAGAGAGAACCCATTGGAGCAGAGGTCCCCTGTGGATGCCATGTTGGTGGCGGCAGCCACTAAGAGAGAGTTGGCTCAGGAGAGCCCCACAGTTCATCCGCCGAGGAAGGAGTCTTGCGCGATGGACTGCCTTGGGAAGCGGGCCTTCAGTTCAGCGATCTTCTCCTTGAGGGCCATGAACTATATGGCACCCGTCATTCGGATGCAGTGGGATCTAATCAAAGAATACACTGCCCTCCCCCCCCGGGTCCATGTCGGAAGGGGACAAGCAACTGTACTCCTCCCGAATGTTCACCCTACGTTATATTTTCTACACCTCTATGCGGCTCTTGTCTCACGCCACTGAGGGAGCCGCTAGAGCAGGCGGAGTCGGGCTGGTCATGAGGAGGCAAGCCTGGCTCCGACATTGTGACTTCTCGGAACTCTTTAAGGCATCATTTGCGAATGCCCCTTTTGATGGTTCTGCATTGTTTGGCAAAACCGTTCGCGACACCCTTGTCCAGAGCGAGAAAGACGGGAAGACGTTGTCTGCCGTCGGAGTCCGCTTCTCTGCTCCCCAGAGGTCCTTTACCAAGAACCAAAAGGGTCAGAAGAAGATGTGGTTCCGGAAATCGCATCAATCCCAGTCTGCTTCGGACAACCAGTCCTCTCGTGGCAGAGGAGGACAGGGAGGACGCCGCCCTAGAGGCAGAGGGGGTCCCAGGAACTTTAGGTCCAGGGAACCTTTCTCTGAGAGGCCCACGCAGAACCCCTGAGGGGTTACCCGGCTGCTCCACTCTGGAGGCAGTCGGGGAACGTTTCTCAAGACACCTAGCAATGTAGGAGTCCATAACAACAGATCGCTGGGTGATTCGTGTTATATCCAGAGGATACCAAATTCCCTTTCTTGTAACCCCCAGAATCAGAAGCCTCCCTGATGTGCCACCCAATCAAAGGGAGGCGGCTGCTGCAGAAATTCAGCAGCTCTTACAAAAAAGAGCCATCCAGCCCGTCCCCCCAGATCAGCACGGATCAGGGTTTTACTCCAGGTTCTTTCTGGTGCCAAAAAAGATGGGGGATGTGAGGCCCATCTTGGACCTCTCTCTCTTGAACCTGGCAGTACCAAAAGTAAAGTTCTGGATGGTCACTCTGCAATCTATCCTCCCACTACTACGGGAGAACGACTGGATGTAGTCAATAGACCTCAAGGATGCGTACTATCATATTCTCGTGGACAGACGCTCCAGGAGGATTCTCCGCTTCCGGCTGGGAGCCAGCCATTTCCAGTTCAGGGCCCTTCCCTTCGGTCTCACCTCAGCCCCCAGGATGTTCACCAAGGTCTTGGCAGCGATAGCGGCCCACCTGAGACTCCAGGGAATTCAGGTCTTTCCATACCTGGACGACTGGCTCCTTACCTCCCTAACAAGGCATCTTCTTTGCTCATGCAGGGATTATTTCCTCAATCTGGCTCCACTCTTAGGGTTGACCATCAACACGGCCAAATCCTCCCTGGCTCCTACACAAGTATTGGATTTCATAGGGGCGAGGTTGGACTCCAGACTGATGCTTGTTTTCTTGACTCCAGATTGGCTTCAGAACCTGAGGTTGCATGTGCAGGCCATCCTTCAACTTCAAGCTCCTTTGGCGGAATTGGTCCTGAGGGCTCTAGGGTCCATGGCGGCAGCAATTCCTCTGCTGCCATTGGCCTGGTTGAATATGAGGGTCATACAATGGACCCTCCAGGTACAATGGTCCCTATCTCGCAATCCCGTGTCTCATCCCATCTCTCTAAGCAGGGTGTGCAGAAGGTCGCTCATGTGGTGGCTCCAGTCCTCCAATCTCCACATGGGACGCCCCTTCTCGCTGCCTCCGCCAGTCGCCACAGTGACCACGGACGCTTCTCGCCTGGGGTGGGGGGGGCACTATTCGATAACAGTCCAAGGCACTTGGAACGACATAGAGACCTCTTTGCATATCAACGTCCTGGAGATGAATTTGGTGCATTTGACATTGCAAGCGCTTCACAACCCTCTTCCGGTGGGGACGATTGCGGTACAGATGGACAACATGTCAGTCGTCTGGTACATCAACAAACAGGGGGGAACCAGGTCTTACCCACTCTGCCGCGAGGCCATGAGAGTGTGGGAATGGGCGATATCCACTAACCACTTTCTCATCGCAACGCACATTCCGGGACGGTCCAACATATTAGCGGACAGGCTCAGTCATGCTATCCTGACTCCTTACGAGTGGTCTCTCAATCCTCTGGTGGCAGAGCAAATATTTGCTCGATGGGGGCGACCTTGTTGCGATCTTTTTGCCTCTCACTCAAATACCAAATACAACGATTACTTCGCTCTGATCCCCCCTCCGGGGGAGTCCCCGAGAGACTCTCTAGTTCATTCTTGGCCTCCCGGTCTGCTTTATGCTTACCCGCCTCTGACCCTGATGTTGAAACTATTGCAGAAAGCCAGTCAGTTGGGGAGCAAGATGATCCTCATTGCCTCATTCTGGCCTCATCATACGTGGTTCCCTTACCTATGGTCTCACCTGATTCATCCGCCCTGGATGCTGGATCCCCTTCCGGATCTCATTTCACACCCCTGGGTCTTCCAACCCCGAACCTGGCCAACCTAAAGCTGACGGCTTGGTTGCTCCAGTTCCACTCCTGATAAGGACTCCCGGAATTTCATCTCCAGTCAAAGCTAACCTAGTAGCAGCTCACAAGCCCTCCACCAGAAGGGTCTATCGGAGTAAATGGAAATGTTTTTCCATTTGGGTGGAGCACCGTCATTTGGATCCTTTCATGGCGTCGGTAGCGTCGGTTCTAGATTTTCTATCTTCTCTCATTCACCAGGGGGCTAGTTCTTACACGGTCAAAGTGCAACTTGCAGCAATTTCACACTACCATGTAGGTCAGGAGTCAGGCCCGCTTATTACTTCCAAACTGTGTAAGACCTTCCTTAAGGGTACCTTCCTTCTCAGGCTCCCGGTCAAGGAGGTGGTACCCCCATGGGATTTATCCCTAGTTTTACAGGCCTTGACTAGCCCCTCTTTCAAGCCGGCGGCCACTGTTGATCTTAAATACCTCTCTTGGAAAACTGCCTTTTTGCTGACCATAACTTCAGCCAAGAGGGTCTCGGAACTCCAGGCTCTCTGTGTTAAACCACATTATTTGGTCTTCCACCCAGACAGAGTTCACCTCAGGATCAATCCGTCTTTCCTACCTAAGGTATCGTCGGAAGCTAACATTAATCAGTCAAAACAAAGGAGAGTATAAGCTGCACTCTTTAGACGTGCACAGACAACTACGTTTTTATACTCATCGAACTACTGGTCATAGGCAATCCGATCAGTTGTTTGTCTCCTTTGCCAAAAACAACTTCGGCAAGGCGGTTTCTAATGGATATCTAATTGTATTCTCTTATCATATCAGAGCTCGGGAAGGCCTGCACCTCGGGGAGTCCGTGCTCATTCTATGAGGGCCATGGCTACATCGGCTGCTTTCAAGGCTAGAGTTTCTCTGGATGACATTTGTTCCGCAGCCACTTGGGCTTCATCTCATACCTTTATCAGCCACTACAAAGTAGATATTGTCTCCCGAGGTAGGGCGTCTTTTGGCTCTGCAGTGCTCCGGAATATCCTTCCATGAAGGCCACCCAAGATTTAGGTAGCTGGGGACTCTGTCCCAAAGGTTGCTGACAAATGAAGTCCTACTTCAGATTAAGAAGTTATGTACTGACCATAACGTTCCATCCGAGTAGGTATCTTCATTTGTCTGCAACCACCCACCCCCCTCCTTCCCCCTGACCAAAATGATCCTACTTGGGGTTCTTTAGATTAGTTCCCTCTGGGACACAGTACTAGCTGTGCTATGGGGCAAACTTGATCTGAGGTCAGTCAGGGTTGGCAGGGTGTTCACCAAGGTCTTGGCAGCGATAGCAGCCCACCTGAGACTCCAGGGAATTCAGGTCTTTCTGTACCTGGACGACTGGCTCCTTACCGCCCCAACAAGGCATCTTCTTTGCTCATGCAGAGATTATTTCCTCAATCTGGCTCCACTCTTAGGGTTGACCAGCAACATGGCCAAATCCTCCCTGGCTCCTACACAAGTGTTGGATTTCATAGGGGCGAGGTTGGACTCCAGACTGATGCTTGTTTTCTTGACTCCAGATCGGCTTCAGAACCTGAGGTTGCATGTGCAGGCCATCCTTCAACTTCAAGCTCCTTCGGCAGAATTGGTCCTGAGGGCCCTAGAGTCTATGGCGGCAGCAATTCCTCTGCTGCCATTGGCCCAGTTGAATATGAGGGTCATACAATGGACCCTCCAGGTACAATGGTCCCTATCTCGCAATCCCGTGTCTCATCCCATCTCCCTAAGCAGGGTCTGCAGAAGGTCGCTCATGTGGTGGCTCCAGTCCTCCAGTCTCCACACGGGACGCCCCTTCTCGCTGCCTCCGCCAGTCGCCACAGTGACCATGGACGCTTCTCGCCTGGGGTGTGGGGGGGGGGGGCACTATTCGGGCAGAACAGTCCAAGGCACTTGGAACGACATAGAGACCTCTTTGCATATCAACGCCCTGGAGATGAGGGCGGTGCTTTTGACGTTGCAAGCGCTTCACAACCCTCTTCCAGTGGGGACGATTGCGGTACAGATGGACAACATGTCAGTCATCTGGTACATCAACAAACAGGGGGGAACGAGGTCTTACCCACTCTGCCGCGAGGCCATGAGAGTGTGGGAATGGGCGATATCCACCAACCGCTTTCTCATCGCAACGCACATTCCGGGACGGTCCAACATATTAGCTTGCAGGCTCAGTCGTACTATCTTGACTCCTTACAAGTGGTCTCTCAATCCTCTAGTGGCAGAGCAAATATTTGCCCAATGGGGGCAACCTTGTTGCGATCTTTTTGCCTCTCACTCAAATATCAAATACAACGATTACTTCGCTTTGAAGGAGGGAGTCCCCGAGAGACTCTCTAGTTCATGCTTGGCCTCCCGGTCTGCTTTATGCTTACCCGCCTCTGCCCCTTAATGTTGAAACTATTGCAGAAAGCCAGTCAGTTGGGGAGCAAGATGATCCTCATTGCCCCATTCTGGCCTCATCAGACGTGGTTACCTTACCTATGGTCTCACCTGATTCATCCGCCCTGGATGCTGGATCCCCTTCCGGATCTCATTTCACACCCCCTGGGTCTTCCAACCCCGAACCTGGCCAACCTAAAGCTGACGGCTTGGTTGCTCCAGTTCCACTCCTGATAAGGACTCCCGGAATTTCATCTCCAGTCAAAGCCATCCTAGTAGCAGCTCACAAGCCCTCCACCAGAAGGGTCTATCGGAGTAAATGGAAATGTTTTTCCATTTGGGTGGAGCACCGTCATTTGGATCCTTTCACGGCGCCGGTAGCGTCGGTTCTAGATTTTCTATCTTCTCTTTTTCACCAGGGGGCTAGTTCTTCCACGGTCAAAGTGCAACTTGCAGCAATTTCACACTACCATGTAGGTCAGGAGTCAGGCCCGCTTATTACTTCCAAACAGTGTAAGACCTTCCTTAAGGGTACCTTCCTTCTCAGGCTCCCGGTCAAGGAGGTGGTACCCCCATGGGATTTATCCCTAGTTTTACAGGCTTTGACTAGCCCCCCTTTCAAGCCGGCGGCCGCTGTTGATCTTAAATACCTCTCTTGGAAAACTGCCTTTTTAGTGACCATAACTTCAGCCAAGAGGGTCTCGGAACTCCAGGCTCTCTGTGTTAAACCACATTATTTGGTCTTCCACCCAGACAGAGTTCACCTCAGGATCAATCCGTCTTTCCTACCTAAGGTATCGTCGGAAGCTAACATTAATCAATCTATTAATCTTCCAGTATTCTTCCCCAACTATCAAAACAAAGGAGAGTGTAAGCTGTACTCTTTAGACGTGCACAGACAACTACGTTTTTATACTCATCGAACTACTGGTCATAGGCAATCCGATCAGTTGTTTGTCTCCTTTGCCAAAAACAACTTCGGCAAGGCGGTTTCTAAGGTTATCCTCTCCTGATGGATATCTAATTGTATTCTCTAAGCATATCAGAGCTCGGGAAGGCCTGCACCTCAGGGAGTCCGTGCTCATTCTACGAGGGCCATGGTTACATCGGCTGCTTTCAAGGCTAGAGTTTCTCTGGATGACATTTGTTCCGCAGCCACTTGGCCCTCCCCTCATACCTTTGTCAGCCACTACAAAGTAGATATTGTCTCCCGAGGTAGGGCGTCTTTTGGCTCTGCAGTGCTCCGGAATATCCTTCCATGAAGGCCACCCAAGATTTAGGTAGCTGGGGACTCTGTCCCAAAGGTTGCTGACAAATGAAGTCCTATGAAATTAAGAAGTTATGTACTGACCATACATTCCATCTGTAGGTAGTATCTTCATTTTGTCTGCAACCCTCCCCCTTCAAAATGAAAATGATTGGGGTTCTTTAGATTAGTTCCCTCTGGGACACAGTACTAGCTGTGCTATGGGGCAAACTTGATCTGAGGTCATTCAGGGTTGGCAGGGAATTATGGGTAAGGGGAGGAGCTAGGAGCTCGGATCTATGCTGTGATAGAAGTTGCCGGCTCGGATCCGAGATCGGATCCGTATCCCAAAGGTTGCAGACAAATGAAGATACCTACTCAGATGGAACGTTATGGTGAGTACATAACTTCTTGTTATGCCCTTGATACTATACACAGCACTTTGCCAAAACACATAGTCACCTTGCTTTATTTTTGCTTAATGGGCCTTTTCCTTACTTATTGTTATATTTGTTTTGCTTGTTTAAGCCCTTTTTATGCCCAGCATACTGTTCTTGTGCTCGTTTTACTCTAAACATGCCCAAATAGTTTGTGTTATTTCTCATTACCTTTGATTCTTTCTGGCTTTGTTTATGCTCTTTTCTCTCAGTTTTTCCTTCACTGTCGTGTTTGCATCTCATGCCTCCAAATACTCTTTTTTTCTTCAGTGGCACTTCTGACACCATCGCTTTTGTGTCTAGGACACAAATAAAAGAGTCTCCGTGGGTTCTCTTCAAGCAACTTTATTATATACAAACACATAACTGTAAAGACTTACTTAAGTAACATATACATATTGATGACTATGGCTATGCAAGCTCTGTCTCTGGCTGCTTCATTAAAATAGCTCATATGGAATGCACACTCTTATGCTATGATCTACTCAGAGGTTACTACATTCCCTTTTCTCCTTCACCTCCAGGTCCCAGGAGGAAACTCCACGATGTGCCACCCAGTCAGAGGGAATACGCCACTTATGAAGTTCAGAAACTTCTAGAAGAAAGAGTCATCCAAAAAGTCCTGACTGACAAAGGATACGGAACTTATTATCACTTCTTTATGGTGCCAAAGAAAACAGGTGACCTAAAACCAATCCTAGATCTCAGCAATCTAAACCAATATGTCAAGAAGTCGGGTCCAATCCATCCTGCCACTGCTACACAAGGACAATTGGATGTGCTCCATAGACCTCCAGGATGCATATTGTCATATCAAAATGAACAAACAATCCAGAAGACCCTTGCACTTTCGGCTGGGAGCCAGTCATTACCAATTCAAAGCACTACCCTTTGGACTGTCCACAGCCTACTGGTTGTGTACCAAATATACGGCAGTTGTCGTCGCTCACCTGAGGCTAAAAGGATTCAAGGTGTTTCCATATTTAGACAACTGGCTCCTTATGGCACCAACAAGGCATCGACTTATTTAAGCCAGTGATTACCTAGTCCAGATCTTTCTCAATAAGTCTGACAAAATCAAACCTAACTTCTGTACAGAATCTAGACTTTATAAGAAAGCAGTTGGGTACTTTGACACAAATACCTTAATTGCCTGTACATTGCATACTATCTTTCAGACAAGTTCAGATCTTGCTGAATCACCGTTCTCCCCCAGCAAAGTTAGATCTCTGAGCACTGGGGTCTGCGTCAGCAACCATCATTCTAGTACCCTTGGCAAGGTTTTTTGTGTGAGTCCTACCATGGGCCCTGGCTGTTCAGTGGTCCATTCTTTATCAATCTCTATCTGCTCCTGTCAAACTGACTTCAATCCGCAGATGCTATCTCCAATGATGGATGTAGTCAAATGATCTGTTTCAGGCCAGGCCATTTTTTCCTTTCCCGGCAATAGCCACAGTGACCACAGACACATCCCAGTTGGGATGTGAGGGGGAGTACCGTGAAAAGATGGTCCACTGAGACCAAGCTGCATATAAATGTCCTACAGATGAGGGCAGTTCTTGTAACGTTGCAAGCCTTTCAGGATTGTCTTCTTCTGGGGATGATTGCAATTTACACAAACAACATATCAATAGTCTGGTAGATCAACAAACAATGAAGAACCTGATCCTACCTTTTATGCAAAGAGGCTGTGAGGGTTTGGGAGTGGGTTATATCTTCAGACCGCTTTCTGATTGCAACACACATACTGGGGAAAACCTACGCTTTGGCAGACAGACTCAGCAGATCCATTCTGACTCCCTTATGAATAGTCCCTCAATCCATCAGTAGCAAACAAGATTTTCAGCTGTTGAGGGCAACCTTGTTGCAACCTTTTGTGCTTCCAACCTAAATAACAAATGCAATAAGTATTTTGTTCTGATCCCACCAAAGAGGGAGTCACAGACGGATGCTGTAGTCCACGATTGGCTCCAGGCCTCCTTTATGCTTATCCCTCCCCCTTCCATTGATTCTGAAATTTCTACAGAAAGCCAGCAGGTTGAACAGCTCAGTAGTCTGCATTGCCCCCTTTTGACCTCATCAGGTGTAGTTCCCCTTCCTATGGTCTCACCTCAAGTATCCTCCATGGCTACTAGATCTCAATCAGGATTTCATCTCTCACCCTTCAGAACATCAGCTCCTCGGTCTCCACACCCTTAGATTAACCGCATGGTTCCTCCACTTCCAATAATTATAAGAAAGGCCAGGCTAGCTTCCCAGTCCATGACATAATTCTGGCTTCCCAGAAGGCCGCCACAAAAAAGGTTTATAATAGTAAATGGAAAATGTTTTCCATATGGGCCTCTAAGAAGAATATTTATCCTTTCTCAGCACCAGCTTGACCTATTCTTCTTTTTCTGAGTTCTGTTTTTCAAGAGGGAGACAGTTTTTCTACTATAAACCTACAACTAGCTGCTATTTCAAATTACCATACTGGAGAGGGATCTTCTTCTCTTTCCTCATCAAAATTGTGTAAAGTTTTCATGAAGGGTATAATGTTCTTCGTCTTCCCTTGCTGCAGTCCTGACAATTGGGTATAGTCCGCGTCCCAGTCGGCCCGAATACCAGAGAGGTCATGGCGCTTTAGACTGACGGTACTAATGCGCATGACCGACGCTCTCAGTCTTTTTGCCGCATGGTCCGATGCAGAAGCAATTTTGTGCAGGTTGGCGTTCTGAGATTTTCCGAAACCGGAGTTTCAGACCGAGTACAGAGTTTTTTCTTGCCTCAGTATATTACGGATGTCAGAAAAGTGAATAACTGTATTTCTTGTGGGAAGCAGATACCGCGAGGGATTATCATACATTGTGTATACCTTGTTTAGGGCCTGAGCACGACGTTGTTGGTTGCCGCCTTGTGCTAGATTTAATAAGCCACTATTAAGAGGAGGCTTGATTGTGCTAGGTTAGTGTTTGGGAAGATGCCTGCTTCATCTAAGAAGCGCAAGGACAAAACAGTGAAGTCTAGGGTGAGGAACCGCAGTCCCGGACGCCGGTCCTTTAGAAGGCTCAGGGGAGCCAGAGGTTTTGCCAGGAGTCTCTATGGAGTCTCAGGCAGATACTTTACTGTTACAGGATGTGCCCTTTCAGGAAGTAGGCCAGGCTGAGGGGGCTTCTCAGGTAACTGTTCTTCCCTCTCTTCCCAAGGTAGTTAGGGCCTCTCCTTCTGTTTCCAGAGCTTCTTTTAGAGGAAGGCCAAGTTCTGCTTCTGTAGGGGCTCTCCTAGCATTTCGGCTCTGTGCCTAAGAAACATATGCTTAAAATGGCTGAAGATTTGATTACTCTGATTAGAGGTTCTATGCCCCACCTGATAAGAGGCCTAGGGTGGAACAGGAGTTTGATAGTTTTGAACAGTGTTCACAGGCTTCAGAGTCTTCTGTGGAAGACTTGCAAGAGTTTCCTGCTTATTCTGATTCTGATGTGGATGATTCCACTCCTTCAGCTTCTCCTCCTGAGGATTTTTCATTTTCAGAGACTCTTCACTCCATGAGGGAGCACTTTAAATGGGAAGGCCAAGATTACTCTGACTCCAGAAACAGGCTTAGGGAATTCTTGTTTTGCCTCAGCATAGGCCCTTAGCTATTCCTCCTGTGTTGAATGTGGTGGAGGATGTTTTTGCAGAGGCTTCTCTGAACCCTGATTCCTTGCCTCCTGCTCCTGTTAAGCCTGATAGGTATTATAGGGTGCCCAAGCTCATAAGTATTTGTTTAAGAGTCCCAGGGCGGACCCAGAAACTGTTTCTCAGGGGCCTAAAGGTGTTAAAGCTTCTGTTGTTAAAAATCCTGTCCCCTCTGATAAAGAGGCAAGGGCTTTGGATAGGTGGGGTAAGAAAGTATACTTCTTCCACTCTAGCCATGAGGGCGTTGAATTGTCAATTTCATATGCTGAAATATCAGAATTATCTCCTTTCACAATTGAAATCTAAGGTGGATGCTTTGGCGGAAGGTATTGAGTGTAAAGAATTGCTGGATTTGGTTCATGTGTCTGAACAAGTGGGTAAGCATTCTTTGCAGTGTGGTTTTGATGCTGTTCAGGCCTCCTCGGTGGCTGCTACTAGTTCTGTTCTTCGCAGACATGCATGGTTGAAGGATCAGAATTTAGCTGAGCATGTTAAGACCAGGATTTTGGATGCTCCTTTACAGTCTGATGTGTTGTTTGGACCGCCTGTTGAAGCAGTTTTAAAGAAAATGGAGGACAAAGCTAAGTCTATGCAGACTGTTAAAGATTTTTGCAGGTGCAACCTCCGTTTAGTAGAAATTGGCCTGCTAAGGGGTGGACATATCCTGCTTATGGTTCCCAGTCTAGGGGTGATCAGACAGTTCACCTGCTCAGACTTCTGGTGAGGGCAGGGGTCAGTCCTTTCAAGCAGACCCAATGACCTGCCTTTTCAGCTGCCAGTGGACTCTCCTGGCAGCTCCTTTGGGAGGAAGATTGTCTCTTTTCAAAGAAAATTGGGATTTAATCACTCAAGACAGATGGGTGCTGGATATCATTCATCACGGGTACAGATTTTATTTCCACACAATGCCCCTTTCAAAGGCATGCCAGATGTTCCTCCTCCACAAAGAAAAGAGGCTCTCAAGCAAGTTTCTCAGTTACTCCAGATAGGGCTATTCAGCCAGTCCCTGTATCAGAAATGTTCCTAGTACCAAAGAAGGGGAACACGTGGAGACCAATTTTGGATTTATCTATCCTCAACACTTATCTGGACATTCCCAAGTTCAAGATGTTGACGTTACAGCAACTGTTACCTCTGCTGGGCAAGGATCACTGGATGGTAACTTTGGATCTCAAGGAAGCTTACCTTCATGTGCCCATAAGGCTAAGTTGCAGAAAGTATACTGGAGATTTTCATTATCAGTTCTCTGCATATCTACTGCGCCCAGAGTATTCACAAAGGTTCTGGCTCCAGTGATAGCTTACTTCAGGCTTCAAGGCATTCAAATTTATCCTTACTTGGACGACTGCCTGATTCTGGCTCAAGAAAAGGAACACCTTCTACAGCATCTGGAATATGTCATAGCAGTGCTAAGATGCCTAGGGTATTCTGTGAACGAATAAAGTCCAGTCTAGTACCCTCTCAAGACATGTGCTTTCTGGGTGTGAGACTGAATACAGCAGCCCAGATGGCCTTTTTAACCCCGGACAAACAAAAGAGTCTGTCACTTTACTTCCATCAACTATCTCATCAGTCCGTGCTGACTGCAAGGACAGTCCTTCAAGCATTAGGGTTCATGGCATCTTCCCAATGCCAAACTGCATATGAGGAAGCTGCAATGGTATCTCAAAATGTATGGACACAGCACTGCCAAGATTTGGACACTGTCATTCAAATAATACCTTGCCTTCAAAAGGAATTCTTGTGGTGGGCTCAGGAATGTCACCGATTTTAACGACAGATGCCTCACACTGCTTGGGGAGCTCATCTAAATGGAAAGTGGATACAAGACAAGTGGCCTGCCAGACTACAGCATCTACATATCAACATGAAGGAGATGTTAGCAGTCCAGTTTGCATTGATGGCTCAAGGAGTTACTTCTTCCAGGGCAGGTGTTGATTCTGACAGACAACACAACTGTCATGTGGTACATCAACAAGCACATTCTTATCCTCTATGCAGGCAAGCAATGATTTTATGGGAGACAACTGACTCTTCAGGCAAGGTTTCTGCCAGGAGCACAGAACTCCTAGCAGATGTATTAAGCAGACAAATCATGGATCCCCACGAGTGGAAACTGGATCTTCATGTATTTCAGAAATTGACAGTGTCATGGGGAACTCCAGACATAGATCTGTTCGCTTCTCCACTAAACCACCAGCTGCCAAAGTATTGCACAAAGGGGTTTCATCACACAGCTTGGAAAGTGGATGCTCTGTCTTTCAGTTGGAAAACCTTCATGTCTATGCCTTTCCACCTCTACCTCTTCTTCCAAAGGTATTACTAAAGGTCAGACAGGACAGGCCAAGGATGATTTTGATAGCTCCAGATTGGCCTCGACAACACTGGTACCCACTTCTAAGGAGTCTTGTAAAGAAGCCTCCATGGCTTTTACCTCTGATTCCTCATTTGTTATCTCAGAAGGACGGTCATCTGCTCAATGTCAAGCTTCAATCTCTTCATCTCACAGCTTGGCATATTCTGTGTTGAAGCATGGTAGGTCTCAGCTTCCTCAACAAGTTTTAAATGTAATTATGGAAGCTAGAAGGCCTAGTACTAGGAGAGAAAAATGGAAGAGATTTTTATTTTGGAGTACAGCAAAGAATTTGGAGATTTCAGAGCCTAATTTGAGTGTGGCTCTTCAATATCTTACTGAATTATTGGACAAAGGTTTGTCCTTCTCTTCCATAAAGATTCATGCTGCAGCAATTTCAGCTCACAAGCAGTTTCTTAGAGGGCAAAGAATATAAGACCCCCACGAGCCTACTCCTGCTTTGGGATCCCACTTTTGTGTTGGAAAAACTTACTCTACAACCTTTTGAGCCTGCAGCTACTGCTGAATTGAAATATTTGTCATGGAAGACTGCTTTTCTGTTGGCTATTACTTCTGCAAGAAGGGTGTCTGAGTTGCAGGCCCTAATGGCAGTAGGAGCCTTTGATTTTCCATAAGGACAGGGTATCATTACGCATAAATCCTTCCTTATATGCCTAGGTGGTTTTCTGTGTGTGTTTTAAACCAAACTATTCATTTGCAAACAAACTATTTCTAGGTGGATTGGCTTTTGCATTGATGCATTTGTTATTCCCATCATGGCAAAGAGGTTCCAGCTGGGATTAGGCCTCATTCCACGTTCAGTGCATACTTTCTCTAGGCATTATCCTGCCTATATACTCTAAGACTAGAGCTGGTTTTGCCACAGCTGTTTTACAGGCATGTTGTCAGCTCCTGCTACTTTTATAATTTGCCAGCTCCTTACCTCTGCTTTGGGATTCTACCCAATTGTCAGGACCTGTGTTTCAGGGTGGTTGTGTAGGTGAGTTTTCATGCTTATATTTTTGTATGTATTACCGTATATATTGTACATGTTTTTTGTGGGACTTGTCTTTGGACTTTGTCTTTTGGGACATTTTTACTCAGGCATCCAATAAAGGATGCTTCACCCCATGGGATCTGACTGTTGTCCTTCAGGGCCTTATGCAGAAGCCCTTTGAACCTGCTAGCACTTGTGACATGAAATATCTTTCCTGGAAAACTATCTTTCTGTTAGCCAGCACTTCAGCTGAGAGAGTATCTGAACTTCAGGCCTTTTCAACCAAACCTTCTTAAATAATTTTCCATAAGAATAGGGTGTCTCTATGAACCAACCCTTCCTTTATGCCTAAAGTTGCCACATAAGCAAACAAATCAATCAATTCAGTTGCCATTTTTCTTCCCCAGTTTTTTCTAATAAAGGAGAGTACATATTGCTCCTTCTCGGTGTTCATAGACAATTACATTTCTACTTTCATAGAACAAAAAGCAAAGAAAGTCCAACCAGTTGTCCGTTTCCTTCTCTCCAAATTGTTTGTGTCAAGCAGCTTCCAAAATCATTTTGGCTAAACGGATAATAACAAACTGTATTTCTCTCATTTACTCCCAAAAAGGTTCTGAATTGCCTTGACCTCCAAAAGCTCATTCTACCAGATCTGTGGCTACTTCATCTGCCTTTTTCTGTAGAGCCTTGATTGATGAAATCTGTGCTGCAGCCACTTGGTCTAAGTCTCATACCTTTGTCTCTCACTACAAATTGGACATTGTCTCCAGAAGCAGGGCATCTTTTGGTTTGACAGTGCTTTAGCATATCTTTCCTTGAGGGCCACCCAGGACTTGCGTAACTGAGGACTCTGACCCAGCAGTGAGGAAGAATGAAATGGACAACATCAGATTTAGGAGTTATGTAGTTATCATAACTTATCTGTGTTGTCCATTTTCATTCTTCCTCACATCCCTCCCATCCATCCCCCGGCCTGGTCTTCGAAGAAGTTACCTAGAGGTTTTGCAGAACCCATAAGTTCATGATTTGGGCCCTGAACTGTTTGTTCTGTTCTGTTTTACTAATATTCTTATATAGGGCAGCAAACTCGATCTGGTGGGTTAGAGAAGGTATGATGCATCAGGTCTATATTACATTCTCGAAAGCCGACAATGTTGAATCTGACATTGTCTACACGAGAATAGCGAAACTGCAGAACATCGAACAAGTAAACTGAAATCTCCATAAGGGGAGATTTCCATTTACTTCAATGTAGTGCGGTCTCGGAGTTGGTATATTTAAGTAACGGAGGGTATTGGGGGTGCAGGGGGGCTTGCGTCTTGTTGTTGTTTTTATTTTACTTTTTTGTGAACATTCGATGTTTTAACACTTCGATCACTAAAGGTCGACTTTTAGTAATTCGAACTGTTAAATATTCGATGTTCTAATATAGACCCGATGCATCGTGGTAGAGATAGGAGCTTCAGACTCTGATCATAAGTCTTGGAAATGAGGCCAAGTTAGATCTGATGGTGGATCCAAGACCCAGCAGTGAGGAAGAATGAAAATGGACAACACAGATACCAAGTTATGGTAAGTACATAACTCCTAATTGCCCCTTATTGGCCTTGTCAGATTTGGTTTCTGTTTTTTGGCCTCATCTATTTCACCCTGCATGGATTCTAGATCCAGTTCCAGACCTCCTGTCTCACTCGACATATATGATTCACCCAGACGTTTTAGACCTAAAGCTGACCACATGGTTTCTCCACTTCTATTGATGGCTAGAAGACCTAGTCTCAACTCCCCTGTCTGTAACATTTTTTTAATCTCCCCACAAAACTTCCGCTAGGAAGACTTACAGAAGTAGTTGGAAAAAATGTATTTTTGGGGCACCACTACATAAAGTTCTCGAGTTTTTGTCTACAATTTTTAATGAGGGGGCTAGCTCCTTGACTATTAAAGCACAACTAGCTGGCATTTCTAATTTCCATATAGGAGTTAACAATTCCAACTTAGCTTCTTCAAAACTTTGTAAGTCCTTTATAAGGGGTATCTTTATTCTGAGAATCCCTTTTTAAAATCCAGCTCTGCCATGGGATTTGAATTTAGATCTGATGTTATCAATCTTTATTTATTCTTGACAGTTGGATGTCGATTCTTTCCTCAGAACTGGCTTGGCCATTATATCTAGCTCGGGCCAGCCAGAACCTCTCAAGCTAAGGCTACTCATACTGCCACCCCCCCCCCCCCCCGATCTCGTTTGCCACATAGAAATTAGGACGTGTCAGCTGTGCTCTCAGCTAAGTGCTAACTTTTTTCTATACATCTATACAAAATGTTTGTCTCTTTAGCTCTAAACCTGTTATTTATTTGATATTTTCTTGTAACTGCTTTGATATTTTTGAGTGTGAGTGCTGTTTCTTCCCCTTTTACCTTATCGGTAAATACCTTGTATTACCATCGTTGGTATAGGCCCCTCCCTTTCCTCTTACTTCTGGTAATTCTTTAAATACCATCGTTGGTATCTCCTTTTCTCCCCTTTACCCTATGTGGGTGTTTTCTCTAACTACCATTGTTGGTATGTCCTTTCCTCAAAAAAAAAAAAAAAAAATTCTTTACTCTGTTTTTTTCTCTTACTCCGTGTGTGTGTGTGTGTGTGTGTGTGTGTGTGTGTGTGTGTGTGTGTGTGTGTGTGTGTGTGTGTGTGTGTGTGTGTGTGTTTGTCCATGTGTGTGTGTGTGCGTGCGTGTGTGAGTTTGTCTGTGTGTGCGTGCCTTCTCATTAAAATTTTGAAAGCTGGCAGAAAGGCATAAGGGAACTACTGGTTTCAAGCAGTGCGAGGAATGTGGCAAAAAAGATGCACAATTTGGATGGGCATCTTTCTTGTGTGTATTGTTTGGGGGTGCCACATTTAAAAAGTCAACCACCATGTGAACTTTGCAAGGATTTCAGTGCTCGAACCCTTGCAAAGAGGCGCAGCAAATTGATCCTCAAGGGGCTGTTAAAATGCCCTTTTGGTGAGGCTTTGTCTTAGGGTGAAGATGTCTAAGTCTCCCAAAAAAAGAAAGAAGTGGAGCCACTCTGTTCCAGCTTCTCCTAAATCTCAACAGTCTAAATCTGCTAAAGGCTAGGGAATCAGCTCATATAGCGGAACTGAGGCCTACGATTCCAAAATTGACACCTGCTATCGTTTTGACACTGAAGCCTGTAACTTCCCCCACTGTGCCGACAACTACTGAATCTACACAAGTCTCCTCGGTACTGACCTCTTCATCTGTACCTACTACCCTCTTGGCACCAACAGTAGTTTCCCCAGTCATACAGTTTCTACCCCCCCCCCTCCCAGCAACACAATTCATTGGTCAGCCGACCACGGTGCCGAAGGTCTAATCTATACCCAGGACTAGGTACTCCCCATCTGTTGACCCGTTTTTTGGTCAACAATCGAGTCCTTTTTTTGAACATCCAGAATCACCCTTGGGGATGTCCATCCGTTCCACCAGGAGCATTTCAAAGCTTAATGTAGTCAGTTTAGTGGATCAGTCCTTGGCGGCCAGAGGTCTCCCTGCCCCATCTAGGAACTCTCTCCCATCAGAAGCCGAGGTTTACTGTCCAAGGACTTCCAACTTATCTTCCTCCTTTAACCTCTCCGCAGGTCTTGGAGCCCTCGACTTCGACGCTCCCGGTGCCAACTTCTTCGGTATCGATGGTGGACCTCACCTTGGTTCCAGAAAACCGACCTTGTGGTTAGAGGCTCTGTCAGAGCCAACCCACCCATGGGACCATGACTTGGCTGCCGGCTCCAGGATCCCTAGTTTGACTCCAATTTTTTCCACGGTGCCGTCTATGGTTTCTGGTACTTTGACAGTTCCGAGTCCTCACGCGACTCCTTCTTTGGAGGTGGGCTTGTCGGAGCTGAGTATGACCCCAGTTCCGAGGTTTTCTTTCTAGGTTCCAAGCTCTCATTCTTCTTTGATCGGGCCTGCTTTCCAGATTATGGAGAGAGCTCTTGCCTCAGCAGGCTCGCAGTTGGCACCATCCCTGTCGGATTGTCACATCTAGGTATCCTTTTGCTAGCAGCTGTCACAGTCTGTTACATCGGGGCAGCTGGCACAATAGAGCAAGACACCCTGCTGCAGGGTACCCTCTCTTCGGCGTTCTCCTCAGACCTCCCCCTGAGGAGCCACCCTATAAGCGATCGTGGAATTAGAAGCACCTAGATTCTTTGGAAGAATCTGTCACTTAGGATACAGATTACGATGAAGGGGCAGGGTCCCCATGGTCACCTCCTGAAGCTGTCTCCTTCAGAGACAACCTGCAAATCTTAAAATGGAGGGGTGATTGGAAGGCCACATACCCTTCCTCCGAGGAATATGTTTTTTTGCAGTCTTTTCGTGCCCGACCTTCTATTTCTTGGGTGACCCCACCTGCTGATGAATTGGTCAAACTCTTCATGCAGCATGTGTGGAAGGCTTCTGACACTATAGAGCCTATCCCCTTCTGTCCGCACCTAAAGATCACCCCCACTGGTCTAAAGGTCTAGTGGTAGATGATATGGTGGTGGTGGCTACCACAAGAAAGGAACTCGCTGAGGAGAGTCCTGTAGTCCATCCTCCAAACCAAGAGTCTCAGATGATGGACAGATTCGGGAAGCGGGTTTATACTTTAACAACCGTTGCCATGCCGTCACTGAATTTTTTGGCACATTTCATGAGACTTCAAAGGGACCTGATAACTGAGCTTTCAGGGACCTTGACAGGAGCAGTGTTTGGCAAGGTACATGATAAGGTTGCCTCCCAGCTTGCGACCCTAGAATTGATGTCCAACTCGCCCATGCAGCTTATTGCGCAAGAAGCCGAAGGGATGGCCAGGGCAGTGGGTACAGGCGTTACCATTAGGCGTCATGCCTGGATGCGCTTATATGACTTTGTGACCCTTTCAAGTCTTTCTTTGTCAATGTTGTAGTTGATGCTACCTCGTTGTTTGGCCCAAAAGTCAGAGACACATTAGGCAGATGTGAGAAGGATGGAAAGACCCTTTCTGCTGTTGATGTGCATTTTTCCATTCTTCAACAACCTTACTCCAGGAATCAGAGGAGTGGAAAGAAGTGGTTCAGAAAGTCCAAAGGGCCTTTCCGGGACAAACGTAGTGCGTATTCTCCCCAGGGCAGAGGGGGAAACTCATTGGGAAGACACCCCCTCCCATGGCAGAGGGGGCCTGTGTAACCAGGGTTCCAGAGAGTCTTTCTCTGGAGAACCCTACCAGTGCTCCTAAGTAGCGGCCCAATTTCTTTCCTCTGGAGGCAGTCGGGGGAAGATTCTCTCTGCACCATTTAGCGTGGCATGAAATAACATCAGATCCCTGAGTGCAGACAGTAATTACCAGAGGTTACCATATCCTATTCAGTCTTTATCCCAGACCACAAAGGCGAATCCCCGATGTTCCACCCAGTCAGAGGGGTACAGCAGCACTAGAAATTCAAAAGCTGCTTCAAAAAAAAGAGTGATCCAAACAGTCCCACCAGACCAAATAGGATCTGGATTTTACTCAAAATTCTTTTTAGTGCCATAAAAGACAGGGGACTAGAGGCCAATCCTAGACCTCAGTGTTCTGAAAAAGTTTGTTCAACAGACAAAATTCCTTAAGTTCAGTCTATTTAATTTTATTTATTTTATTTTACATTTGTTTACCGGGGAAGTCCGACTTGGAACAAAGCCAGTTTTCAGCAGAGGCCCTGGGAGAAATGCTCCAGATGCATGTCTTTTCTTCCTTTCTGGAGAAAGACGATTGGATGTGCTCTTTAGATCTTCAGGATGTGTATTACCACATAAAAATGGGCAAGCACTCCAGAAGATACCTCCGCTTCTGGCTGGGAGCCAGTCATTACCAAGTTCAAGCACTGCCCTTTTGTTTCACCACACATCTCCAGGGTGTTCACTAAATGCATGGCAGTGGAAGCAGCTCACTTAAGGCTACAGGAATTCCATGTGTTTCCATATTTAGATGATTGGCTCTTCACCATCCCCACCAGGCATCTACTGCTTTCGTCCTTGAACTCCATTCTAAAGCTTGCAGAGTTCTTAGGCATCTCAGTAAACAGGGAAATGTCAAAACTATCCCCCACACAAGGCATAAAATTAATCGGAGCAACTCTAAACACAAAATTCTGCATGGCTGCTCTTCCTCTTCACAGACTGCTAAGGTTGAGGTCACAACTTCAAGTGATACTCTCTCAAGACAAAGTTCCAGCTTATCTAGTCTTACAACTTCTTGGGTCCATGGCAGCAGTAATCACCCTAGTTTTTCTGGCCACCACATGAGACTGCTTCAATGGCTTCTGGCATCACAGTGGTCTTTGCTAACACACCTAATGTCCCATCCAATCCACATAACCAACCGATGCAAGCTGGATTTATATTGATGCATGAAGCCAGAAGAGGAATTATGGAGCTGCCCCTTTTCACACTCTCAGCCCAAGGCCATAGCGACCATCCCTGATGGGGTGGGGGTGGGGCATTTTCAGAGAAAGACAGTCCAAGGCACTTGGTCCCCTCAAGAGGGCAATTTGCATATCAATGTCATAGGACTGAGGGCAGTGCTCTTAGCATTGCAAGCATTTCAATCTGCCCTCCCTTTGGGGACAATTGCTATTAAGTCTGACAACATGTCAGTGGTCTGGTACAGCAACAGACAGGGGGAACCAGATCCCTACCCTTTATGTTGGGAAGCCGTAAGAGTTTGGCAATGGGCGATCACCTCCAATCGCTTTCTGATAGCAATGCACATTTCAGGGAATTCCAACATTATTGTGGACAAACTGAATAGATGCATACTCCTGCCTCACAAGTGGTCTCTCAATTCCTATGTAACGATGAAGATCTTTCGTCAATGGGGTCAGCCTTGCTGCAGTCTGTTTGCATCTCCCATGCACCACAAATGCAGCAGCTATTTTGCCGTAATCCCCCATGGGGAAGTCCTCAAGAGATGCTCTCCTACACATTTGGCCCCCGGGGCTACTTTCCACCTTTCCACCGATCCCTCTAATTCTCCAATTTTTGAAGAAAGCCCAATGGTTGAGTAGCAAAGTGATCCTCATCGCACCTCATTGGCCCCATCAAGTTTGGTTCCCCTTTCTCTGGCCTCAACTAGTTCACCACCCATGGACTCTGGATCCAACTCCAGACCTGCTGTCTCACCTGCAGAGACTGGTCATTCTCAGTCTACAAAGTCTCAAGCAGACGGCTTATTTTCTTCACTTTCAGTAATTGCCAGGTGGAATAATCTATCTTCCCCAGTACAAAAGATACTTCTGGCTTGTCATAAACAATCCACCAGGAAACTTTACCTTAGTAAATAGAACAGATCTGTGTTTTGATCTCAGGGAAAAGGAATTGACCCCTTTTCAGACTTGATTGATAAGTTATTAGAATATTTATCAACCTTATTCCAATCGGGAGCCTCTGCTTCTGCTATTAGAGTTCATTTAGTTGCTATTTCAAATTTTCATAATGGTTTTGATGGTCATCCTTTGATGTCTCATCGTCTTTGCAAAACCTTTCTAAAGGGCATGTTACACTTGAAACCAACTTTTAAAGAGCTCATTGAGCCTTGGAATTTGTGTGTGAAACATCCATATATCATTTTTCACAAAGAGAGAGTATCCCTTAGAACTAACACCTCCTTTCTACGTAAAGCAGTATCACACTCCAATAGTAATCAGTCTATAGATCTACCAGTTTTCTTCCCAAACTTTTCAAATAAGGGAGAATATTGTTTGCATTTGTTTGACGTACACAGGCAATTATGTTTTTATTTGGATAGAACTAAATCGTATAGGAAATCGGACCAGTTGTTCCTACCCTTTTCAGGTATTTGGGCAAACCAGTTTCCAAAGTTACTGTATCGAAATGGTTGAGAGATTGCATCACCTTTATTTATGACCAAAATAAACTGAACTTATCAACAAAAGTTAGGGCCCATTCTACCAGATCAATTTCTACTTCAGTAGCCTTTCATTCCAAAGCCTCTATGGATGACATTTGTGCAGCGGCAACTTGGGCTGCCCCCATACCTTTATCACTCATTACAAATTGGATATGGTCTCCAGGGGAAGAGCATCTTTTGGCTCTATGGTGCTCAGGAATATCCTTCCTTAGGGCCTCCTGGGGCATAAAGTAGCTAGGGACTGTGTCCCAACAGTCAAAAATAAATGTAGATTGACAACATCAGATAAAGAAATTATGTTCTTACCATAACGTTCCATTTGTGTTGTTGATCTTCATTCATTCTTGACATCCCACCCTCCTACCCCCCTCCAAAGACTCCTCGAGGTTCGGAACTAGTCCTGGGTTTCTAGTAGGGCAGTTGCTCAGACAAAGCTTCTACTTTTATTTTTTCTGTTCTACGGGCAAAACTCGATCTGAGTGGAAGGGAAAGGCAGAATGGATAGCCTTAGATTGAGAGTTTCTGGCTGGCATGAGCTTGATATAATGGCCGTGCTGGTTCTGAGGATGGAACCGAGACCCAACAGTCAAGAATTAGTGAAGATTGATAACACAGATGGAACATTATGGTAGGAACCTAACTTCTTTTTTTACAAACCTTGATTCATTCTCCATTTCAACTATCAGCAAAGTGTGAACTAAACTTTTTAACCTGGAAAACTATCTTTTTTGGTAGCTATAACCCTCTGCTCGAAGAGTCTCTGAAATTCAAGCCTTATCTTATAAGCCTCCTTATTTAATTTTCCATAGAGATAGAGTCGCATTGCTAACCAACCCATCCTTTCTTCCTAAGGTTGTGTCAGAATCCAACATCAATCAGTCTATTAATATTTCAATTTTCTTTCCAAATTCCATGAAAAAAGTTGAATATTTGTTACATTTGTTGGCTGTTCACAGACAGTTACAGTTCTATTTGCGTAGAACAAAGAATTTCAGAAAACAGATCAATTATTTGTTTCTTTTGCGGAATCGAAATTGGCAAGCTAGTTACCAAAGTAACTTTAGCCAAATAGTTAATTGATTGCATTTAATTTGTCTATAACAAATTGGGTTTATCTTTGTCAAAATCTTTAAGAGTCCATTCAACCAGGCCATGGCAACTTCATCAGTATTTTTATCCACATCTTCCATGGATAGTATCTGTGTGTGGTTGCAACTTGGACTAATCCCCATACCTTTATTACTCATTACAAATTGTATCAGGTCTTGAGGGGAAGAGCAGCCTGGGGCTCAGCATTGCTCAGGAATATCCTTCCTTATAGTTCTTCTGGGATTCAGGTAGCTGGGGATTCTGTCCCAGTTGTTGAGGAATGAATTAAAATTGACATCAGATAAAGAAGTTATCTACTCACCATAACATTAAATCTATGTTGTCCTTTTTCATTCTTCCTCAACTCCCCTCCCTCCAACCCCATACCAGTTAGTTTGTAACTTCTGGAAGAAGAAGACATTAAGGGAACCGATGATCTGAAGTAGGAGATTCATTTGTCAGCAACCTGTGGGTATGGATCCGATATCGGATCCGAACCGGCATGGTTTATCCAGCTATGGATGCGAGCTCCTAGCTCCTCCCCTCACCCATAAAGCCCTGCTCTCCCTACATGACCTCAGATCTAGTTTGCCACGTTCATGGTGACAGCTTGATCTTTGAGCTCCTTCAGCTAAGTGAAAATTTAGTATTTTACTAAGGGTTTTTTGGTCTATTAATAGTTCCTTTGTGTGAAAGTTTTAGGTTTCCCACCCATTTAAACTATTTTTGGTTAAATTTACTTATTTTTTTTGTAATTCCCTCACCTCGCTGGTAGCGTAGTTTGTGTGTGCGTGGTTTCTTTGGGGCGTGTAGTGTGACTGGGGTTAACTTGTTAGTTTTATTTTTTGTTTAAAAAAAAAAAAAAAAAAAAATGTCTGAAGCCCCAAAGGTGATATTTTCGAAATGCTCCAAGTGTGGCCATAAGCTGTCCCCTGCGGATGGCCACACTCGGTGCGTTCGATGCCTTGGGGTTGAATACCTCACTTCTGGATGTTCAATCTGTGCAGGGTGCAACCCCAGGGCATTGAAGGAGCGGAGATCGAAGTTGGTCTTGGCGGAACTTTTACCTCCGGACTTGGCTTCGTCCTCCGCCTCGTTGGTAGTTACCGCTCCTGCGGTACCTGCCCTACCTGCTCGCGGGACTCAAACTCCCTCTACGGGTTCGGAGGACAGGGAAGCTAGGAAGAAGGACCGGAGAGAAAAGCACCACAAGCGGCGGGCCGAGACCTCCGTCTCGGCCCCGCCGGCTAAGCGGGCTTCTCCTCCGGCCTCTCTAGCTACTGGTTCTCCTCCTCCTCGGCTCCGGTCCCCGACCTTTTCATCGGGACCTGAGGAGGAGGAGACCCGACCTCCTTCGAGGCTATCGAGGCGGTACTCAAGGCCTACCTCGGTAGCCTCTTCGAGGTCGACCTATAGTCTTTCTGACGCCGATCTGGACCGGATGATGCGAAGGTTCATCCAGGCCCAGATGCAGATGGGAGTGCTCCTGCCTCCCCCCCCCCCGGGGGGGAGCTCGACCCCTTTTTTCAAGCCCATAGCTCCTTCTCCGACCCGCTACCCGGGTTCGGAGCGCTCGGAGCCGGGCAGCTTTGGAGCCGGGGGTGGGTCGGCTCCGATAGTACTGGCTACTTCGGATCCGACCCTGCCCTCGAGTGTGTCAGATCCGACCTCTCGGAGCCTTGGCCCGAGTTTCGGATCCGGGGTACTCAGTGTGCCTTCGGCGCCGTCCGTGTTGGAGCGCACTGGTCCCTCGGATCCAAGGGGCTCGGTGCCGGCTCCGATCCACTCCTCAGATCCGAGGGGGAGCCGACTGTCGGATCCTTTGGTCGAGGCCGGCTCCCCTTCGTCTTTTGATGTAGTGGAGAGGGCTCTGTTGAGGGCTTCCGGACCGCCGGCACTTGCTTCGGCTCCGTCCCGCACTCCATCTGCTTTGGGTCAGGCTTCGGTCACCCGGCCACTGGGACAGCCCGTTTCAATGCCCCAAGCAGTTCCTGTGGAACTAGACACGGCTTGCGAGGGCTCCTTGGACAGCCCCCCCGAGGAGGCACCTCGCAAGCACACGTGTAAAAGGAGGCACATAGACTCCCCCGAGTCTTTAACTGAAGACACGGACTTGGAGGAAGGGAAGGCTCCCCAAGATCACCCCCCGAAGATGTCTCCTTTGGAGACATCATGGAAATGCTTCATATAAGAGGTGGGTGGTCTGCCCCAAAGTCTTCTTCGCACGAGTCCGTGTTCTTGGAGGCATTCGAAGCGGGCCCATCTACCTCTTGGGTGTCCCCTCCTGCCGAACACCTGGTGGACCTTATTACCACCAGGGCGTGGAAGGAACCGGACACCGTGGAGCCAATCCCCAAAAGGCCAGACAGGATTCTCAGCCCCCCTGCTGACTGTGCCCACTGGAGTAAGGGTCCTCCGGTAGATGCCATGTTGACGGCAGCAGCCACCAAGAGGGAACTCGCCCAGGAGAGTCCCTTAGTCCATCCTCCGAGCAAGGAGTCTCGGATGATGGGCCACTTGGGGAAGCGAATGTTTAGTTCAGCGACCTTCTCAGTGAGGGCGCTCAACTATCTGGCACATGTTATTAGGATGCAGTGCAATCTTATTAAAGAATACGCTGCATCCCCCCCCAGAGTCCATGTCAGAGGAGGACAAACTTTTGCACTCCACCCGTATGGCCACTCTTCAGTCCGTGATAAATACCTCTATGTGGTTGCTTTCCCATGCTACTGAGGGAGCCGCTAGAGCTGCAGGAGTAGGCCTAGTCACGAGATGCCAGGCCTGGCTCTGCCATTGCGATTTCACGGAGCCGTTCAAGGCGTCTTTCGCGAACGCCCCCTTTGATGGTTCTGCCCTTTTTGGCAAGACGGTTCGCGACATTTTGGTCCAGAGCGAGAAGGACGGGAAGACGCTGTCTGCCATCGGAGTCCGCTTCTCTGTGCCCCAGAGGTCCTACTCTTGGAACCAAAAGGGCCAGAAGAAGATGTGGTTCCGGAAGTCGCAGCAATCCCAACCTGCTGCGGACAACCAGTCCTTCCATGGCAGAGGAGGACAGGGCGGACGCCGCCCCAGGGGCAGAGGGGCTCCCAGGAATTTCAGATCCAGAGAACCTTTCTTTGAGCGGCCCGCGCAGCAACCCTGAGGGGTTGCCCGACTGCTCCACTCTGGAGGCAGTCGGGGGACGTTTTTCGGAGCACCTAGCAGCATGGGAGTCCATAACAACAGACCGCTTGGGTCCTCCGTATTATATCCAGAGGATACAAAATCCCCTTTCTTCATGTCCCGAAACCAAAATCCCTCCCCGACGTTCCACCCAATCAGAGGGAGGCCGCTTCAGCAGAAATTGGCTATCTGCTGAAGAAAAGAGCCATCCAGCCCATCCCCCCAGACCAGATCAGATCAGGGTTCTACTCCTGGTTCTTTTTAGTGCCAAAAAAGACGGGGGACCTAAGACCCATTTTAGATCTGTCCCTATTAAACCTGGCAGTTCCCAAGGAGACGTTCCGGATGGTCACTTTACAATCTATCCTCCCCCTTCTGGGAGAGAATCACTGGATGTGCTCTATAGACCTCAAGGATGCGTACTACCACATACTCATGGACAGACGGTCCAGGAGGTTTCTTCGCTTCCGGCTGGGAGCCAGTCACTACCAGTTCAGGGTCCCTCCCTTTGGTCTCACCACAGCCCCCAGGGTGTTCACCAAAGTATTAGCAGTGGTTGCGGCCCACCTGAGGCTTCAGGGGGTGCAGGTCTTTCCGTACCTGGACAACTGGCTTCTCACCGCCCCAACAAGGCATCTACTATCTTTGGCAAGAGACTCCTTTCTTCAGCTAGCTCCCTGGCTAGGTATCACACAACATGAAAGTCCAACCTGGCCCCTACTCAGCTGATAGATTTCATAGGTGCCAGGTTAGACACAAGGAAGTTAAGAGCCTTCCTCACAACCGACAGAATTCGGAATCTACGACTCCAGGTGCGGGCTATCCTCCACTCCAGCTCAGTTCCGGCGGAATTGGTCCTGAGGGCACTAGGGTCCATGGCGGCAGCGATTTCTCTTCTCCCGCTCGCCCGCTTGAACATGCGGGTTCTTCAGTGGACACTTCAAGTACAATGGTCTTATCTTTTTCTTCCCCTGCATCACCCGATTGCAATCAGCAAGGCTTGCAAGCGGTCTCTTTTGTGGTGGCTCCATTCAGAGGATCTCCAAGGAGGCCGCCCCTTTTGTGCATCTCCCCCCCTTACCACAGTGACCACGGACGCATCTCGCCTCGGGTGGGGGCATTTTGCGGGACGGACGGTCCAAGGCACGTGGAACGACCCAGAGACCTCCCTGCATATCAATGTTCTGGAGATGAGGGCCGTGCTCTTGGCGTTGCAAGCACTGCAGGCCTTTCTTCCCCTGGGAACAATTGCGATTCAGTCAGACAACATGTCAGTGGTCTGGTACATCAACAAACAAGGGGGAACCAGGTCTTACCCTTTATGTCGGGAAGCCATGAGAGTGTGGGAATGGGCGATCTCCACCAACCGCTTTCTCATCGCAACGCATATTCCGGGTCGGTCCAACATCCTTGCGGACAAGCTCAGTCGCACCATTCTCTCCCCGTACCAGTGGTCTCTCAATGCTCAAGTAGCGAAACGTATCTTCGCACGGTGGGGAACTCCTTGTTGCGATCTCTTTGCTTCTCCATTAAACACCAAGTGCGACAGTTTTTTCGCTCTAATCCCTCCACCAGGGCATTCCCCGAGAGACGCTCTGGTGCATGCTTGGCCTCCCAGTCTTCTTTACGCATACCCCCCTCTGCCTCTGATGCTCCAGGTTCTTCAGAAAGCCTCTCGGTTGGGGTGCAGAATGATCCTCATAGCCCCATTCTGGCCTCGGCAGATCTGGTTCCCTTACCTAAGGTCTCACTCTGTGAATCCACCTTGGATTCTAGATCCCATCCCGGATCTGATAACACACCCATCGAACCTACCATCTCCGAACCTGGACAACCTGAAGCTGACTGCTTGGCTGCTCCAGTTCCACTCCTAATCAGGACTCCCGGTATTTCGTCTCCCGTTAAGGCCATCCTGGTAGCGGCGCATAAACCTTCTACCAGAAAAACTTACCGCAGTAAATGGAAGCGATCCTCCATTTGGGCGGAGCGGCAAGGTCTAGATCCCTTCACGGTACCTCTTCCCGTGGTCCTAGATTTCCTTACCACTCTTTTTAATGATGGCGCCAGTAGTTCCACGGTCAAAGTTCAGCTAGCGGCCATTTCTCATTTTCATGTTGGTCATGACTCTGGGCCTCTTATGTCTGCCAAGTTATGTAAAATCTTCCTAAAAGGCACCTTTCTGCTTAGACCCCCTGTCAAGCAGGCGGTTCCACCATGTGATCTTTCCTTGGTTCTTCAGGCCTTGACCGCTCCCCCCTTCGAGCCTGCGGCCACAGTAGATCTAAAATTCTTATCTCTTAAGACTGCATTTTTAGTAGCCATTACTTCAGCCAAAAGAGTTTCGGAACTTCAAGCCCTTTCCATGAAGCCGCCTTACTTGATCTTCCATCCGGACCGGGTGTACCTCAGGATCAATCCCTCGTTTCTTCCTAAGGTAGCTTCGGAAGCAAACATTAATCAGTCCATCAGCCTTCCCGTTTTCTTTCCTAATTATCAGAACAAAGGCGAGTACAAGCTGCATTCATTGGATGTTCACAGGCAGCTTCGTTTTTATCTTAACAGGACAGCTGGTCACAGGCAATCCGACCAGTTGTTCATTTCCTTTGCCAAATTCAATCTGGGTAAACCAATTTCCAAAGTCTCCTTGTCACAATGGATTTCCCAGTGTATTCTATTAGCTTACCAAGCTTCTGGGAGGCCCGCACCGGACGGAGTCCATGCTCATTCAACCCGGTCTGTTTCTACCTCAGCAGCCTTTAAGGCTAGGATACCTCTGGATGACATTTGTTCAGCGGCCACTTGGGCTTCATCTCATACCTTTATTTCTCATTACAAGCTGGATATCACGTCTAGAGGTAGAGCATCCTTTGGCTCCGCGGTGCTCCGGAATATCCTTCCATGACGGCCGCCCAAGATTCAGGTAGCTGGGGACTCTGTCCCACAGGTTGCTGACAAATGAATCTCCTACTTCAGATTTAGAAGTTATGTACTTACATAACATGCCATCTGAGTAGGTGTATTCATTTGTCTGCAACCATCCCGCCCTCCTATCCCCCTGGCCTTGTCAGTTTCCTGCATAGAATGTGTTACCCTTTCATTAGGGTATTTGATACAGGGCAAACTCGATCTGAGGTCATGTAGGGAGAGCAGGGCTTTATGGGTGAGGGGAGGAGCTAGGAGCTCGGATCCATAGCTGGATAAACCATGCCGGTTCGGATCCGATATCGGATCCATACCCACAGGTTGCAGACAAATGAATACACCTACTCAGCTGGAACGTTATGGTAAGTACATAACTTCTAATTCCTGCCTTTGAGCTCCAGCTATTAGTTTCTTATTCTAGTGCTGTTTCTAAATTTCTTTGAAACTATAAGGCTAGCAAACAAGATCTGAGGTATGGTAGGGAACTAGAGCATTGTGGGTAAGGGAGGAGCTTGAGAGTTTTTCAGTATCCATGAGCCATAAAATGTGTCTGAGTCAGATCCAAGGGTTGGATCCGAGCCCAATGTTGAGGAAATAGACAACACAGATGGAATGTTTTGATTCCGGAAGGTCATGGTTCAGTCTATTCTGCCCTTTCTGCACAAGGACGACTGGATGTGCTCAACAGATCTTCAAGATGAGTACTATCTTATAAAAATAAACAGAAGTTCCAGGATATATCTCCTCTTCCAGCTGGGAGCCAGTCATTACCAATTCAGAGCACTGCCCTTTCGCCTCACCAAAGCCCTCAGGGTGTTTACCAAGTGTATGTCAGTAGCTGGATCTCACTAGAGACTGTGCAAATTCTGAGTGTTTCCATATCTGGATGACTAGGTCATAACCGCTTCAACCAGGCATCAACTAATTCAAGCTCAAGACTACTTACTCCAGCTATGCACTCATCTGGGAATTTCTGTCAGTTACAACAAATCTGAACTCGAACCAGCTCAGATTTTGGAATTCATTTGTACTCTTTTCATTATGGTCACTCACATAGCTTCTCTCCCTCTGTCGCAGATACACAGTTCAGTCCCAGGTCAAAAAGATCATTCAAAGCTCTTCTCTTTCAGCTCATCTGATACTCCAAGCATTGGGATCTATGTCAGTGCAATCACTCTTGTACCACTGGCAAGGTATCATATGAGGATCCTTCAGTGGACACTCGCAGCTCAACAGTCTGTTCTCCATCCGCCTTTATCCAGTCAAGTCAAAGTAACTCAACTTGCAGAAATTACCTTCTGTGGTGGATCCATTCCAGTCAAATACAAGAAGGCCGTCCATTCATTTCCCTCAACCCAAGGCTACAAGTGACCACGGATGCCTCTCAGATCACATGGGGGGGCACTCCTTGGGATGGATGGTCCAAGGCATATGGTCCCCCAAAGAGGCCAACACATGTATCCATGCCCTGGGGATGAGAACTGTCTTCCTAGCATTGCAGGCCTTTCAAGACACTTTTCCAGCCGGGAGTGTTGTGATTTAGACAGACATTATGTTGGTGGTCTGCTATATTAACAGACAAGGAAGAACCAGATCTTACCCTCTTTATTGTGATGCTATGAGAGTATAGCAATGAGCACGCATTTCCATCTTTTTCTCTTATAACCAAGTTTTTGCAGAAAGCCATCTGGTGCAAGATAACAGTGAATCTGATGTTGTCAGTCTTCACAGGTTTGTTGCTGAATCTCAGAACTGAATCACCCTTTACTCCAGCTCTTACCTTCCAGAAACTCTCGAGCTTAGCTGTACCCAGAATGCTCCTCCGAAGATTAACTCAGATCTCATTTGCTGCTTCAAGTGCCAGATGCATTCGTATCCTGTCAGCTCTCAAGCTAGCAATTTCTTCAATTTGTGAGTCTTATTTACCTTTTTTCGTATTTTTCTTTTCATATTATTTCTCTAGATTCTTTATTGTTACCTTACCTATCTCCTCTCCTTTACTTAACTGCTGGGTGTCCTTTTTTCTGGTACACCATCATTGGTAGTCTTCCTTCCAATTCCTCTACTGATTTGGTAATCTTCCGTACCATTGCTGGTACCTTCCCCTTTCCTTTACCATTATGGTAACTCTTTGATACCATTGTTGGTATGCCTAAAAAAAAAAATATTTATCTGCCCTTTCTTATAGTGTGTTTGCTTGTGTGTTTCTCTGATATGGCTGGGAAGTCCAAAGGGGCTTCTGGCCTCAAGAGATGCCAGAAATGTGACTGCAGACTACCAAAGTCTGATGGTCATGACTTGTGTGTATACTGCTTGGGCCCATTGCATCTTCAGGAAGACTGTTCCATCTGTCATGGATTTAGTTACAGGGCCCTTGTAGAGAGAAAGAATAAGTTGATTCTCAAGGGTTTGATAAAATCTAGCTTTGATGAGGCTATATCTCTGACTTCTAAAACAGATATACGTTCCCCTTCCTCCTCCTCTTTCTCTAGGCATGAGGGGTCAAAAAAGAGAAGCTGTGCAGTTCCTTCACTTTCCTCGGAACAGCCGGTTAAAAAAGTAAAGTCTTCTACGGTTCCCACAGCTTCTGTGTAACCGTCGGGAGCGAAGCTGCCTTCACCAGTGCCATTGGTGCTAGATTCCTCACCAACTGCAGCACCCACTTCTTCCTCGGCTCAGACCAGTTCACCCTCCTCCGTTCCACCAGTCTTGATACTGAAGGAGTGTTATTTCATGGACTTACCTCGAACTAGATAATCCCCAAAAATTGATCCCTTTGTGGATTGACCACCAAGTCCCTTTTTCCACAGACCTTAGTCCTCGTCGGTCTACTCAGTCTGCTTGGTCAAGAGCCTCACGGAATCTGATGTTTTGAGGTTGGTGGACCAGCTCCTGGTGGTGAGGAGACTAGCTTCTTCTTTGCTTCCTAGCACTTCTGGCTGTGGAACCTTATATATTTCTCAGCTAACTGGTGTTCCTCCTCTGACTCCATCTGAGCCTTTGGAGTTTCCAGATCCAACAGTCCTGGTGTCAACTGTATCAGTGCTGGCAAGAGTCTTGTCTCCTGTGCCAATAATTACCCTGAGCTCTTTGGTTCTGTCAGAACTGGAGACCTCTTGGGGTAGAGGCTTTGTTGTTGGTGCTGGGGAGTGTGGTTTGACGCCGATTTTGTCGTAGCCACCCATGCTTCTCGAATCTTACGCACACATAAGTTTCACTTCAGCTTCAAGCTCGAAGGCGGTTTCCTTGGTGTGGGATGGGACCATGATTTTGAAGGAGTCTGTTTTGTTTCCGGGCTCCCATTCCTCTATGGGGACCTGCTTTCCGGGCCATGGAGAGGGCCTTGTCCACTCAGTTGACTCCTCCTTCATCGGAACAACCCCCTGGTCCTTCCCCTCGCCCAGAGCTATTTCCTGCCTCTGACTTGTGATGGTGGGCACAGGAACCTCAGAATTCAACAGTATTGGGTATTTTTTCTTCAGACACCTCCAGAGCCAGTCCCACTGAGGAGGTACCCCAGAAGATAAAGTGCAAGAGGAAGCACTTGGACTCCCCTGAAGCGTCCTTCACAGAAGATACTGACTTTGATGAAGGGGAAGGTTCCCCAAGGTCAGTCCCAGAAGACATGTCCTTTGGTGACATTTTAGGGATCCTTAAACAGAGGGGTGGCTGGATTTCCCCACAACCTTCCTCAAAGGAGTCAGTATACCTAGAGGCTTTCCACGCCTGACCATTTGCTGCTTGGAATTCTCCGCCTGCTGATGATCTCATTAAACTGATTGCTCAGCGGGCGTGGAAGATTCCCAACTCCATCGAGCCAATCCCTAAGATACCAGACCGTATATTATCAGCTCCCACAGATCACCAGCATTGGGCTAAAAGGATGCCAGTGGATGCCATGGTGGTTGTGGCTGCCACCAAAAAGGAACTTGTTGATGAAATTCCTATTATTCATCCTCCTAACAAGGAGTCTAGGATGATGGATAGATTGGGTAAGTGGTTATATGCTTCACTGACCTTCACGCTTAGGTCCTTGAATGTCATGGCACATTTTACCAGACTTCAAAGAGATGTGATAAAGGAGCTATCAGAAACTTTGGGAAGAACCATAGCTGAGGGAGTTCAAGTAAAAGTAGTTTCCCAGCTGGCGACCCTTGATTCCATTTGAAATTCGTCCATAAGGCTTGTCACACATGCAGCTGAAAGGACAACCAGGGCAGCAGGTTCTGGAGTAGCTATGAGACGACACACTTGGATGTGCTTGTGTGACTTTGTGTAGCCATTTCAGTCTTATTTTGTCAGTGCTTCTTTTGATGGAACATCACCTTTTGGACCCAAAGTTAAAGACACCCTTGCTAGATGTGAAACATATGGAAAGACACTTTCTGCTGTGGGCATACGCTTTTCCACTCTGCAACAGTCCTACTTGAGGAACCATAGGAGTTGAAGGCTATGGTTCAAAAAGTCCCAAGGGTCTTTCCAGGACTCACATGGCAACGACTCCTGCTGGTGCAGAGGGGGAGTTATAATGGAAGATGCCGCCCCAGAAGCAGAGGTGGCCTGCAAAATCAGGGTTCTAGGGATTCTTTCCCTGGAAATTCCTATGAGCACTCCTGAATGGAGGCCCGATTGCCGTCCTCTGGAGGCAGTCGGGAGATGACTATCTCTGCACCTACCCACCTGGCTAACAGTCACAACAGACTGTTGGGTGCAGAGGATCATAACCAGATGTTACCATATTCCCTTCTCCAACCAACCCAAGACACCCAAAAGAATCCCAGATGTTCCACCCAGTCACAGGGATGTGGCAGTAATAGAAATTCAAAAACTGCGTGACAAAAGAGCCATCCAGACAGTCCCACCAGACCAGATAGGATCCAGAGTTTACTCAAGATTCTTTATAGTGCCAAAGAAGACAGGGGACTGGAGACCAATTTTGGATCTCAGTGCTTTGAACAAGTCAGTTCAAAATACCAAATTTCGGATGGTCACTGTTCAGTCTATTCTCCCTTTTTTAGGAAAAGATGATTGGATGTGCTCAATAGATCTTCAGGATGTGGATTATCACATAAAAATAGACAAACGCTCCAGACTACATCTGTGCTTCTGGCTGGGAGCCAGTCATGACCAGTTCAGAGCCATGCCCTTTGGCCTCACCACAGCCCCCAGGTTGTTCACCAAGTGCATGGCAGTGGTTGCAGCTAACTTCAGACTGAAAGGATTCCGGGTGTTTCTATACTTAGACGACTGGCTCATTACCACAACCTCAAGGCATCTACTGCTACAAGCAAGGGATTATGTTCTTCATTAGTGATTGCTGTAAACTATGAAAAATGCCATCAGGAGCCACACAGCATTTAGAGTTCATAGGAGCGGTGTTGGACACAAGCACCTGCATCGCGTGTCTTCCCCACAAAAGACTTCAAAGAATAAAATCTCAAGTCAGCCAGATCATTCACAGCAGAATAGTGACTGCAAGATCGATACTTGGGATCTATGGCGGCCTCCTTTACCTTAGTTCCCCTTGCCAGGTTTTAGATGTGAATCCTTCAATGGCTTCTGGCATCAGAATGGTCATTAATTACACAACCGATGTCACATCAAACGGATCACCACTTTATGCAAAAAGGACCTGAGTTGGTGGCTTAATTCTGATGACATCTTACTGGACAGCCCCTTTGTCCCTCCACAACCCCAAGCCATAGTGACCACTGACGCATCCCGGACGGGGGGGTATTTTCTGGGAAAGACAGTCCAAGGCACTTAGTCCCAATTGGAGGAAAATTTGCACATCAGTGTTGACGAGGGCAATGTTCCTAGGGCAGTGCTCCTAGCATTGCAAGCATGCCAAGATACCCCCCTCGGGAACGATTGCAATCCAAACAGACAGCATGTCATTCATTTGGTGCATAAATAAACAAGGAGGAACCAGATCTTACCCTCTTTATCGATAAGATGTCAGAGTTTTACAATGGACAATCTCAAACGACCGCTTTCTGATTGTAGTGCATATTCCAGGGAGCTCCAACGTGATTGCGAACAAATTGAGCAGGAGTATTTTAATGCCTCACAAGTGGTCTATCAATCCCTTGGTGACGGAAAGGATATTTCGACAGCAGGGCCAGCGTTACTGCCATCTCTTTCCATCTCCTCTGAACAACAAATGTAGCAGCTACTTCGCCCTGATCCCCCATCCAGGGGAGTCACTGATAGATGCTCTTTTCCACGATTGGCCCCCCGGTCTCCTGTATGCCTTTTCCCCAGTTCCACTCATATCCCAGTTTCTAAAGAAAGCCAACAGGTCAAAGATCAAAATAATTCTTATTGCTCCCTTCTGGCCATGACAGATAATGCTTTCCCTTTCTGTGGCCTCACCTACTTCAAGAACTGTGGACTCTGGTCCCAGCTCTAGATCTGTTGTCCCATCAAGAACTGTGGACTCTGGTCCCAGCTCTAGATCTGTTGTCCCATCCAGAAGGACTCATTCACCCGAAACTTCCCAGTCTCAAGCTCACTGCATGGCTTCTCCAGTTCCAGAGATTGCCAGGCATATCAGCCTTTCTGGCCCAGTTCAACAAATTGTTTTAGCCTCCCTCAAATCTTCAGCTAGACGTTTATACAGCAGCAAGTGGCAAAAATTTTCGAAATGGGCTTCAAACAGTAATCTTGACCCTTATCCAGCACCAGTTTATAAGGTCTTGGAATTTTTAACATTGCTTTTCGATGCAGGGGCGTCCTCTTCAAGTATACGGGTTCATCTAGCTGCATTTCAAATTTTTATAATGGTCTAAATGACACAGCTCTAATGTCGCACAAACTGTGTAAAGCTTTTCTGAAAGGAACCTTATTGCTGAAACCTCCATATAAGGATCTGTCTGCCCTTGGGACTTGAATCCGGTGATATAATCCTTAATTAGTTACCCATTTGAATCGGCTGCAAATTGTGATTTGAAGTATTTGTCTTGGAAAACTTCCTTTTTGGTTGCTTTGCTAGGAGAATATCTGAGTTACAGGCCTTATCTTGCCAGCCTTCTTACCTAATCTTTCATAAGGACAGAGTATCTTTGCGAGCAAATCCATCCCTTTTACCAAAAGTAGTATCTGACACTAATATCAATCAGACTATCATCCCATATTTTTTCCCAAATTTTCCAACAAAGGCGAATATTGCTTGCATTTGTTAGATGTTCACAGACAATTACATTTTTACCTGAACAAAACAATGGAATTCAGAAAATCTGATCAGCTGTTTGTTTCTTTCTCTTTTGCTACTCTGGGCTATCCAGTTTCCAAGGTTACTTTAGCTAGATGGCTCAAGGACTGCATAACCTTCATTTATAACAAAAGGGAAGTGCAACTGCCAGGACCTGTTAAGGCACATTCTATGAGAGCGTTAGCCGCTTCCACAGTCTTCCATGCCAGAGCTTCTATAGATGATAGTGTGAAGCAGCTACTTGGGCATCCCTGCATACTTTTATTACTCATTACAAGCTGGATCTGGTCTCTAGGGAACAGGCATCCTTTGGTTCGATGGTTCTCAGGAATATTCTTCCATGAGACCTCCCAAGATTTTGGTAGCTGGGGACTCTGTCCCACAGTCAAGGGTTAAGTGAAGAGTGACAACATCAGATACCATAATGTTCCATTTGTGTTGTCGATCTTCACTTATCCTTGACATCCCCACCCTGCTTCCCTCTGCCTTTCAGGCTGCTTGGTGGAACAGATCTAACCCAACAAATTGTATTATTCCTTTATGAATACAGATATCGTCTCTGATCTGTTATTTCCTGTCTGTCAGTCTCTTATGCAAACTTGATCTGAGTTAATCTTGAGAGGAGCATTCTGGGTTCATAGGTTGGTACTACGCTATTGGCCCTAGGGCCTATACAAGCCTAGCCATAACAATTCCCTGGCTATTTCTTCCCACACTAATCACTTCCTGGAACCCTGTCTAGCAGGGCAACTGACGTGGTCCCTGGGATGAATTTCCTTTCTCCCATCCAATCGTCAAGATTCCTTTTGAAGTGGCCAAAGAGGTGCTCTGCTTGACATGTATGGGCAGTCTATTCCAGAGTCTGGGGAGTCTCTTGGTCAGGAACCTATCCCTCCAGGGTTAGATCCCTGGAGCATGTGGCTCTGGGGGATTGGGATTTCTTTAAGTGTAGGATGTCCAACAGCTCTGGGTTTGACATGGCCTTGTATGTTAAGCAGAGATCGCCTCTGAGTAGATGATATGCGACAGAGTATAGCTGGAGCTTTTAAGGCGGTCAGCATAGTACATCTGCTTTAGGCCTGTTATTCTTTTAGTGAGGTATTTCTGCGGCCTTTCCATTTGTTGCAGGTGTCTTGAGAGGTACATACCAAATGGGACGTTGTATTCTATAATGGGTCTAATGAGGGATGAGTACAGTGGAACAATGACCTCCTTTTTTCTAGATGAAAAGCCCTAAGTGATGAGGTGTGCCACATGGAAGGATTTCCTGACTGTTGTGGCGATGTGGTTATCAAAGGTGAGACCACTGTCCACCTGTGTCCCTAAGTCTCTTATCACACTTTCGGTGTTTAGTGTACTGCCTCCTGTCTGGTAATTCACAAGTACATGTTTTTTCCCAAAGGGGATAACTGTACATTTCTTGGCATTGAGCTTGAGCCCATGGCTCTGACACCAAGCATCTGTTTCTGTAAGGCCCTTTTGTAGAGTATCCACATCATTTGGAGATTCAGTAATGGCTCCCAGTTTGCAGTCATCCCAAACTTTGTTAGCCAGAGTCCCTTAATATTGGCTTGTACTTCAGAGAAGTAGATGCCAAACAAGAGCCGTCCCAGGACTGAACCCTGAGGTACTCCACTTGTCACTTGTGTGGAGCTGGATTTGGAGTCAGCTACTTTTACAGTGTGGGTTCTGTCAGTAAGCCAGTTGGCAACCCATTGAGTGACGTAGGGATTAATGCCCAGCTTAGTAAGTTTATCTATGATTCCAGAGTGGGGGATTTTGTCAAAGGCCTTGACGAGGTCCAGATAGGCTGTGTGGACCTCCTTACCCTCGTCCACAGCTCTGGAGACTGATTCAAAGAAATCAATCAGGTTTAGGAGACAAGATCGGCCCTTCACAAACCCAAACTGGCTGGGGTCCAGTGTTTGAAAGTTGCCAATGTCTTTATTTATAAGTTTCATGATAATACGTTCAATGGCCTTGCAGATCAGGCTCATCAGACTGATGGGACGGTAGTTCCCAGGATCCAAGGTGGATCCCCCTTTGTGGAGCGGGATAACTGTAGCTGTGCGCCACTCAGTGGGCATGAAGCCTGAGGTGAGGCTATGATTAAACATGACACTTAGGTGAGGTGCCAGTTCATTTTGTAGTTCATGTAGTACACAGCCCGGGATGTCATCTGGTCCCATGGATGCTGTATTCTTAGCTTTGGAGAGTGTTTTTTTTACCTATGTGGCCGTTATTTGGCAGTCTTCTGGTATTGAGATGGGCCATTTAGTGGGTGAGAGGGGGGGGGTGAAATTGGCACTGAATCGATCTGCCAGGATATTGGCAATATCCTTGGGTTCAGTATATTTAATGCCATTCTGTTGTAGCTCAGCAGATCTGAGCATTGCCATTTAGATTCTTGACATAGTTATTGGATGCCTTGTGGTTGTCTTTGGAATCTTTGGCAGTTTTATTTTCATAATTAGCTTTAGAGGATTTTATGAGGGATCTCAGCTTTTTACTGAGGCTGGTAAAGGAGTTTTTTGCATCCTGGGATTTTCCTCTTTTCTGCAACAGTTTCTTTTTTTTGTTGTAAAGTTTGTTTATGGCAGGGGACCACCAGATTGGCTTCATTTTTTTGGAGGAGTGCATCTTGGTTCTATTTGGGATGGCACGATTCATGCATGAGTGGATGTGCTCCTACAGTGCCTTAGTGTATGACTCAGCAGTTGAATTTTCAGTTCCCGTCTGCATGGGTGTCATGAAGTTTGTCACTTCTGACTTGAGTAGCATGAAGTTAGCTTTGGAGAAGGTTTTTATGGAGGTTTCCTTATTGGGGGGTGGGATGTGGATGTTAAGGGTGATTAGCTTATGGTCTGACCTGACCAACGAGGGGGTGACCATAGGTGTGAAGCATCGATTTCCTATGTTGGTAATGACCAGGTGTAGGATATTGGAGCCCGTGGTGGGACAATGGATTAGTTGATCCAGGGAGTTGGAATTTATGAATTCCAAGAACCGTTGGGCAAAGGTGTTGGTATACAAGTAGTTTTCCCAGTTAATGGCAGGGTAGTTGAAGTCACCCAGTATTAGGGTGTTTGGTTGTTTCTTAATATTTTCCAGTATGTTTAGAAAGGTGTAGTGAGAATCTTAGGGCATAGTGGGGGCTCTGTAGCAAGCAACAATTTGGATTGCAGTCTTACCTAGTGTTAGTTGCACCTGGAGAATTTCAGACGTATTGTGTTGGGCAACTAGCCTGGTGGTGTGAATATCCTTGGTGAATATGGACACTCCTCCACCTTTAGTGTTTCGATCCTGGTTTGGTGGCCAAAAAGTTTGGTAAGAGTTGTACCTAAAAAAGGCACTATAAGGGTGGCAAGAGCCTTAGCCAGTAACCAGAATCCCAGGGGCGACAGGTGCAGACCATCTCTGGCAAAGCATTGTGGTCTGTCGATCATGTCGTCCCAGGCAGACAGATATTGGATCCCCTTTGAATGACACGAGAAGCTTAGCCAATTGTTGAAGTCAATCATTTTGTCCTTATATTGTGTTGTCATTCTGGGCGAAGGCAGGATGCTACTCAGGGCTAGGGTCATACCTGCCTGGGCCACATGATCCGAGAGCTCTTTCATGTCTTTTTTCATGTAGTCCAGGGAGGTATGTCTCAAGTCATTCACTCCAACATGGACAATGACAGAGTCATATTTGTACTTGTTGTGGAGTGACTTGAATGCATGTGTTATGTGGCGGATCCTGGAACCCGACAGGCAGCTGACTGTAATTCTCCCCTTGTTCAGTCTGGTGAATGGGATATCAGTGTGCCTGACTATAGAGTCACCTATGACTAAAGTGTTAGGTGCATTGTCTTGCCTTAGGGGCTGTTGCTGGGTGGCACACTGGTGTTGTGAGCTATGTGACACTTTGGTTGTGATTGGTGTTTGTTTGCGTTTCAGCTTCGGAGGTCCTTGTTGCTTGTGCAGGTTACATTTCCGCATATGTGGATTTAGTGTTGCTATGTGTGGGTGTTGGTGATGTGGGTTTAGAAGGGCTATGTGTTGCTTGAGGTGTAGTGTGGGTGTTAACCTTCTCCTCTTGACAGTCTAAGTACAATCATGGGTGGAGAGAGCTTTGCTTCCAGTTTGGCTATGTAAGTGCATCTCTCACAGGTTGTAGTGTTGGGTGGTAGGAGGAGAGGGTTGTCTGTGTACATGAGACAATTGCTGCATTGCCCCAGTATGCCCAGATTTACCAGGTGGACAGGAGAAATCACCAGAAGCTGACACTTGGACATGCCTGGTTTGGTGCTTTTTTTGTAAAGTGCAGGAGCTGTTTTCCCTTACCTTAGCAAGCTACTTTGCAATTATAGGCCGTTTAGTGCCTATGATTAATTTCTCCTTATTAACAAGGAGAGTTGATCAGTTTAAGGCTTCCTAGTGCTTTCCAGCAGGTATTAGAGCAAGTGCTAGTCACAGGGATGCTTAAAGGTAGAGCTAAGCTCAAGAGTTTTTGGAAGGCATGAGCTGGAGTAATGGCCGAGTCGGATCTGAGACTCAGAACCGAACCCACAGTAAAGGATAAATGAAGATCAACAACACAGATGGAACATTATGGTAAGACATAACTTTTTTTTCTCATTGCCCTTTTCTGGCCTTGACAGGTATGGTTCCTCTTCCTCTGGCCTCATCTGAAATATCCTTCCTGGGTGCTGGCCCCTCTTCCAGACCTTTTGTCTCACCCATCCAGCAAGCTTCACTGAGATTTGAATGCTCTGAAACTAACTGCATGGTTTCTCCAGTTCCATTGATGGCCAGGAATGTGAGGCTTTTTGCATCAGTTATTCACATTTTATCTTCATCACACATACCGGAAAGGTTTGCTCTCTGGACTTCTCATGAAGCTTAGACCCTTTCTGAGTACCCTTAACATTTATTCTGGATTTTTTGGTGGGGCTATAGCAGGGGTGATTTTTTTTTGACAATTAAGTTTCAGCTAGCAACTGAGAGAAGCACAGAACTCCATTGCTTCATTGAAACTTTCTAGGCATTTTAAAGAGAACTTTTCTTTTTAGACCTTCTATCAGAGATCCATTTCTTCCATTGGATGTTCCTTGATGCTTCAGTCCCTGACCTGCCCCCCCCCCCCAACCAAAACAGCATCAACAGAACTGAATTTTTTCTCTTGGGAAACTATTTTCTTAGTGACCATCATATCAGCTAGTAGAATTTCTGAGTTACAAGCCTTATCTTACAAATTTTCCTACTTGGTTATTTCATAAGGATAGGATATCCCTTCAGACTAGTCCACATTTTCTTCCTAAAGTGGCCATAGAAGCTACACTTAACCAGACAATTGAAAATTACTAGTTTTCTTTCCAAATTTCTCAAGCAAAGGGGAATATTCCTTACACTTGATGGATGTTCACTGTTAGTTAAGGTTTTGCATGCATCACTGCATCATACCAAGGACTTTGGAAAATGTATCAGCTTTTTCTTCCCTTCTCAAAGACCAAATTGGAATCGGGCATTTTGAAAGTTGCATTGTCCAGGTGTCTCTCTGATTGTATTGCTTTTGTCTATAAAGAAAAGGAATTGGCTGTATCTCACAAACCCAGGGCTAATTCAGCCAGAATGGTGGTAGCCTCCACTGCTTATTTTGTTAGAGTCTCAGTAGATGAGATTTGTGCTGTGGCTACTTGGTCTACTGTTTACACTTTTGGTTCTCATTATAAAGCTGGACATGCAGTCTTGATCCCATGCATCTGTCGGCTCCATCATTCTTTGAAATATCCTTCCAGGAGACTACCTGAAGTATTAATAAATGGGAATCTGTCCCTTTTGTTGAGTCAGATGGAAAAGTTTACATCGAATACAAATGTTATGTACTTGCCATAACACTAGATCCATGTTGTCTTCTTTCAGCCAGCTCACCCTTCCCTCCCTCCGTCCCCCTTACCAATTTGTCATCTAGTGGGTCTTGACTGGTTGAATGAACTTGTCCAGGGCCTTTTCATATATTCAGCCTTGAGCTGATCTTGCATTTCATGGTTGGTATATTATTGAAAAGTTTTGTGCTGCTTAGATAATGTGTTGGGTACAAGCAGGCAGACTTGATCTGAGGTATGGCGGGGACAAGAGGGAATTATGAGTTGGGAAAGAGCCTGAGCCCTGGATCCAAGACCTTAAAAAATGTGCTGAGGTCAGATCTGATCAGATCCGCTAATCCATCTGTTGAGCCAGTAGGAGGAAGGCAACACAGCTGTTGCATTATGGTAACTGTATAGTTTTTGTTTAAAGCCTAAGCCCTTGCTTTCAGCACAGGCTTTGCCAGTGGCTCAGCTGATGGCAGTTGACTCTGCAGTGACCATTGCTGGTTCCTCAGACCATTTACTGGTTTCCTCATATTCCTCCAATGTAGCCTTGACAGCCACTTTGGACCATGGGTCAGACATGTCTTCTTCAACATTGTACAGTTGTGTAAGTTGCAATTGCCCATAACAGTAGATATTTGTATTCTTCATTGCTGCAGTAGATGAACCAACTCACCACCCCTTTTCTTGTATATAGTTTTAATGGAATACAAAGGTAAGATTTTGTTATTTATATCTTGGATTAGTTCAGAATTAGCTCCCCAGTTTTGGTTAGTGGCAAGAAAGTCCTTAAGATTTTTAGTCACAGTAGCTGTTTATATAGCTTCTTCCAGAAAGGGTTTAGCCTATAAGCAGCCAAAGTGATAGCATGGGAGGGGATGAAAGCTTTTGGAAATTGAACAGTTGCTGTATCCTTGTCAGGATATAACTCATAGGTCACTGTAGTGGCGACAAATTCAAACAGATACTGTTACAGGTAAGTACAACTTACATAACTGTACTTCAGATACTTTAAATGTTTTATACTTCCATTTGATAAGATTATACATTTATTTGATAAGAGAAAGTGTTAGCTATATTAATGCTAGGTAGTTTATGGAGTGTTATTATTTTTAGCCAGTGACACAAAGCATTTGCGAACACTTTATTCTTGAACATGCTCCTTTAATTTGGTTTTGAATATGCTAAGTTCATTTAGTTTTCTAATTTCACTTGGAAGGTTATTCCAAATTGCAAGACTAAGTTTGCTGAAGGCTGTTTCACCATTCATTTAATATCATTCATTGTGAAAGAATGTTTGGCAGCTGTGTGCTTAAATTTCTGATGTGAAGTTGTTCTGAGTCGCCATTCAATGTTAAGTTGTCAATCTCGCCTTGATTCTTGCTGGATGGGTTCGGAGCCGAACCTCAGCTCCAACTCGGCCTATTACTAAAGCTCGAGAGCTATTTTTACCGGCTCGAGGCTATCCTATGTCCCATAATGCTACGCGTCATATAACCAGATCTCGTTTTCCACTTCAGCTACAAGGTTGCGTCTTTTTGCCGGCTCCAGGTTGTATTAATCTTTTTCTTGTATTTAGTCAGTTTTTTGGTTCTAACCTTAGTGATAGTTATTCCTAGTTCCCACCTATAGATCCCTGTTTAGAATCCCCTCTTAGGTAGTTGTTTTTTCTTCAGGATTCCCCTCACTGAATAGTTAGGCCTTTAACTAAACTTGTTCTATTACAGTTTCTGTAGCAGTAAATCCTTTTGGATATTTTCTGTAGATTTTTTTCTTATATGTGTGTGCCTAGAGTTAAACTGTGTTAAAAAGTGTTGGGCTTTTGTTTTTCTTGGTCTGTTACAAGCTCTTTGTGTGTGTGTGTGTGTGTGTGTGTGTGTGTGTGTGTGTGTGTGTGTGTGTGTGTGTGTGTGTGTGTGTGTTGGCTGATTGTGACTAGACCGCTTAGAATTGTCTTTTTCTGCCCGTCATCCTTGTTTCAGGATGTTGAAAGACACCAAGGTCTTGGGCTTCAAGAAGTGTGACTCGTGCTGTCAGAAGATGTCTCTGACAGACGGTCACACTTCTTGTGTATATTGCTTGGGCCCTCTGCACCTGCAGGACTCTTGTTCTGTCTGCCATGAGTTCAGTCCAAGAGTCCTGCAGGAATGCAGAAACAAACTTATTTTGAGAGGCTTGTTGAAGCCTGAAGGTTCTCCGGCTAAGCCTTCGTCGGGTAAACCTTCCAAGCCCGCCAAACCGTCGGCTCCATGTTCGGAGCCATCGCCGAGCGGCGCTACTACTACTACCTCTGCATCGGTTCCGGCTGGAACCGATGATTCGAGGCCTCAGTCGGCTCCGACTCTGCTGTCGAAGCCGTCTTCAAGCAGAAAGCGTTCCAGGTCTCCTTCCCTGGAATCTGTCCATTCGGCTCCGAAGTCTCCCTTGTTATCGAGGGTGGTTAACAGACTACTTAAGTCGCAGGCACTGGCCCAAATGTTGCCTAGCCCTCCTCATCAGGCAGTGGCTATCACTACTCCCTCTTCGATTCCTCCTCCAACTCTTCCTTTGAGTTTGGAGCCGGAGATCGTAGGGATCGGGACTGTCAGAACGTCGGAGCCGATACCACTTCTTTCAGCTCCCTCGTCGGCTCCGATCTCTTCCTTGGCTCCATCCTTGGAGGGATCCAGGCGCCGGGACTCCCTCGTCTGTTCCGAGGGGGGCGAGTGGCATCGGACCCTTGTCCGACCCCGTTCACCCTCTCGGAGCCTCGGCGCAGGTGAGTTCAGTCCCATCAGCCTCGGAGCCGTCCCTCTCAGTGCTGGGAGGAGTCCTTGTCTCTTCGGAGCGGGGACCCCCTTCCCTGCCTGATAGGGGTGCCTTTGAGGTCATGAAGAGTGTGCTGGTCCCTGTGCCTGCTCCACGGTCGGCTCCTTCGGCTCCTCCCTGTATGGTGCCTGCTTTAGTCTCTATCCGCCCTTCCGATCCCGAGCGTGGACAACCGACGCTTCAGGTAGCCCCATTGGGTGTATCCTCCTCTTCCGAGGCCTCCCCTGATCCTTCAGGGGAGCCCCCTCGAAAGAGAAAATGCAAGAGGAAGCACGTAGACTCCCCTGAGTCAGTCACGTCTGACACCGACTTGGATGAGTCAGAAGGGTCCCCAAGGTCCCCCTCTGAGGATGTCTCCTTTTCTGACATCCTAGAGATTCTTAAGCAGAGGGGAAACTGGTCTGCCCTTAACCCTTCCGAGGACGAGTCGGTGTACCTGGATTCATTCGGTTCTCGCCCTTCCACCTCCTGAGTGTCTCTGCCTTTCGACCCACTCATGGATGTGGTGGCTCAAAAGGCGTGGACAGCTCCGGATACTATGGAACCAACTCCCCGGTGGCCTACAAAATTTATTACAGCCCCTTCTGACAAGCAGTTTCTAACTAAGGGCATCCCTGTTGATGCCATGGTGGTGGCAGCGGCCACTAAAAAGGAGTTGGCTGACCCTTCAGTACCTGTCCATCCTCCTAATAAGGAATCCAGGACTATGGACAGGTATGGTAAGCGGATGTTTTCTTCAGCGACCTTTGCTATGCGGTCGCTGAATTATTTGTGCCATTTCACCTGTCTCCAGAAAGACCTTCTCAAAGAACTGGGTGATACCTTACAGGACCCATCAGCTGCGGGGTCTCAGGAAAAGATCAACTCCCATCTGGGGACCCTGAACTCTATTGTCAACTCCTCCATGCGGCTCATTTCCTATGCAGCCGATGGAGCGAGTAGGGCTGCAGGCACAGGCGTTGCTCTAAGGAGACACGCCTGGATGTGGCTTTGCAATTTTGCTGACCCCTTCGAGGCGTCCTTCACTAACACCCCCTTTGATGGTTCTGCCTTGTTTGGACCTCAAGTGAAGGATACATTGACCAGGTGCGAGCAGGAAGACAAGACTCTCTCTGCCGTGGGAGTCCGTTTTTCTACCCCTTCTAGACCATACGCTAAGGGTCAGAAGATTGGGAAAATGTGGTTCCACAAACCTCAGAGAGTACTGCCTGACACACGTGGTGAGCTTCCCTCCAGAGGCAGAGGAGGGAACAATAATAGACGCTGCCTGAGGGGCAGGGGGGGGCTCGCAGAATCAGGGTAGCAGAGAACCCTTCTCTGACAAACCCTTCCAGCACCCTTGAGGAGCTGCCCGACTGTCCACCTTTGGAGGCAGTCGGGGGAAGATTATCGCTGTACCCAGAAGCCTGGCATTCCCTCATGCAAGACAAATGGGTACGGTCGATCATATCCGAGGGTTACAATATTCCCTTTATTTACACCCCACAACAGCCAAAAGGGCCCCTTCCAGACATTCCACCTGGTCTAAGGGATCAAGCAGTACTAGAAATTTCAAAGCTGCTAGAAAAAAGAGCCATCCAGCCAGTCCCAGCAGACCAGCAAGGATCCGGAGTCTACTCCAAGTTCTTTTTGGTACCAAAAAAGACAGGGGACTGGAGACCTATTTTGGATCTCAGCCGGCTGAACAAGTCTGTTCAAAGAACGAAATTCCGGATGGTCACGCTTCAGTCCATTCTACCCTTTCTGGGTCAGGACAATTGGATGTGCTCTGTAGACCTTCAGTATGCGTACTATCATATCAAAATGAACAGGAGCTCCAGGAGGTTTCTCCGCTTCCGGCTGGGAGCCAGTCACTACCAATTTAGAGCCCTGCCCTTTGGCCTCACCATAGCCCCCAGGGTGTTTACCAAATGCATGGCAGTGGTTGCGGCTCACCTGAGATGACAAGGATTCCAGGTGTTTCCATACTTAGACGACTGGCTCCTTACTGCCACCACCAAGCGTCAGCTGCTCCATTCCAGAGATTGTACCCTCCAAATTTGCAACAAGCTAGGTATCTCTATAAACTCCGAAAAGTCTGCCTTGTCGCCTTGTCAATCTATTACCTTCATAGACGCCATTTTAAACACTGTGGAACTGTCAGCAAAACTGCCTGTACAAAGGATTTCAGACATTCACGATCATGTTCAAATCCTACTATCTGATTAACTACTCATTGCTATCTCAACCTAGCTGATAGCTAAAATAAGCCGCACTGATTTATTTGTTCTTCTCATGCTATTTATAGACTAAATGTGAATTTACTAAAGTAATGTTTTACATGAGCCTTTGTTCAAAATCATTTTACTTGTATTAGCAACAAAGTGTGTACTTTATATTCTACATTGCAGCTGTTTGTTTTTGGGTCAGTCGTATTTAATGGCCTGCTTCTAACTGTGCTCTTCACACAGAGCGGTACCAAAACGTTATTGCCTGTACCAGTGCTTCATTTTTTCCATGGCAATTGTGAAATGTTGGATGATAGTTGATTGTAGCAAGATGCTCTCTTATCTTTTCTAAACCCAGTGAAATGAACTAATTGCTTCTAAGTGATTTATTAAGTATTTTGCCTAACAGTTTTTCCGTGTGCCAACTAATAAGTTTTTTTGTCTCTCTTTTTCTACTCTTCCTTTCTCTACTGCTCCTGTTTTGTTACATATCTGCTTTCACCTCTCCAGCTTGCCTACCCTCCACTAGGAGACTATTAACCACCAGGGAACTAAGGACCCATCCCAACCATCCAGCTGTAACAACACCTCATAAGAGTAACCCTGTGCTCTCCCAAGAAAAGGAATAAGGGAGTATGTGTTATTCTTAATACTGGCTTTATAGCTAACTGCTTAATCCTTGTTGTTGTTAATTGTAAGCCTCTCAGCCTGATCACCCAGTAGCCATACCACCCCCCTATATCTTGTAATCTAAGGATAGTCCTTCTTATATTTTTAGCTTTCTTATGGTATTCAAATAGATTGTCTTTCTAGCCCTAGTCTAGCCTTCCCCATTTTTTTACCTCTGCTGTTATTAACCTGATTGCCCACTAGGTGGCACCCTCTTATCTATTCCTTCTTGTAGCCCCCCATTCTTTGAAAAGCTTTCCTCTTTTTAAAACTGATTTTTAGTAGTCTCACTATTGACCCTACCTATAACCTGCTCTGCTCCAATTTCCCACCTTCCACCTTTACATACTCATATACTACTTCTTAATCTTTCTATACAGATCTCAAACCTACTTACCCCTGCAGGCAGTATTCCACAATCAGATATTCTCTGATTGTTCACCTTGACTGTCTCACTCAACTGTCTCTATCCACTCCGTTCGCCCTACGGGCTCACTCCGCTCTTCTCCCTGCCCCCAATTCCCACCCACCCCCAGTTGGAAATACACTTATTTTCGCTAACCACACCCCTATCTTCTCTGTACCAATCAACTACCACAACTTATTACCACTCCCCACCCGATTTACATACTTACCTCTCCTAACCTTATCATATATCCTCCCTATCCTTACAGTTTCAACTTACCAGCTGCTACTACTACACACCCCTATCTATTTAACATCTGATACAAAGATCATGGTCAAAGTTTCCTACCTTAATCAATTAAAACACATAGCCTTTGTCTCTCTCCTACCTCCTCTAATAATTACCTACATATTAACCTCCTATGAACAACCATTACACCCAAACCTTCTATTCCCCTCTAAACACACTTCCACACCACTACTAGCTATCTATCAACACAGCTATAACACCACAACTAGTCCCTGCTACCTGCAAGCCAAATATCATAGACTAACCCATATAAAATATAGTAACCTACATACAAGAAAAAACATTTTTTATTTCTCTAAATTTAACAACCCCACATATAAAACATTCCACCTAGCCCTGGTAGATGGAGACATTCATCCTAACCCCGACCCAAACAATATTCCCAACACTGTACCAAGCAACTCTTACATAACTAATACACATACTCCTAATAAACCTCCAAACTCCCTTTCTATAGCACATCTTAACGTTCAAAGCATTAAAAACAAGATTGCCCATCTTCATGCCCTATTAGAATTCTACCAATTTGACATCCTATGTTTATCTGAAACATGGCTAAAACCCTCCATTAATGACAATGAAGTCAGCCCACCTGCCTACAATATCAATATCCTTAGATTAGACCATATTAACAAAAAGGGAGGGGGGTGTAGCAGTCCTTTATAAAAACAATTTACAAGTTACCACTTCAAGCATAAATCTACCTATATTTAATAACGCTGAAATCCTTGTCACCAAACTTCAAGATCAACAAATTCAAATTCATTAACATTGCTTGTATCTACCTTCCCCCTGGAAATAACATTAATATCCTTGAATGCATTCTAAACTGGCTATCACTCAATCTTCCACAAGAAACTATAGTACTTGGAGACTTTAACATTGACTGGAAGTCTTGTAGTACCCCTCATCCCACCACCCATATTAATCTTTATGGCTTCTCACAAGTCATCGCCTCCAGTATAAGAATTAATAAAACCAACAACAAGGAAAGCACATTAGATTGGATCCTTACAAACTTTCCACATCTCACATACAAAGCAGGAACCCTCCCTGATGATCTGAGCGACCACTCATTTACATATATCATCAGACACAAAACTAGCATACCTAACCCAAATACCTATCGGACAATTCTGACTAAAACATTCTTCAACCCTGAACTTTTCCAACTAGAACTCAAACACTGCAATTGGTCACCACTAAAAATAATCCCTCTAGATAAAGCAGTTGACTACTTTAATTCCAAATTCTTAGCCATCCTTGACCAACATGCCCCAGTACGCTCTATTAGAAATAAAGCTAAAACTGCCCCTTGGCTCAGCATAGCTACTAAACAGAAAATTCTCCTTAGAAACAAATCTTGGGCAAAATGGCACACTACCAGGAATTTTACAGACCACCAAACCTTTAGACAACTTAGAAATGCTACTAAAAAAGCTATACTATTAGATAAACAAAACCTTTACATCCAACTACAACAAACTAACCAAAGGAACCCACAAAAATTCTGGTCCAGCATCAACAAACTCCTACACCCAGGCCAATCGACTACACCTAGCCCACAAGACTCTAGCCATGAGAATCCAACACAAACTGCCAATGCCATTCAAACACTAGCTATGCAATTATCTCCAAGTTCCCCTAATCTAAACACCTCACCAACTTACCCGATTCCATCATTTCAGCTAAAACCTGTTCCTACTTCCTTCATTTGCTCTCTTCTAGAAAAACTAAAACCTACTACCCCCTCTGCTGACCATCTACCTGCAGAATACCTGCAAAAAGGAGCCATAGCCTTCCCCATTTCCATACTAATAAACAGAACTATAACCGAAGGATATATCCCATCTATCTGGAAAATTTCACACATCATCCCCCTTCATAAAGGCGGAAACTCCATTGACATTTCAAAATTAGACCAGTAGCTCTACTCTCTCCACTAGCAAAAATTATGGAAAAATGTGTCCATAAGCAACTGCTCACCCATCTTATTGAAAATAACCTACTTGCCAACTGTCAACATGGGTTTAGACCTAACCACAGTACCACCACAGCTCTACTCTCCTTCACAGACTGTATAAATTCAAACCGTAATAATAATACTCTTTCTTCGTCTGTCTTCATTGATTTATCTAAGGCTTTTGACATGGTTAACCACCAGCTCCTTATAGAAATACTTATATCTCTTTCTCTTGATACACTAGTCTTAAAATGGTTAAAATCCTACTTAGATAATAGACAACAGGCAGTACTATTGGAAAACAATCTATCTTCTCACCTCCCCATTTCCGTTGGTGTTCCCCTGGGCTCCATATTAGGCCCACTGTTATTTTCCATTTTCATTAACGACCTCCACCAAGCAATTCCACATGCAACCTGCATTCAATATGCAGACGACTCCACCATTATTTGCTCAGCTAAAACTCCTACCGAGCTGCAGTCCCTGACACAAAAAGCATTTAATACAGTTGAGCAATGGTTTTTAAACCGTTGCCTCCTACTTAACCCTAAAAAAACTAAACTTCTACTCTTTGCTTCTACTCGCAGGTCAACCCCTCTTCACTTCACTCTTATATCCAAAAACGGGACTCTTATATCTCTTGACCTAACCACTAAACTTCTTGGAATAACCATAGATAATAACCTAAACTTCAATACTCATATTAACATCACTATAAAAACAGTAAATAAGAAACTGGGATCCCTTTACAGAATCAAACCCTTTCTTACTCCTTCAGCCAAAACCGCTATAGCTAGAACTCATTTAATCTCTACCCTACTCTATGCTTCACCCATATTTACCAATCTCTCAAAAAACAACCTCAACAGACTTGCTACCTCCTATCATAGTATTGCTAGATTTGCCACAGGTTCTCCTTTTAGAACACATCATTGTAACAACCTAAAACAATTAGGATGGCTAGAGTTCCAAAAACCAGATACTATTTCACCATCTTGCTATTATCCATAAGATCCTGTATTACCCTACCTGTACACCTATACTGACTACTCTCATAACCCCCTACAACAATCTTAAGAATTTACGCTCTTCTAATAAGCTACTTATTACTACCAGCAAATCCAACAACTCAGCTGGAGATTCGTTGTTGTCTAACTCTGTAGGCAAACATTGGAACATACTTCCCTCTGAACTCCTATCTCTGTCCTCTATAACACTTTTTAAACAGAAACTAAAACAATTTCTCAGTACTCATTGGCTATGCCCTTGTACTAACCCTGACTAACTTTTATTCTATTTCCTATGTGTTCTCTGCTTCTAATATGAGTATGTTCTATCTACTGACATCCTCTTGCTGTTTCCTATAAATCTTGTATTTCACTGTATCACTTGGTACAACTATTTTGTTTTATATTTTTGTTTTACATATCTTCTCATCATGTACCATGTACTCTTGTAATGACAACTGCATCAAGTCTGTATGGCTGAAACTGTTTAGAACTTTTTAACTACTGTTATACTTCTCTGAATTGTGACAACTTTTACTGTATATATTGTGTTTGTGTTGGAGCTTTTCTGCCTGGGCCTCTACTGAAAATGGATTTGTATTCCAGTTAGACCAGCCCAGTCAACAAATGTAAAATAAAATAAATAAATAAATAAATAAATAAATACTACAAGAGAGCAGAGTCCAGGCCAGATTCGTACTAAAAACCCTGGGTCTCATGGCAGCAGCCATCACATTACTCCCCCTAGCTCGCTTTCACATGCGGATCCTGCAATGGATGCTGTTTTCCCAGTGGTCCTTTCAACAGCTTCCAATGTCACACAGCATTCTAATCACTCAGTCATGCAAAAGGCACCTTTCGTGGTGGATGGTCTCCCCTCAGGTTCTTCAGGGCAGACCTTTTGTCCTTCCTCCTCCTGTTGCTACTGTGACAACGGATGCCTCCCTGATCGGGTGGGGGGGGGCATTTTCAGGGCAGGACAGTCCAGGGCACATGGCAACCTTTCGAAGGCCACCTACACATAAATGTCTTGGAAATGAGAGCGGTACTTTTTGCGTTGCAGGCCCTTCAAGACATTCTACCCACCGGGACTATTACAATTCAGACAGAGAATATGTCTGTAGTGTGGTACATCAACAAGCAGGGTGGAACCAGGTCCTACCCCCTATGTCGGGAAGCACTCAGACATTGGCAGTGGGTGATCTCTTCTCAACGGTTTCTGGTAGCAATGCATATCCCCGGGAAGTCCAATGTCATAGCGGACAGGCTGAGCAGAGCCATTCTCATGCCCCACGAGTGGTCTCTCAACCAGCTAGTAGTGGAAATAATTTTCAGAAGGTGGGGTCAGCCTTGCTGCAATCTTTTTGCAACCCCTCAAAACAGCAAGTGCCAAGACTTCTTCACCCTCTTCCCTCTCCCAGGTCTTCCACTCAGAGACGCTCTAGTCCACGATTGGCCCGGGGTCTTCTGTATGCTTTTCCCCCCTTTACCTTAATTACTCAGTTAATCCAGAAAGCAACTGCTTTGAGATCCAGAATGATCCTTGTTGCCCCTTACTGGCCTCGACAAATTTGGTTTCCGTTCCTGCAACGTCATCTACTAGATCAGCCCTGGCATCTGGACCCAGCGCCAGATCTTCTGACACATCACTCGGGCGGGCTGCATCAATCTCTTCAATCTCTCAACCTTACAGCTTGGTTGCTCCACTTCCAACCCTTGCCAGACTTCTCTCAATCTCTCATTCAGTTCGTGACATCATCCTCGCTTCACACAAGTCTACTACCAGAAAGACTTATGCTAGCAAATGGAAGTGTTTCTCTGTTTGGGCAGGGGAGAAACAAGTTGACCCTTTTACAGCTCCTGTCCATACAGTTTTAGAGTTTTTGGCAGAACTTTTTCAAATGGGTTCTTCTTCAGCCACCATCAGAGTTCAGCTGGCAGCTATTGCAAATTTTCATGTTGGATTGTCAGAGACCAGCATTATGTCACACAAACTTTGTAAAGCCTTTCTAAAAGGAACCCTCTTACTTAGGCCCCCGGTAAAAGATCCTCCCCCACCATGGGACCTAAATTTGGTGCTGTCGTCTTTAATTCTCCCTCCCTTTGAGCCTGCGGCTTCCTGTTCGTTAAAGTTGCTCTCTTGGAAAACTCTGTTCTTAGTAGCCATCACTTCAGCGAGAAGGGTATCGGAACTTCAAGCCCTTTGTGTTCGCCCTCCTTACCTTGTTTTTCACAAAGATAGAGTGTCACTTAGGACTAATCCGTCCTTTTTACCCAAAGTACTCTCTGAAAAAAATCTGAATCAGACCATCGATCTTCCTGTCTTCTTCCCACTTTATACCAATAGGTCTGAATGGAAGTTACATTGTCTGGACGTTCACCGTCAATTACGCTTCTACCTGGATAGAACCAAGCAGACGAGGAAATCAGAACAGCTCTTCTTGTCTTACGGGAAGGGAAGCAAGGCCTGCCAGTTTCCAAAGTAACCTTGTCCAGGTGGTTGACCTCTGTTATCATGTTGATTTACCAATTGAGGCATAAAGAGCTCCCTATTAAGCCCAGAGCTCATTCAACCAGAGCATTAGCTTCTTCAGTAGCCTTTCAGGCAAGATTGCCAATGGATTCCATTTGTGCAGCGGCCACATGGGCCTCTCCTCATACCTTCATTTCTCATTACAAGCTGGACATGACCTCTAGAAGTCGGGCTGATTTTGGTTCCACTGTACTCAAGAGTCTGTTCCATTGAGCCACCCAGGACTAAGGTGCTAGGGACGCTGTCCCATCCAGCAAGAATGAAGGCGAGATTGACAACTTAACATTGAGAAGTTATGTACTTACCATAACATTCCATGTTAGTTGTCTTCTTTTCGCCTTCTTTCTTGCGTCCCACCCTCCATCCCCCTAGCCTGGCAAGACCGAGAGTATCTTCTGAGATGTGTTATCACGAGAGTTATCTCCTTAGCTACCTCTCTTCCTTAGATATATAGAGGTAGATATATATATCTATATCTATCTATCTATATATATATATATATATATATATATATATATAATCCACAAACGCTCCAGCACTCATCGTTGAATGAAAAAATAACAGCAGATGTCTTAAACCACTTTATTAGGCAAAATCTGCCCACAGATGCACAGACCGGTGGCCGGTTTCGCTCACAGCGTCTTCAGTGTGCGTATAATCACCGCCAAGGCCCGGATTATAACCCTGTGTAGCTGCTAAAAATTTAAAGAAGCAGCACCTATTTTTCAAAAGTTATTTACATGTCTATATTACAAACAAGTGAATATTTATATATTAATAACCCTAACCTATAAAGCCTAAATCTTTAATACTTACTAAGTATTACCCTGTATTTAATATTATCTAACCTACATCTTGAATATTTTTAGGAAAACTACAAATGTACCATATTGTGATAACTAAACCCTCAGCTTAACCTATCAATAAACAAGAAAAATTTATAAATTTGTGGATATATGTAAGAATGTATACTTGCCTAAGAATAATTAGTTGTGTGTTCACCTACATTCATACATGTACATTACAAAATATAGAATATACCCAAGTTTGCAGTAACATATATGCATATATATCACTCATGTAGACATACACACTAATCTCGGATAACCTACACATCCCACCTACAACTCACCAATGGTCATTTAACAACAAGGAAAGTACATTAGATTGGATCCTTACATAAACTTTCCAACATCTCACATTATACAAAGCAGGAAACCCCTCCCTGATGATCTGAGCGACCACTCATTTACATATATCATCAGATTACAAAACTAGCATACCTTAACTCCAAATACCTATCGGACAATTCTTGACTAAAACATTCTTCAACCCTGAACTTTTCTTCCAACTAGAACTCAAACACTGCAATTGGTCACCACTAAAAATAATCCCTCTAGATAAAGCAGTTGACTACTTTAATTCCAAATTTTAGCCATCCTTGACCAACATGCCCCAGCACGCCTATCAGAAATAAAGCTAAAACTGTCCCTTGGCTCACCATATAGCTACTAAACAGAAAATTCTCCTTAGAAACAAATCTTGGGCAAAATGGCACACTACCAGGAATTTTACAGGACCACCAAACCTTTAGACAACTTAGAAATGCTACTAAAAAGCTATACTATTAGATAAACAAAACTTTTACATCCAACTACAACAAACTAAATCCAAAGGAACCCACAAAAATTTGGTCCAGCATCAACAAACTCCTACACCCAGGCCAATCTGACTACACACCCAGCCTCCACAAGACTCCCTAGCCATGAGAATCCAACACAAACTGCCAATGCCATTCAAACACTAGCTATGCAATTATCTCCAAGTTCCCCTAATCTAAACACCTCACCAACTTACCCGATTCCCATCATTTCAGCTAAAACCTGTTCCTACTTCCTCCTTCATTTGCTCTCTTCTAGAAAACTAAACCTACTACAATCCCTCTGCTGACCATCTTACCTGCAGAATACCTGCAAAAGGAGCCATAGCCTTCCCCATTTCCATACTAATAAACAGAACTATAACCCAAGGATATATCCCATCTATCTGGAAAATTCACACATCATCCCCCCCTTCATAAAGGCGGAAACCCATTGATATTTCAAAATTAGACCAGTAGCTCTACTCTCTCCACTAGCAAAAATTATGGAAAAATGTGTCCATAAGCAACTGCTCACCCATCTTATTGAAAATAACCCACTTTGCCAACTGTCAACATGGGTTTAGACCTAACCACAGTACCACCACAGCTCACTCTCCTTCACAGACTGTATAAATTCAAACCGTAATAATAATACTCTTTCCTCGCCTGTCTTCATTGATTTATCTAAGGCTTTGACATGGTTAACCACCAGCCCTCATAGAAATACTTATATCTCTTTTCTCTTGATACACTAGTCTTAAATGGTTCAAATCCTACTTAGATAATAGACAACAGGCAGTACTATCGGAAAAACAATCTATCTTCTCACCTCCCATTTCCTGTTGGTGTTCCCCTGGCTCCATATTAGGCCCACTGTTATTTTCCATTTTCATTAACGACCCCCACTCAAGCAATTCCACATGCAACCTGCATTCAATAATATGCAGACGACTCCACCATTATTTGCTCAGCTAAAACTCCTACCGAGCTGCAGTCCCTGCGACACAAAAAGTATTTAATACAGTTGAGCAATGGTTTTTAAACTGCTGCCTCCTACTTAACCCTAAAAACTAAACTTCTACTCTTTGCTTCTACTCTCTCGCAGGTTGTCAACCCTCTTCACTTCACTCTTATATCCAAAAACGGACTCTTTATATCTCTTTGGACCTAACCACTAAACTTCTTGGAATAACCATAGATAATAACCCAAACTCGATACTCATATTAACATCACTATAAAACAGTGCAAATAAGAAACTGGGATCCCTTTACAGAATCAAACCCTTTCTTACCCTTCAGCCAAAACCGCTATAGCTAGAACTCATTTAATCTCTACCCTACTCTATGCTTCACCCATATTTACCAATCTCTCAAAACAACCTCAATAGACCTGTTACTCCTATCATAGTATTGCTAGATTTGGCCACAGGTTCCTCCTTTTTAGAACACATCATTGTAACAACCTAAAACAATTAGGGATGGCTAGAGTTCCAAAACCAGATACTATTTCACCATCTTGCTATTATCCATAAGATCCTGTATTACCCTACCTGTACACCCATACTGGGACTACCTCATAACCCCTACAACAATCTTAAGAATTTACGCTCTTCTAATAAGCTACTTATTACTACCAGCAAATCCAACAACTCAGCTGGAGATTCGTTGTTATCTAACTCTGTAGGCAAACATTGGAACATACTTCCCTCTGAACTCCTATCTCTGTCCTCTATAACACTTTTTAAACAGAAACTAAAACAATTTCTCAGTACTCATTGGCTATGCCCTTGTACTAACCCTGACTAACTTTTTTTTCTATTTCCTATGTGTTCTCTGCTTCTAATATGAGTATGTTCTATCTACTGACATCCTCTTGCTGTTTCCTATAAATCTTGTATTTCACTGTATCACTTGGTACAACTATTTTGTTTTATATTTTTGTTTTACATATCTTCTCATCATGTACCATGTACTCTTGTAATGACAACTGCATCAAGTCTGTATGGCTGAAACTGTTTAGAACTATTTAACTACTGTTATACTTCTCTGGATTGTGACAACTTTTACTGTATATACTGTGTTTGTGTTGGAGCTTTTCTGCCTGGGCCTCTACTGAAAATGGATTTGTATTCCAGTTAGACCAGCCCAGTCAACAAATGTAAAATAAAATAAATAAATAAATAAATAAATACTACAAGAGAGCAGAGTCCAGGCCAGATTCGTACTAAAAACCCTAGGTCTCATGGCAGCAGCCATCACATTACTCCCCCTAGCTCGCTTTCACATGCGGATCCTGCAATGGATGCTGTTTTCCCAGTGGTCCTTTCAACAGCTTCCAATGTCACACAGCATTCTAATCACTCAGTCATGCAAAAGGCACCTTTCGTGGTGGATGGTCTCCTCCTCAGGTTCTTCAGGGCAGACCTTTTGTCCTTCCTCCTCCTGTTGCTACTGTGACAACGGATGCCTCCCTGATCGGGTGGGGGCATTTTCAGGGCAGGACAGTCCAGGGCACATGGCAACCTTTCTCAAGGCCACCTACACATAAATGTCTTGGAAATGAGAGCTGCACTTTTGCTGCAGGCCCTTCAAGACATTCCTACCCACCGACTATTACAATTCAGACAGAGAATATGTCTG